>NW_027494289.1:0-329248 GCF_021521415.1 Bidens hawaiensis | reverse complement strand
ATCTAACAATTTTCATTAAATTTATATAATCTAGTGGAACCCATAGTCAAGACCCATTTTATTTTAGATTTTACCGGATCAAGCCACCCAAACTTGACATAAACTTCATAATTAACAGATCAAAACTTTGTTGCACTTTTTGTGAATAGTTAAGACAATCAATGGTATTGTTTATCCACCTAAATTTAAGCGCCAAAGTCTACCAAAGTAGCTATTAGATACGATTAAGGTATAATTATTTCAACTAACTAGCTAGTGTTCCCCACTACATGACGTATCCCCGTTTCAAGCAATACCTCAGGCCCATTACCACAAGTGATGTTACAAGTTTTCATCTGTCGGTTTACATTGTCGTGTCTCTAGTTGATCCTGTTCTTGATGGCATGCGACGCAAGTAAGAGGACCACATATGACTAACAATGGCATGATCACTGGATCATATAAATTTAACTTCACTGTAATTGATGTAAGTGAGTGTTATGGCAAGGAACTGCGGTTTTATGCTTAAAAGCTTTTTTTTAACTTTTTAAATATCCGAAGATACCAAGATGACAAACCGTAAAACGACCTGTGGTCTCCGGACTTGAGGCATCCCATCAATACGTGAATTAATAAAACTACACGCCTATGAAGTGTTAACCATTAAAGCTAGAAGTGTATGATTTACTTTATATCACCAGCTACTTGGTAAACTCTAAGTAACCTACCTAAGCATCGTATAATAACGTATTCAAATTTCTATAAAATTTATAAATTTTCTACAATCAAACTAAAAATGAGGCTTGAGTATGGCCCCGAACTTTCCTTTCATATTTTTCACAGGCTAACTTCTTTCCCACTAAAATCATATTATCATTTATAGCCAACTATCAAACTGCCCTTATTAATCTCAAGGCTGAGCCTACCGAAACATCCCAAGTTAAGTGCGTTTTATTTTATATTATCTCTTATTATTAGTAGTTTGAAAAACCAATTCCCGATAATTATCATCATCTTCCATTTTTAATGCAAACACTATATTCAAGGGACATTTATCAAAACTTTTTCAAATTTTTTTAAATAAAAATTTAACTACGACTTAAATATCCTATCCCCACATTTAAATTTTGCATTTTCCTCAATGCAAGGATAAGGACGAAAAACAAAAGTAAAGTCAGACTACAAAAAACTAAAAACCAAAATTAAAAGTAAAAATAGAAAGTAAACAAACTAGATAATGAAAAAGACTTAGCTGGTAATATGCGCATTAAATATGATGCTAAAGTCTTCATCCATGAATGCCCTCAACTCCGAACGTGCTTAGCAAACAAAACCTCCTCTCACACAACGAACGAAAGCTGCAAAAACGCATCAAACAATATCTAAAAATATATCTTATCAACTTGATAGATATTAAGCATTCAAATTATTTCACCAAACCAACAGACAAATAAAACAAGAATCATAACAAATAATAAACATAAAGTATACGGTTCAGCTGCTCCATCCCCACACTTATCTTTTCATTATACTCTTCCTGGGATCCACTTTCTAGCTCACTCAATCTTTCTTCAAACCTACAAAACTTAAAAACACAAAAACAAAGAAGAACTACAAAAAACTATGTTGGTGACTCGGCAAGACTTAAAAATAAAAATGGATAAATATACAAACTCTACACTCGAGTTTCACTTAAGTCACACTGTTGTGTAATCTACTCAGTTGCCTGAGTGGAGCTTCCTCCACCTCGGTAGAAATCCAGTGCCCTCCAAGATACTATATCATGATCTGACCACTTGCCAATCATGTTTCTATTCTCTCTAACTCCTCCAAACTCCTCGAACTTTCGCTTACCACCACGAATCTCTCTATTATTCTCCGTCAGCTTTCAAAAACTGTCAACCTTTTTCTCATCCTCCATACTAACTTTGACGGAACGGAAGTGATCAAGGTGTGGATCCATGCCCTAAATAAAAGAATATATCGAGTAAACGAGATGACATGGATCAATTAGACCGTCTTGACCACTCGAATGTCTCATAGATTTAGCAATATATGTGACACTATCGTCTCCGGCTCTAAGGGTGATCTTTCCTTCTAAAACATCGATGAGTGCCCTAGCAGTATGCCAGAATAGACGACCTAAAATGATGGGAACTTTCTCGTTGACCACCATATCAAGAAACAACAAAATCAACGAGGAAAACCAAATTATCGATTTTGACAAGAAAATTTTCTATGATTCCCCTAGGGTACTTCATCGAGAGGTCGGCTAAGGACAACGACATATGGGTAGGGTGAGTTCTCCTAGGCCTAGCTTCTCATACAACGAATATGGCATTAGGCTGATACTAGCTCCTAGATCTACTAATGCTTGGCACGTGGTGTCCCTACCAAATAAACACGGAATAGTGAAAACGCCACGATCGGTAATTTTTCCGGTAGCTTATTGAGAACTACAGTAGAACACTCTCCTTTCAGTGGAACGAAGACAACTCCTCCATACTTTCCCTACGTTTAAGAGGATCCTTCAAAAACTAGGCATATTTCGTCATATGATGGAGAGCCTAGAAAAATGGAAGATTAATCTTAAGCTGCCTGAACATGACTAAGAAGTTCGTAATCTCTAGTGAATTTCTGATTCTTAAGATCTGCTGGATAGAGGACGACCACGATCTATAATCGGTGATGGCCTAATCTCTCTCTCGTTTTCTTCTCTACACTTCATTCAACTATGGGCTCATGGGTTCGCGTGGTAATTGTTGGACCTAGCCTAGGTTGCACCCTCCTAGGAGTCTCCATCCCTATCTCCTCATCAAATAACTCATCCTCCTCCTCTACCTTAAATTCTCTCTCCAGACCTCAAACCCTACAACTATGAGTGGAGATGGATTTTAACCGAGCAGCCGGATTTTGCTGAGTGGAACCCGAAAACTGATCGGGGAGTCTCTCATCTAGACGAGGCTATATCACCTACAGACCTCTGAAGATCTAAGAGTGCGGACTGGTGATTCCTCAAAAGCAAATCCCATGATCGGCAAATTTTTTTTGATTATCCAGATCTCTAACAAGTATTGGCTTCATCATATCCTCTAGTCTACCCATTCCACCACTCAAATCCTGCCCATTATTCACCCCTTGACTATTCTGATCCCTACTAAACGACTGATCCTTCCCTCGGTTAGGATTTAGATCATACTGGAAACTAGGGGGTGCACCGGAGGAGCACCAATTAGAGTTAATTATTATTCTTATAATTGTTCTAATTTGAATTATAATTTCCATTAAACGCATTAGGAACCCTATTCTGCCCTCCTATGAACTCTACTTGCTCCTGACTCATCAAAGGGAAATCTAAAGTACCATGCCCCCTTGATGTGCGTCGGACGATGTATCTATAAATGATGAATGACCATCATAACTAAGCTTTAAATTTAAACGAAAATCGTAACAAGATCACACACAACCGACAAGTGTACCGGTCGCAAGTAGTATAGACCTAGGAAGTTTGAGTATCAAACACGAGGACACATATAAACGCTAATGATCACTAACCCTAGACAAGACCTACCTATAAATAATATTAAATTGATTTTGATTTTAATATTTCTTTTTATAAAATAATTTAACTGGACTAATAGGACTGACTGACAAAAGTTACCAAAAATAGAAAACTTAACGACAAACTAACTATGTTGACTTTGGATGGAGAAAAACGTCTACCTAAGTCTGAATCAAACTGTAGGTCTAACAAGCCAATGGATTGAATGATATTAAGACACCGGTTCCTAAAAATGACACAACTAAGGATAGCTCGGGCTCAATGGATCACCTCTCGGTCTCACTCAACAAACCCTAACCACTCTTAAACGGCTAAAACAACCAAACCGGAAAACAATTGTTAACGTGTTCTAATGTTGACTTACCTCTCGGTCTCACCAACACTCGACCCTAATGGTAATGAATACTACATAACTAAGGATAGAGGAACAATTTAATCTAAACCAAAATAGATCAACTAGTCGCTCAAAACACCTAAACCAGACAAGAAACGAACTCGCTCTCGCGCAATTCTAACTCTAGCATGCAAAGGTAATGAGACGACCCTAACTTCTTATCACCTCTCGGTCTCTAAGAAGGTGTCTAACTGCTGTACTTTAACCAATAAATCATGCAACAAAACCCTACGATTGTACCTACCGCAAACAAACCCTAAACACAAAGTCTAGAATCAAACAAGCACCGATCAATCAATACAAAACTAATTAACCAATGCAAGGGATTTAAGCAATGAATTAGTAAAATTTCCAGCCATCAAACACAACCTATTTCATGTTTAAACCAAACTTTACAATAACAATTCAAGTATATCAATCAAACAATCCATAAACTCATCAAACTCTAACAATAATCATCATTCCTAGGTAGAACCAACAAGTTTAGCCTAAAAATATTTTTGGACAACAGCTAATACTCAATAAAGACATCAAATAACTCATCCCAATCATCTCAAAAATCATTCAACAATCAATACTAATCATAAACACTTCAATCTTGAAAGCAATTGCAAAACTAGTTAACAATTGAACAAGAATAAGAAAGTTGATGAAAAATAGTTTAAAGGAAAGGATATATAGTTAATTGCGGGCTGCTCTTGGCTGAAATAATCAATGGAGAAACGTTGCCGACACTTGTTCTTGCCTACTTCTTCTTCCTTAGCCTCCACAAGTTCCAATACCCTAGCTCACAAAACTTTTTCTCTCTTTTCTTTTTGCTGGCCGCCTGCGATCGGACAGGTTATGGAGACTTAGCGTTTTTATTTTTTTATATTATAATACATGTAAGGCTTGGGCTTGTCCATGATGTAAATGGGCCGGGCTTTTTTCTTTGTCTTGAAATCGTATGCTAAAAGGCCTGTAAGCTCCTCGCGAAGTTCGGTTTTTTCATTCTTTAACCCGTAGCCTACCAAACAAACATTATTATGTAAAACCAATATAAAACAAGTCCAAATACATTATTATAAGGTAAATAAAATATAAAAACATAGATAAAAGGTGCGGAAAATAAGTGTGTTTTAGAACACATCACCCCTCTACACAACTTACACTTGTCTACCTTAACCTAAAGTTCTCTCATCTCACGGGTTAAACTTTCCAAAGAAGCAGCCACACTAGCATCCAGATTGACATGGTGCACACCTTGGACGGATGAGGGCGTACTAGTGACGTGAGTAGAATTCTTGTTAAGTGGCTTTTTCGTATACTCTGATTGGACAAAACTTTCAAGCATTTCATTACATTCACTGACATGCATCCCATCCATTAGATTTCCTCCCGCAGTTGTGTCGAATCGATCTTAGGTTTCATAGTTCAACCCATTGTAAAACTTCTCAACAAGAGCCCATGGAGTGAGACTATGCTGTGAACAGCGAGATAACAAATTTTGGAAACGCTCCAAAGCTTGATAGTAAAGTTCATCCGCCTCCTTGTGGAAGGAGTGGACTTCATCACGAAGACGAGATGCTTTGACAGGTGAAAAGTATTTCTTAATAAACGCTGAACGAATCGCCTCCTAAGTGGTAAATGCCCCTGCTGGTTGCGAATCGAGCCAAGTGGCGGCCCGTCCCACAAGTGAAAACGGGAACAAGTGTAAGAATATATCATCTTTAGTAGTACTTTGCAAGTTGAAAGTCTTGAGAATACGGCTGAGACGGTTAATGTGTGCTGGTGCATCTTCATCTTTACATCCATGAAACTGATTGTTTTGGGTGAGAGCGGCCATGATGTAGGATGGTATTGGTCATGAATTCGGGTTATTGATTTCGGGTATGACGATGGGCGAGTGATTTCCGGTGAAAACTTCGAAAGCTTGCTGGTAAACGGTTATGTTGTTGTCGGCCATTTGATTATCTGGAATGTTTCTAGGACTTGATGGTGGTGAACTTGTTGGTGATGATTTTGGTGTAGAATCTATGTTGATCGGTTGTTTTAATGAAGATGATGAACTAACCTCGGACTTTAACGGAGTAGGTCCAAGACTATCCACAGGTGGTCATTGTGATCGAAGATGTGGCATATACCTGCAAAATGCACAAGACCAAATGAGTAGACTTTATAAAAACACTAAAAGTAAACTAAAAATATGAAAAAAAATAAACTAAAATTAAAATAGACTAAAATTAATTAGACTCCTATGACTCAAAAACAATGTAAAACAAAACAAGTAGCACGTATGCTGCAAGTAAGTCTAATCAAAGCTAATAAACGCAATCGCCAAAAGTCCTCGGCAATGGCGCAAAAACTTAATGTGTTAAAAGTAGTTATATAATTTATAAACTAAAATACGCTAATCTAGACAGTAATTAATAATTTAAGACTCTTAAACTTAACTAAAACTACTAACAAGCAAGTGTACCGATAGACATTAGTAAAGCTAAGTAAGTTTGGATATCGAACCCACGAGAATCTTTAAATTACATTAACTAAATAATTAGATTCGACTAACTAACACGACTATTTATATATATTATTTCAGGGGTTTTTTTTTATTAAAATATTAAAATTAAACTATTTTTATAAACTAATTAAGAAAAGACAAGTACTTTAAAGGAAAGACAATTAAGTTAATTTTAATCAGATGATGATGAAAAACAACCTAGGCTAGAATCCTCTAAGTTGCAGTTGTCAATTAACCGGGGAATATGTTGATACACGTTTTGTACGTCTCAGTCTTTATCAGGGCATTAATGTATTTAGTATAAAGTATAGGGACCTTAATGTAAATATGGCTAAATGAGCCATTCGCTCTAATGTAATGTTACATTCGTTACCCTGTAACGAATGTAACACATTCGTCTAATTGTAAGCTCATTCGTTAACCCAGATTAACGAATGAGATAACGAATGAGGGCTATTCGTTATAGGTTAAAGTATTAACGAATGAAGAGTTCATTCGTATAGTTAATGTAACGAATGACACATTCGTTAACTGTTAAGTTAACGAATGTGGTCATCCCCTATATATATATATTCTGTAAATTATTCATTAATAAAAGTTTTTCAAGTTTTCAGTTAAGTAATCATTCTCTCTCGTTACTCTGTCATCTCCATAACGTATTCCAATTTAATCGTATATCAATCAACATGTGTATCGTTGTTATCAAGATCTAGATCCGTATTCCAGGTTCTTTCAAGTGGTATCAGAGACTTGGATCTGATCTATGATATATAATCGAGTGTTAATCGTATTCAATTGATTCGGTTTCATGATGAATTGATTGAGTTTTAAGGTAAACTGATAATGGTAGAAACAGAGACTATTTTTAATGAGGATTTGAACTAGTTTGTTTTGTGTTTGTGAGTTCGGACTAGGCAGTTAAGGTTCGGATTTGGTTTTGGATTGTTTTGATAGAAGTTTTAAGTAGTTTCAGTAAGATTCGGACGAGTTGGAAGTTGAAATTGGAAGTTTGAATCGTTGAAGACTGATTCGTTAAGATGAAGTCTTATTCGTTAGGATGAAGCCTGATTCGTTACACTGTTTACACTCATTCGCTAAGACCTAACCACTCATTCGCTATAACTTCAATCTCATTCGTTCAATCTTATTCGTGAAGATCAAACCTTATTCGTTCAATCTTATTCGTTAAAGCCTGATTCGTTCAAGCTTATTCGCTAAGCCTGATTCGTTAGATAAATTTGTTAACGAATATCCCATTCGTTAAAGTAATCAATTTTTAACGAATATCCCATTCGTTGAAGTAATCAATTTTTAACGAATATTCCATTCGTTAAAGTATTAACGAATATCCCATTCGTTACTAGTGAACAGTAAACGAATAACTTTTGAAAGTTTGACAATTTTAATCCTTGAAGTTTATCATGGCTGCTCATAATTCATCTTATTATGCGTTAGCATCACAGAATGTCTTATTGCAATAGATGCTGACGATGGATAATGAGATTGGTAGTCACAATAAGTGTTCCAAGCTGTTGAAACTATCGGACTTTGCCCGTTGGGAACCAAGATTCCGTGCACATCTAGGATCCGTGCATCCTAGAAGTGTTCGTTTTCTTGATGATGTTTATGCTGCACCACTGATCGGTAATGACAATACAAGTTGGACTCCGAAACCTTTTAAGGATTATGAGACACATGAG
Source organism: Bidens hawaiensis (assembly GCF_021521415.1). NCBI lineage: Eukaryota > Viridiplantae > Streptophyta > Magnoliopsida > Asterales > Asteraceae > Bidens > Bidens hawaiensis. The sequence continues at coordinate 321,113 of NW_027494289.1, read as the reverse complement.
TTGAAGGACTTTGAAAGTGAAACGAAAGTATATTCTACAATCACTATAGCTTTACCGGAACATATTTTTCATCAATATAGTACGATCAAAGTCTGTGCTTTACTGTTTACTACCTTGAAAACGAGAAGTTTGGGAAATACTCTCGAAAGCAAGAAGACTTTGGTGAAATTTCAATTCAGAAATTTTATCCTGATGAAAAATGAAACTGTAGAAGAAATGATCAACTGTTTCAGCCATTTGATTGTTGAGATGTCATCTGTTGATCTTGAGCCAACTGAACAAGATAAGATTGATACATTAAAGAATTCTTTAACTACCGATTATTCAACTTTTTTGTTCGTGCTTAAAGAGAACGGTTTCTTTCAGAAACCTGAACTGACTGCTGTACAATTCATTAACAAGATCGAAGAAAGGGAATTTGATCTTAAATGTCAATCTACCTTGAAAGAAAATCAAAATCAGCAGTCATCAACTTAGAATCCGTTACTTTATGGTGGTGCATTACCGGCAAACAATGCGACAAGCTCAGTGCCTATTAATGCATTCTTTGCTCAATCTCAAGAGGGTCCTAACGTAAACAATTCTCCTAATGTATGTTTCATGGCGAGTGGTGCAACTGGAAACTCAAATGCTCATACTTCAAGCCTACCCAAGGTTAATTTACAAGAAGCTAAACAACAGTTCGCTTTTGTATGTGCGTTCATGACTTCATATGAACAACTGGTGGGAAGTAAGATTGCTACGAGTGATCTCACAGATGAGGACTATGATCAAATCGACCCAGATGATCTTGAGCTTATGGATTTGAAGTTGGAACATGGCCATGATTGTTCGAAAGGTTAAAAGATTCATGCAACGAACGAGAAAAGATCTTCCCACGTTGAACAAAAGGGTTGGATTTGATAAATTAAAAGTCAAATGTTATATATTGCAGTGAATTTGGCCATTTTGCCAAAGAATGTGACAAGCCGAAGAAAGATTTTTATGGCTCACGCAATTCTGACCGTTCTTCTACAAAGTCTTCATCTGGAGGAGATAAAAGTAACACTACTAGCTCTGGTGATCAAGAAAAATCTCCAGTTACTCAAGCTTTATTGGTAAATGATGGAGTTGATTGGTCTCAGCGTTTATTGGGAAACCAGGCAAACGTTGCTATCGTTGAGCCTGTGGAAAAATTTGAGGATGCAAGTAGCGATAATGTATTAGAAGGTAGTGATTCTTTTGACTTGGAAACTGACAATGATCAATCTCTGTCATCTCCTGAAGAAACTGCATCTTATGCCTGCATGGCTAAGATTGATGAGGTATGTCCTACACCTCAAATTAATGTAAATTGTTCTGAGTGTGCTGTGTTAAAAGCGAAACTTGAAACAGCATTAACTCAAAACAATACATTTACTAATGATTACTTTACTATCAAGGAATGCTATAAGCAAAAGACAAAATTGCTTGAGCAAATGAATATGAAAATTCAGAAATTATCAGATAGTAATCATGATCTTAAAGCTAAGGTCCATTGTAAAATTATTGAAGTGGATCAACATTTAAAGGAGATTCTTCGTCTTCGAACTTGCATTTCCAATCTCGAACAAGAAAAAATGGAATTAAATCATAAACTTAGTAAATTCAGAGATTCTTCTTTCTTGTTGAATGAAATAATTGAGGTTAATCATTCACATAAAAAGAATGAAAAAGCAGGTTTGGGATACGTCGAAATTCCTCCTCCATTTAATCAGGATTACAGTAGCATTCCTAAGGCAGAAAATTCTTTAAATATGCCTACTGTTAAACCTGAAAATGTTAAGACATGTGAACCGACTCGTGAACCAGCTATTATTATAAGCAAAAAGGTGTTTACCAAAAATGAAATGGACGGTTCAATTGAGGAGTTGACTGAAACAGATGTGATTGTTAAAAATAAGGACATTCCAATTGATAATCACATTCTGTGTGAACCAGAAGATTTTGAAAAAGTTTTTTATGATGCAAAATCTTCAAATGTTTCTTTAAACAATTCAAGTGTTCATAATGAGCTTCCTAAAGTAATTCCAAAGGAACAAGTTAATGTAACTTCCACAGACAAGCTTTCAGTATCTGATGAGGAATTAATGCAATTTATTAATCCTCCACTGCAAACTTCAACTGGAAAAGCATTTAAAATTAAAAGGTCTCTCAAAAGTGTTCTCAGACAAAGAAGTTCCATTGAATCTTCTTAAACCAGAATTGATTGAAAGTGTATTTCAAGATGAAACTACTCAAATGACTGAACTTGAGAGGAAATTTCTTCAATCAAAAACTAGTAATGTTCAAAAACAAAAAAACAAATGCTTTTAAACCTAAAAAATTCATCAAATCGTCAGGTTTGGAAAATTCATCGAATTTGACAAATCTTGAATTTTACAAAACGAAGAAGGGTTTAAAACATGAGTCATCAAAAAAGGTCACTTTTGAGACACCTAAATCTGATAATCTGAAAACTTTGTTATCACAACCGACCGGTACATCATCACAAAGAAGTTTAGACTCTCGACTATGTTTTAAGTGTGGTGAACCGGGTCACGTTTCAAGACGATGCAAAGCAAAGATCGATAAAATAAAAAATTATTCAACTTGCCAAACGAATGATTTTTCTAACATAAAAGAAAATCAAGTTGATGATTCTTTGATAATGTATTCAAACATCAATCCGAGGAAAGTTATTCGGATTGATGCACTTAATGTATTGAACACATGTGTTGACAGTGTTCAACCCATTTGTTCAAACACAGATTCGGGAAGAATCCGTGATGGTTATCTTAAGAAGAAATCTAAGAAAACTGCCACTTATTCTCAAGTACCGAATATGTGTGTTAATTTATTAAGTTATCCAAAGGTTTCAAAGGGAGAGCCCAAGACTGAAGCTTGGGCTGCCTTTTTGAACTAATCATTTTACTTGATTATGCAGGGTACATCTAGGTCCGTATCAACTCAAAAATGGATATTGGATAGCGGATGTTCTTAGCATATAACCGGTAACATAGACCTTCTGCACAACATTAAAGATATTCAAGGGGGTTATGTGGCGTTTGCTGGTAATCAAGGAGGGATGATTACAAAAGAAGGAGAAGTTTCAAATGGTAGAATTACGTTTGAAAAGGTTAATTATTGTGAAAAGGTGGATCACAATCTGTTGAGTGTTTCACAGATTTGCGATAAGAAGTTTACCACCATTTTTACAGACAAGGAATGTGTTATTCTTCAACCAGGATTCACAATTCCAGAAGACATGGTTGTCATGCGATCAGCTCGATCAAATGATATTTATGTACTTGACGTGAGTTACGATGTCAAAGTTTCGCCCTCATCTACTTGCTTCATGTCTAAAGCGACAGAGAAAGACTCTATTCTTTGGCATAGACGCATGGGACACATTCACTTAGGAAAAATAAACTTTTTGATGACAAATGATTTAGTGAATGGAGTGTCCCTCAAGATCTTTAAATATAATGATCATTGCGTCGCATGCAAGAAGGGGAAACAAAAGAAGAAATCTCACCCAACCAAATCACTAAATGATATCGTTACTCCTCTGGAACGATTTCATATGGATCTCTTTGGTCCAGTGAACCGTGCTAGCATTGCTGGAGATTTTTATTGTTTGGTTGTGACGGATGATTTCTCTCGTTATTCGTGGGTGTTATTTATGGGATCGAAAGATCAAACTCCTGTGCTGATTCAAAACCTTATTACAAAGATCGAATCACTTTACAACCTGAAAGTGAGAAGAATTCGTAGTGACAATGGAACTGAGTTCAGGACTAATGTATTGGATTTCTTCTGTATTCAGAAAGGAATTCATTGGGAATTCAGTGCACCTTATGTTCCTCAACAGAAGGGTGTGTCTGAGCGAAAGAATCGTACGTTGATTGAAGCTGCACGTACAATGCTGGCTGATTCTAAGCTACCTGTTCAATTCTGGAACGAAGCTGTGAATACTGCTTGCTACACATTGATACGCGTACTAACGGTAAAGAAGCTCAAGAAGACTAGTTATGAGCTTCTACATAATTGTAAACCGAACTTAAAGTATTTGGAACCATTTGGGTGTCCATGTACTGTGTTGAAGAAAGCCGTTGGAAAGTTCGATGAGAAAGCTTTTGAGGGTTATTTCTTGGGTTATAATTCTCCGAAGAAATGGGTTTTCAATCTTTCTTCTGGTTGCGTAGAGGAATGGTATCACGCTGATTGTCAAAGTTATACTACTCCACCAACTGGTACAGGACCCGATTGGATGTTCGATTACGAACGATTATTTAATTCATTTACATCAACAGTTACTGATATACCTGAAGATCTCGTTAGATTGTATTTGGAGGATCAATGTCTTCCAAATTCAAGGTTTTCCTCGATTGATGCAAGTGACTCTCCTAATGTATCTGAAACGTCAAACAATGTTTCTGAATTTTCCGATGATGCTGATTTTGTTGATTCATCGTCTGTACTGGTAGATGACGCTCAAGAACCTACCGAGCCTATTCTAATCAGTGATGATTCATCATCTGTCTCTTTAGACACTGCAGAGGAGAATATTACTAATTTGGGTAATAATGTATCTGTTCCTGCGAATCCTATTTTACGGATTCATTCGCAACATCCACAGGATCAGATAATTGGTGATGTGAACGACGGGGTTCGCACAAGGCACCAATTGGCTAACATATGTGATGATCAATCTGATCATAATGTATCTCCTACTGAGGATTCGATTGTTTATGCTTATGCGGATTTGCACTCTTCGGGTATCCTTAGTATCGCACAATACACCTGCTTTTTATCACAGATAGAACCAACAAGTGTCGCAATGGCACTCAAGGAACCATCATGGGTTGAAGCTATGCAGGAGGAGCAGCAACAGTTTGTTAGACTGGGTGTATGGGACTTAATCAACAAACCCGATCGCGTTAAAAAGGCGATTCCTACAAAATGGGTTTTTAAGTGCAAGAAGGACGATCGTGGGGTTATCGTGCGAAATAAGGCACGTTTGGTCGTTCTTGGTTACAATCAACAGGAAGGCATAGATTATACAGAAGTGTATGCTCCGGTGGCACGACTGGAGGCTATACGAATATTTCTTGCCTATGCAGCCTACAAAAACTTCAAAATTTATCAAATGGATGTAAAATCGGCATTTTTGAACGGAGCAATTCATGAAGAAGTGTACGTGAAACAGCCTCCTGGCTTCGAGGATCCAGACTTTCCTGAGAGTGTTTATCGTTTAAACAAAGCTCTGTATGGTTTGCATCAGGCCCCGAGAGCCTGGTACAGCACGTTGGCTGACCATCTGATTGAAAGTGGATTCAAGAGGGGAACTGTGGATTGTACGTTATTTTACAAGAATATGGGTGATGATATGCTCCTCGTCCAAATTTACGTGGACGATATTATTTTTTGTTCGACAAACGATAGTTTATGCAAAGACTTCGAGAAAACAATGCAGACAAAATTCGAGATGAGTTCGATGGGAGAAATGAGTTTCTTTTTGGGTTTGCAAGTTCACCAGTTTGACGCCGGAATCTTTATCCATCAGACAAAATATGTGAACGATGTCTTGAGACGATTCAAGATATCCGATGGCAAAACTCCCTCTACTCCTCTTCCCGTGGGTCACAATTTATCACCGGATGAATTGGAGGATACTGTAGATCCGACCCTATATCGAGCTATGATTGGATCACTCATGTATTTGACTGCTTCTCGAACGGACATTATGTTTGCTGTCTGTTTGTGTGCTAGGTATCAATCGAGTCCCCGAGTGACTCACCTGGCAGCAGTAAGGCGTATCTTACATTATCTACGGGGAACTCCAGACATCGGGTTATGGTACCCCAAAGACGACAACTTTGATCTCACCGCCTTTACTAACTCGGACTATGGAGGTTGCAAGATCAATTTCAAATCGACAACGGTGGGATGTCAATTCTTAGGAAACCGGCTTGTTTCCTGGCAGTGTAAGAAGCAGACAACGGTCTCAACTTCAACAGCCGAAGCGGAGTATGTGGCGGCCTCGAGTTGCTGTTCACAGGTTCTCTGGATCCAGCAATATTTGCGGGATTACGGTTTGAAGTTTCTTACTACTCCTATTTTTATTGATAATTCTGCTGCAATTTCTATCACCAAAAATCTGGTTCAACATTCAAAAAAAAACATATTGAAATCCGTTATCATTTTATTTGTGATTTTTATGAAAAGAAATTAATATCAATTGATAAAATTTATACGGATTTTCAAAAGGCTGACCTTTATACTAAAGCTTTTGACAAAACGCGTTTTCAATAAATGGTATAAAATCTTTCACAGAAATTCAAAAGCTTGGTTAGATCATTTTTTTTTGTTTTGTTTGTTATTTCATTTTTTATTGTTTTTAGGGGGAGAAAATAGAAAAATACAAAAATAGTGTGGTTTCGTTTGTACAAAAAAATTCTATAAAATCCAAAAACATTCAAATATTGAAAAATCCAAAAACATTGAAAAATGCTCCTCAAAATTGAGTTTTGAAGCAAAAAGGAAAAATGATAGTACATTGACTTAGCGGACCTAACACATGAATAAAGTAGACTAAAAAGTGCAGTAAGATCAATTGTATGATGTGTATGATAGGCTTAACAGATCGTATAAGTGCTGAAAAGATATAAACCTAAATGCTTGCGAAATCTAGTGGTGTTACATCTTGATGCATAGTTAATATCTGTATTAAGTATCAAAAAGCTTTAAAGATTGCTTTGTGTGCATACATTCATTTATGAAGAAAATTCTGCTTTGTTTTATCTTTAATTTTGCAAAGAAATTCAACTTCATTTTTTTTCTTTATTTTTATTCAAATCTTGGATCCTCTCCTGCGCGATAAGATTATCCGACCTGAGGGTTAGGATTTGGATATTCTGCTTTATTTTCTTGGTGTTTCGTATAAAATCTTAGACTTTCTCCGCGCGATAATAAGGGATTATCCGAATTGAGAGTTAAGATTTTATGCAACTTCTGCTTATTTGTTATCTTTTTATTTTTGTTAAAATGGAACCTTATCTGCGTGTAGTAATACCGATCTTAAGGGAAAATTTTAACTTTCTGCTTTATTTTCTTTTTGTTATGTTTGTATGAGTCACAGCTAATCAAATACAAAGAAGAAAAACGTACATGTGAAATTCAATGTATAAGAGATATGAAACTGTGTCTGACAGGTGGGTTCCACATAAGATTTGTGCTTAATTGAACTTTAAAATGTATCGTAAAGTTACGGACGGATCTGTCTAAAGTTTAAATTGGACAAATATATCGGCAATCATCTTTGGGTTACGTGCATAATAATGTCAAAATTGAAGTGTAGTCTAGGACGTTATTAGTCAATATGATTCCCTGCTCAACTCACAAAAATATATATTGTTTTTCATTTACTGTGTTTAGTTCTTTGCTATTTGAAAATTTTCAAAATATACAAAAAGATTTTATATTCTTTTTATTTTTATTTCTGCTTTAGTTTCGATTTGCCAAGCTAGCGAATTAATCATTGAGAAAAGGAAAAAGAGTTAAACCCCGGAACAAAAGTTTAAGTTAAATCGTGTTTAACGTATTTTCAATTGGTAACAATTGATGATTTTAATGTAAAAATTCGTTTAAGTTAAGTATTACCGATCCACGGTGATCGGGTATTTTAATGTATGCAATTAAACCTAATTGGTTTTAATGATTATTTAATTCCTTAAAATGAGAATTTTGTCTCATTCGCTAAGGAACATGGTGATTCGTTAAAAAGGTTAACGAATGTAATACCATTCGTTATTTAAACATAACGAATGAGTTTCTCATTCATTATAAAGACATTCGCTTCTGTTGTGCATAATGAATGGAAGACATTCGTTTAAACACTTAACGAATAAGAATGGTTAATGTATTCGTTAAAGATTAACGAATGACTTAGTTATTCGTTAACAATTTAACGAATGAGAGAAGATTCGTTAAAATTTTTAACGAATGAGATTCAAAAGTTAACGAATGAGGCCATTTGTTAGTTCAAATTTTGAACGAATGACCTTGATTCGTGTGAAATTATTGGATATAATCCCTAGGTTAGACGAATGACGGTTCATTCGCCTAATTCCTATTACATTGTCTTCTCTAACGAAACTCTGCCAAAATTTCATCAGAATTCATTACTTGCATATTAGCCCCATTGATTGATCTCTTTGGCTTTAACAGGTAATGGCGATCATAACCATACTACTCTCGTGGAATTTTATTAGTTTTTGAGTGTTAATTGCTTTAATCAAGCTATGAATATTCAACGATGAATTAAATGTTACTGAAATTCTTAATTGAATCAACATTAGACCAAAAACCACTGTTTTAAGTACATGTAACTGATTTCCGAACATGTGTGGTCTGACTTTTTTGTTAAAATGTTTGGAATGTTTGGAATATCAGAAGTTTATTCGATGCATATCGTCGGTTTTGACTTTGATTAGTCAAAATTGATTATAATTTGACTCATGGGTTAGTCAAATTGCTAATTGAGTCTGATTCGTTATCTTTATAATGAATGTAACATGATTCGTTAATGGATTAACGAATAACTATCTGATTTGTTAATGTAACGAATGGATAGTTGAATCTGAGTTATTCGTTAAACTTGATTCGTTACTTGTAACGAATAGGTTAATGATTAACGAATGTCTCTTTTAATGTATAACGAATGTCACATTCGTTTAAAGTTTTTAGCGAAGGTGATAGTCATTCGTTAATATGTTGATTATTTTGGAATATTTTATTTATATATTGTTTTCTACAGATATGGCACTATCTTGGAACAAGAGCCACAACATATGTGCATTTGTAGAGCCGAACTTTGAAGATACTCCTATCTTTGGGGTTATGATTCGTTTTCTCATCCGCTCGAGAATCTACAAGGCCATCTCTACCCGAACAGTTGTATATCAGAAGATTATTAGGGAATTCTGGAATACTGCCAGCTTTAATGAAGCAGAAAATCAGATTGAAGCAGTTGTTCAGAATAAGCGGGTTGTGATAGATGTTGGAGTTATTCGAGACTCACTGGGTTTTCATGATACTATTGATGATAGGTGTGAGTTCGATCGAGTGTTGATAAGAGGATTATTCGGCCGAGTAAAGTATAATGGAGATTTAGGTAAATCAATGTACAACAAAGCGAACTTGTGTGAACAATACAAGTATCTGCTTCATGTTCTTATACATTGCCTGGGTGGTCGGAAAGGAGGTTTCGACGAGTGTAGGGTGATGTTACAATCTGCTTTCGTGGCCCTAGTGCTGAATAAACCATCCAATTTCTCTGAATTGGTTTACTATCATCTGAAGAAGAATATTACTAGCAGACACAAATTCTTAATGTATCCTTGTTTTCTGCAAATGATGATCAACGACTTGGTGCCAGACTTGGAGAAAGATCAAGCTGATGTTATGAAGCTAGAACATATGAACGAAGAAACTATAAGACGGTTGAGATCTTATAGAGGTCAGAGTTTGGAAGATCGACCAAGGTATAAACGTTTGATTAGTCATTTAGCAAATGTTGATTATGTTGCGCCATCTAATGATCGTTGGATTCATGACGATTTCGATTCGGAACGTGAAGATGGTGATGGTAATGACGGTGGAGATGATGGTGGTGATGGTGGTCCAGGACCATAAGCTAAGTTAAGTTATGAACAGAAGCGTAAGCGTAAAGGTAAAGAACCGATGACAGAAGAAAGGGAGAAAGTCAAGAAACAAAGAGTTAGAAGGGGTTCGGGAATTGAGATACCAAGCCATCCTTTTGTACCTTCTACTGCTGTTTCTACTCCTATTATATCTTCTACTGCTTCTCCAGTTCCAGGTGCACAGTTTCCACGATCTCCTACTCCTAATATTATATCAGATTTTCCTCGTTCTCCAACACCTGTGCAAATGCCTACGTCTCCAATGCCTCCAAATCTTACTACTATGAGGCCTGATATTTAGTTTAGAGATATATTACATAATGTATTGGCACAGATGCCTACACCGCAGCCAACTACACCTGTTACTCCTGTTACACCTATACCGTTGTCGAGGCATGAGCATTCCTTTATGACATTCAGTCATCCTCAGGGTCCTATGCAACCAATACATCCTAATTTTTATCTTATGGATCCTCACGATCAATGGTTTCATATGATGAATCTATTGCATTTACAACACACACAAATGCAAGCAGATCGAGCTGCACATGAGCTAGCGCAACGAAACTTACTGAGACATCTTCTTACAGCTCAGCGTGATAATAAAGAACTTCGAGCCCTTGTTACTACTCAGGGGGAGAGGTTAGACAAACAAGAGGAGATTATTCTTCAACTGACATGCAAAGAATATGAATTAAAGAAGTTGAAAAATAATGAAGATGACCAGGATGGTGCAAGGGGTGGGGTAGATCAGCAACCGGGCGGAAGTTCTACACCGTCGGCAGGTAATAAGACTGATGCTGGTGTTGGTGGTGGATCAGAAGCGAGTAATCTACAGATTGTTCCATATAAATATTACACGAGAGCCAAGCTAATAGATGTTATTCCGGATTACACGAGAGCCATGCCAATAGATGTTATTCCGGCTAATATGCTTCTGTTTGTAGGATTGGATGGGATTATTTACAGTATGGTGAATGCTGATGAGATCGAAGAAGGTGAATTTGTTGATCATTCGTTAACAAAAGAACAAATTGCCTTACTTCTGGATCTAAATGATGATGAGATTGAGGAATTGGGTAAACATGTGGATGTGGAGATGGAAGATCGTACTGATACAGGTATTCCTCATGGGAATGTACCTGATTTTGAAGAAGTGGAAGTGGAAGATGTTACTGCTGAAGAATATCCGGAGTTTTACACAGATAATAACAATGATTCGGGTATTCCATTCTTTACAACTGAGCATTTCAAAGCAGCAGAATGTCGATTACAGGAGGATAAAGTTAAGTTAAAAGCTGCTGAATCGAGCTATGTGTCCACTACTGAGAAGAAGAGGAAACGTGCTTTTGATGGTATGTTTGAGTATAATGTTGAAAAGATGAATAAGATGATCGAGACTTTCAGATATTATGACCGAGAAGATGTGAAAGTTGAGAAAGCTAGAGAATCTGCATACCAGATGAAGAAGTATAAGCCAGCTAAAGACGTTAAAGGTGATATGGTGGCCTGGCAGTACAATTCAGATCTTAAGGTATATATCGTTAAGTGGGAGCATGGTATTTATTATTTCAAACGCCCACACGATATTTTATCTATGCCTCGGTGGTATCTACGAACCTTAGCTAATCGTCCGTTTGTTAATCGTGGAGACGATAAATGGGCTAGCTGGTTCTACATGCAGTTATTGCATGAAACCCGCTTTGGTTTCAAATTCTTCCAGCCTCAGGTGCCAAAACACAAATATATTGACGAGATAGATGCACGCACAGGATGGAGGAAGTTAATTTTAATAGAGAAACCGCCGAAGACGATGAAGAGGGTTCCGATGAAGATATTCCCTCAGAGTCTTTTCACCTCATTTAATTATTGGTATTATGATAATCGTACAGGTGAAGCGATTATTGTTTATGGCCAGGGATCACACACGAAGACGTTACGTGTAATTGATCCAATGTGGCTGGTCAATCTATCTGAGTCTGACAACGACGGGTTATTCACAAGTCAGATCAGATTCGCTAATGTAAAGGATTATGATCTTGCAATGCAGTTTCAGAGGGTTGTTCGTGTCTGCTACGCATACAAGATTTATAGCTGCGTTGATTGGAAGACAAAGATGTTTCAATGCTAAAGTATGATAAAGAGCTAGAGACGAGGGGGAGTTTGTTGATACACGTTTTGTACGTCTCAGTCTTTATCAGGGCATTAATGTATTTAGTACACAGTATAGGGATCTTAATGTAAATATGGCTAAATGAGCCATTCGCTCTAATGTAATGTTACATTCGTTACCCTGTAACGAATGTAACACATTCGTCTAATTGTAAGCTCATTCGTTAACCCAGATTAACGAATGAGATAATGAATGAGGGCTATTCGTTATAGGTTAAAGTATTAACGAATGAAGAGTTCATTCGTATGGGTTAATGTAACGAATGACACATTTGTTAACTGTTAAGTTAACGAATGTGGTCATCCCTTATATATATATTCTGTAAATTATTCATTAATAAAAGTTTTTCAAGTTTTTAGTTAAGTAATCATTCTCTCTCGTTACTCTGTCATCTCCATAACGTATTCCAGTTTAATCGTATATCAATCAACATGTGTATCGTTGTTATCAAGATCTAGATCCGTATTCCAGGTTCTTTCAGAATATTTGTTATGGAACTAGGATCGTAAAATGCAAGTTTAAAAGAAAACCCGAACAAGACTGCTGACCCTTCTCAAGAAGACACTTATGGGTTTCTAATAAGTTTTAACGCAAACAGTTTTAAATATTAGACTTCCTTACAATCACCTAATTGATTATGAACAAGTTCTTTATGTAAAATCCTACCTTACAACGTGATAATAAAAGACAATTTAATATATACAATTGACTCGATTGAAAAAGTTGACCAATCAAACCTAGATGGACTCCTTACGAAGAACTAAATCTAGAAATCTTGATCAACAAAGATCTAACAATAATCTATCACCTTACGACTATTTAGATTAGCAGCACACTTAGGTTTATTTGATTAATTATTATTATTCCTATGATCTTATTGTAATTCAGTCATAAACTAGTTAAAAGCATACAGTTGATGATCTAATACAACGTATTATATGACAAACAATCACCAAGACAACTATGGAATAATAAAACTTATCAAACAATCCTAAGTACACATATGCATTAATTAAATATAATCAACCTTTTTACTAATTCGTAAAACCATAATGCAAACAAATACCAATCAAAACCAAACGTTTAACGAAAGTTCATCATAAGCCTAGGCAGTCTATAACGCTTAGCATAAGATCATAAAATCAAACGTAATAATCTCAAGAGAAATCATAGTGAAAAATAATGTAAACGAAAGGTAATATGTGATAAAATCCGTAGTCTTTGTCCTTGATCGAATAGCACTTCACCAGCTGATTCTTTGCCTTCAAACCTACCAAAAGTTGCAATTCTATGCTCCAGGAAACTACAAATTCGGCTGTGGTTTGTCGGTTATCCTCAGGTTTAAGGTTAAGGGTGTTTATATAGTGTTCTGGGCCTCAAAAACATGAAATTCATGGAAAATTCTAGAAATTGAGTCCTCATGCGCCATGTGGCCAAGTCTAATGTAACATCCCGAAATTTCTAAAGTAATATTTAATAAATTATTTGTCGGGTGAAATAAACGAGTTAGTGGAACGATAATAATAATAGCAAAATATGAAGACTTAGTAGGATAATTACATGGGATTAGATATGGACCAAAAGGAAATATGGGCCTTCGGTCCATGGGCTTAAGGGGGTATAAATACCCCCTTAAACCCCAATCATTTCCATTCCATCCATTTATCCATCCTAATCTATACACACTCCAAAACACACAACCCGAACCAAGATCCAAAGGCAAGGACCCGAGCTCGTTGGTGCTAGATCGTCGTGACGAACCAAAGCAACAAGACCAGCTCGTGTTCGTAGTTCGACTCATTTACGGTACGTTTATATCGAGAACATGTTCGTTTAGGTTTGGATTAGTATAGAAATGATAGATCTGTTTTTGTGTGGTAAAAACGAATCCTACAAAGCTAAACTTACTGAAAATGGTTAAGATTTGATGGGTTAATCGATTGATAAAAGAACCCGTAACCTATATGCCTAAATCGCACCCCTTAAACATCGATGTTAGGTCGATTTGATGGTTGGGGTTTGTAGGCGCTGGTCAGACGATTCCGTGGATACCTAAATCGAGTTATTTGGTTAAGAAACGAAGATGATTAAGGACGAACAGTAGCTGCAGCCGACAACTTCGCCTGCAAGCTAAGTTCGCCTGATGAACTTCGCCTGCAAAGCTAAGTTCGCCTGATGACAACTTCGCCTAAAGCTAAGTTCGCCTAAGGTTTAACTTCGCCTAAAGCTAAGTTCGCCTAAGGTTTAACTTCGCCTAAGGTTTAACTTCGCCTAAAGCTAAGTTCGCCTGATGACAACTTCGCCTGCAAAGCTAAGTTCGCCTAAGGTTTAACTTCGCCTAAAGCTAAGTTCGCCTGATGACTGGCCCCGGACCCCAGTTCGTTGTGGGTAGTAGTTAAGACTTGAAAGATGATATGAGTAGTGATAGTTAATTGATACGTATACTTGTTATACAGTCAGCCGTGCACAACTGAAGAAAGGGATTACGATTAATGGTGAACGTAACCGTGTTCAGGTGAGTTTCTAGCCCCATTTATGTGTTATGTTTTCGGGGCTGTGTGCATACTCGATATGTTTGTTAATACGCTTATCCTAAGAGATAAGTGTATGCCTTATGTGAATGATGTGATATGTATGAATGATTGCTTGATGGTACGTGAACGATCTTCGGATATTGCACGTACTGTCAGGTTGTAACGCTAAGTATAAGGTAAGTATGATATGTATGCTTATGTGTATGAATGTGATAAAGTTAATAAAAGAATGAAAGGATGGTTGTATGGTTACGAAGAGGGTACCGGGCCCTAATAATACTCGAGGTATGATGTATGGTTGTATGGTAACGAAGAGGGAATCGAACCCTACTAATATTCGAGAACTAGGGAACCGAACCCTACTAATATTCGAGGAAAGAGGGTACCGAGCCCTAATAATACTCGAGGTATGATGTATGGTTGTATGGTAACGAAGAGGGAATCGAACCCTACTAATATTCGAGAACTAGGGAACCGAACCCTACTAATATTCGAGGAAAGAGGGACCAGACCCTTATAATATCTGTGATGTTAGGGACCAGACCCTTATAATATCTGTGATGTTAGGGACCAGACCCTTATAATATCTGTGAGGTTATAGGGCGAAAGGCTCTTTAAAACGTATGATTATGTATGTAAAGAAAGTATGAAGTATGAAAGTATGAATGAAAGAATATAAGTTTATGTGTATTGTATAGTGTATGATTAACTAGAACTCACTCAGCGTAGCTGACTTTTAGTATGCACGCAGGTGAGTAGGATGAGGCAGCTCGCTTGAGGAGACACGTGGCACTGAATAAGAGGCTGGCATCGGAAGACTCAAGACGTTTAAGTTTAATGTTTGTTTAGTTTGAAAGACAAAATGATGTTTTAAGACAAGATGTGTTTTGTTATGAAATGTTTTATGAAAGCTTTTATATTCCGCGAATGTTTTAATTAACTCTTATATTTAGAACTGCGTTTATGAGTAAATCCAACACGAAAGTAGGGCTACCGGTAACGGGGCCTTACAAGTTGGTATCAGAGCAAAGTTCGAGAGATTTAAGCATCCTACATGCTTAGACTCGAACAGAGAATGGGATTTAAGTAAGAAAGGAAAGAAGATGCCAGTTCAAGAATGCCATGTGTCGCTCAAGCAAGATCAGTAAAGGTAAAGAGTATGATTAAATGATATATGTTAATGAGAAAGAAAAGATATGTGAACGATAGGGATAGGGATAATTGATTGTTTGATTTGACTAACTGCTTAAGTAGAACCAGCACAAATAGACTCATAAAGGGAAGTGTATAGGACACGGAAAGCAACGTGATCAGCTAGTCACAGCTGGCCACTGTTATTACCTGTTAGCCTTGCTATCCTTGAACTAAATAGTTCCTTGAGTGATGATGTTTGTGTTTTCCCTTTTAAAATACGATGGCTGGAGCTGGAGACATTGCTGGAGCTGGAGGTCGCACTGGACGACCCGGCAGGCCTCATCGTGTCGAGCAACTTTCGGTTGAGACAGCTTCTAACACCGAAGATGAAGGAAGCGCAGCTGGAGGAGACCAGAACAACAACAAAGAGGTTCAACTTAGCCCTGCAGTTCAAGCAGCCATTGTTCAAGCTGTAGTTGTTGCTGTGAAGAACCTGAATCCCGAAGGATCTGCTGGAAGCCGTGAACGAACTGCTGAAGGGGCGGGTGGTGATGGTAGGAAGGATGGGGAAGGAGAAAGAGAGGCCTCGAGTGAGGATAAGTCTGTGAAGGTCGATGATAGGAAAAGAGGCCAAGATGGGTGCAACTTAAGTCCTTCAAAGGATGCGACCCGCCAAAGCTGACTGGTTTGGGAGACGCAATCGCTACTCTCCAATGGATAACCACTATGGACAAGATTATCCGCATTAGCGAATGCCGTCCCGACCAAGCTGTGGGTTATGTTACTCTGTCATTTGGGGAAGGAGCTATGTATTGGTGGGAAAGTGTGGAGCAGAGAAAGACTAGGGATGAGATCAAGGCGTTGAGATGGGACGATCTGAAAGAGTTGGTGATGAAGAAGTTGTGTGCAGATGCCGAGGTTGAAAGGACGGAGATGAAGTTCCTAAATTTAAAGGCCGGTATGATGACACATCGTGAGTACACCACTGAATTCAACCGCATGTCTAGGCTGGTTCCTGACATGGTGAACACCGAGGCGAAACGGATCAAGTGCTACGTTAGAGGACTTCCCGAGAAGGTCCGCATGTTAGTCACGGCCAACAAACCTGTTACCTTTGAGTCTGCGGTCGAGTTGGCGGAGATGGTCTATGTTGATCTGGCGGCGGATGATGTGGAAGTGGAAGATGAGGAAGAAGGGAAAGGAACTAAAAGAGCTAGGGATGCCGTGGAGCGTGCAGGGAGAAAGACACAGAAGATGGCAGGAAAGGAAGCATGTAAGGTGTGCGGGAAGATGCACTTGGGGGAATGCAAGGCTGGTCCAAATCAGTGCTACCGATGTGGGAGGAAGGGGCACATCTCCCGTGAATGCACCGAGGACCAGAAGTGTTACAAGTGTGGTAAGTCAGGTCACATAGCTAGGGAGTGTGGAGAAGCCGTGGCAGTGGAGGAAGGAAGAGGAGACGCGTGAAAGGATGGTCTATTAGCTGCTGAGGAGGTTGCAGGAGAATAAGTGGTATGTCACAGTTGTTTTATGTTTAGTAGTTAAAGAGTGTTTTATGTTACAGTTGAACCTATGTTTGTTTAGCAAGCTTCAATGATTTCCTTTTATGTTATGAAGTACTTGTGATTTCTTGTGATTTTGTATGAACGACCTATGAATTTATCTTGAATGTGTGTTGGTTATGATAAATAGTTGTGTGAGGGTAAAGCGTCGCCTTAGGAGTTAGCGCTATTATATAAAACAAGGTTCCTCGGGAAGGTGAGATGAGACTTGGCGCATTGAGGGCCTCATGGACAAGCTACCTTAATAGCTAAAACACATGATCACCGCTCGATGACTACAAGTCAGGAGTAAGAAGGATAACCCGGAAAGCAAAGGCGATTCAATAAAGTGTGTAAATATAAGAAGTTTTCCTTTTAAAGAAATAAGCTATCCCCGAAACCTCTTTAAGGAGGGAAGACTTGTAACATCCCGAAATTTCTAAAGTAATATTTAATATATTATTTGTCGGGTGAAATAAACGAGTTAGTGGAACGATAATAATAATAATAGCAAAATATGAAGACTTAGTAGGATAATTAGATGGGATTAGATATGGACCAAAAGGAAATATGGGCCTTCGGTCCATGGGCTTAAGGGAGTATAAATACCCCCTTAAACCCCAATCATTTCCATTCCATCCATTTATCCATCCTAATCTATACACACTCCAAAACACACAACCCGAACCAAGATCCAAAGGCAAGGACCCGAGCTCGTTGGTGCTAGATCGTCGTGACGAACCAAAGCAACAAGACCAGCTCGTGTTCGTAGTTCGACTCATTTACGGTACGTTTATATCGAGAACATGTTCGTTTAGGTTTGGATTAGTATAGAAATGATAGATCTGTGTTTGTATGGTAAAAACGAATCCTACAAAGCTAAACTTACTGAAAATGGTTAAGATTTGATGGGTTAATCGATTGATAAAAGAACCCGTAACCTATATACCTAAATCGCACCCCTTAAACATCGATGTTAGGTCGATTTGATGGTTGGGGTTTGTAGGCGCTGGTCAGACGATTCCGTGGATACCTAAATCGAGTTATTTGGTTAAGAAACGAAGATGATTAAGGACGAACAGTAGCTGTAGCCGACAACTTCGCCTGCAAGCTAAGTTCGCCTGATGAACTTCGCCTGCAAAGCTAAGTTCGCCTGATGACAACTTCACCTAAAGCTAAGTTCGCCTAAGGTTTAACTTCGCCTAAAGCTAAGTTCGCCTAAGGTTTAACTTCGCCTAAAGTTAAGTTCGCCTAAGGTTTAACTTCGCCTAAAGCTAAGTTCGCCTAAGGTTTAACTTTGCCTAAAGCTAAGTTCGCCTGATGACAACTTCGCCTGCAAAGCTAAGTTCGCCTAAGGTTTAACTTCGCCTAAAGCTAAGTTCGCCTGATGACTGGCCCCGGACCCCCGTTCGTTGTGGGTAGTAGTTAAGACTAGAAAGATTATATGAGTAGTGATAGTTAATTGATACGTATACTTGTTATACAGTCAGCCGTGCACAACTGAAGAAAGGGATTACGATTAACGGTGAACGTAACCGTGTTCAGGTGAGTTTCTAGCCCCATTTATGTGTTATGTTTTCGGGGCTGTGTGCATACTCGATATGTTTGTTAATACGCTTATCCTAAGAGATAAGTGTATGCCTTATGTGAATGATGTGATATGTATGAATGATTGCTTGATGGTACGTGAACGATCTTCGGATATTGCACGTACTGTCAGGTTGTAACGCTAAGTATAAGGTAAGTATGATATGTATGCTTATGTGTATGAATGTGATAAAGTTAATAAAAGAATGAAAGGATGGTTGTATGGTTACGAAGAGGGTACCGGGCCCTAATAATACTCGAGGTATGATGTATTGTTGTATGGTAACGAAGAGGGAATCGAACCCTACTAATATTCGAGAACTAGGGAACCGAACCCTACTAATATTCGAGGAAAGAGGGTACCGAGCCCTAATAATACTCGAGGTATGATGTATGGTTGTATGGTAACGAAGAGGGAATCGAACCCTACTAATATTCGAGAACTAGGGAACCGAACCCTACTAATATTCGAGGAAAGAGGGACCAGACCCTTATAATATCTGTGATGTTAGGGACCAGACCCTTATAATATCTGTGATGTTAGGGACCAGACCCTTATAATATCTGTGATGTTAGGGACCAGACCCTTATAATATCTGTGATGTTAGGGACCAGACCCTTATAATATCTGTGAGGTTATAGGGCGAAAGGCTCTTTAAAATGTATGATTATGTATGTAAAGAAAGTATGAAAGTATGAATGAAAGAATATAAGTTTATGTGTATTGTATAGTGTATGATTAACTAGAACTCACTCAGCGTAGCTGACTTTTAGTATGCACGCAGGTGAGTAGGATGAGGCAGCTCGCTTGAGGAGACACGTGGCACTGAATAAGAGGCTTGCATCGGAAGACTCAAGACGTTTAAGTTTAATGTTTGTTTATTTTGAAAGACAAAATGATGTTTTAAGACAAGATGTGTTTTGTTATGAAATGTTTTATGAAAGCTTTTATATTCCGCGAATGTTTTAATTAACTCTGATATTTAGAACTGCGTTTATGAGTAAATCCAACACGAAAGTAGGGCTACCGGTAACGGGGCCTTACATCTAACCCTCCTGGTCATGTAGCGCGGCGTGCTCATTTTTTTTTCCGGTTCAATTGCTGGTCCAGTTCAATCCTGGTTCATTCCGGTTCAATCCTGATTCGTCCGGTTCTTCCTTTTAGCTCATTTTAACTCGTTTTTCGCCCTTTCCGACCATGTTTAACTCTCGAAACCAAAAATATGTTAGTAGTGTACAAATTATAAATAATAATGATTAATTAAAATTAATAAAATATTACACAAAAATATACAAGGGAAATATATATATTTATCATTATATCAATACAACTTTTTGAAAACATTGCATGAGGCTATATGTGTCCCTTGGTAAAACACACTTGACACTTTCCTAGGAAAGTTTGAGTTTGAAGGTTAGTAACCGGTGTGTTTGAATCACCTAGAGACAATTCATGGTTCATTAGTTTTTCGTGCAATTCATGAAAAGATACCGACTAGTTTTTAGAATGGACATCTTCAATTACAGACTTTTAAGAAGTTTGGTCTAACCCCGTGAGGATAACATCGGTAATGGCTTCGACTTCCACATTTTTTCGAAGGAACTAGGATGAATCAGGATTTGTATACTACTAACATATTTTTGGTTACAGGAGTTGAACATGTTGAAAATGGTGAAAAACGAGTTAAAATGAGCTAAAATGAGGAATCGGGACGAATCAGGATAGAACTAAAAGTACCAGGAGACATAAACGGTGGGACAGGCCAATGGCTGGCCCCTTAAGCATGCCGTTCCGCGCAACAAGAGTAGGCTTACCTGGTCGCGTGGCGCCGAGAGATCAAAATTCCTGAAAGTCCACAAATTTGAGGAGGTTTTAGGCCTATTGCACTATATAAACACCCTTAACCTTAAACCTAACGAGACCTTCGACCACCAGCCGATTTTGGAGTTTGTTGGAGCTTAGGATTGCATATTTTAGCAGTTTTGAAGGCAAGGAATCAACCGGTGAAGTGCCACTTGATCAAAATCGAAGACTACAGGTTTAATCACCTATAATCTTTCGTTTCTATTGTTTTTCACCATGATTTCTTTTATGATTGTTTTGCTGGATTTTTCGATCCTAGGATAAATGTTATACACTGCATAGGCTATCGATGAACCTTTTTTAATGTTTGATTTTGATTGGGATTTGCCTTTTGTTATGGCATTATGAGTCAGTAAAGAGTTTGGTTTTATTTAATTGATGCATATGTGTGCTTGGTTTTGGTTGATGAGTTTTATTGTTTAACAGTTTCCTTGGTGATTATTTATTATATAACAGGATTCAGTTAAGTCATTTACTATGTGTTCTTGACTAGTTTGTGATTGATTTATAATAAGATCATAGAAACAATATTATTGTTCAAATAAATAAAAGTGTGCTGCTAATCTAAAAAACTGTAAGGTGATAGATTATTTGATAGGTCTTTGTTGATTAAGATTGCTAGATTTAGTTCTTCATAAGGATTTGTCTAGGTTTGATTTGTCAGCTCTATCTATCGAGTCAATTGAATTTATTAAACTACCTGTGATTTCCGTTCCGTAAGGTAGGATTTCATATGAAGGTACTCGTTCATAGTTAACTAGGTAACCGTAAGGGAGTCTAACATTTACAACTGGCGTGCTTAAAAACTCATTAGAAATCCATGGTGCTTTATTGAGATGGGTCAGAGGTTCTGTTTGGGTTTTCTTTTAAGTGTCTATTTAATGATCCTAGTCCCATAACAAGTATTTTCCAACAAAAACCCATATGTGTCTTATTGATGGTTTTTCATCTTCATCTGAATCAGTCAAATCGAAATTGTCTAATTTACTTGTGTTTTCTTAATTAGTTTTAATAATAGTTTAATCTTAGTATTTTAGTAAATACCCCCTCAAATAATAAAAATAAATAGTCGTGTCAGTTAGTGGAGCCTAAATAGCTCGTTAACGTAATTAAAAAAGTCTCATTGGTTCGATATCCATACTTACTAAGATGTACTAGAGTCAACCGGTTCACTTGCCGGCTAGTAGTAGTTGTTAAGTTAAGAGTCTAGAATTATTACTTAATGTCTAGATTAGCATAATTTTAGTTAATAATTTTATAACTACTTTTAGCACATCAAGTTTTTGGCTCCGTTGCCGGGATTCTTAGCGATTGCGTTTATTAGCTTTGATTAGATTTACTTGCTACATACGTGCTATTTGTTTTGTTTTGTTTGTGAGTCGTAGGAGTCTAATTAGTGTTAGTCTACTTTAATTTTAGATTTTATCTTTTTGAGTCTTTTATTTTAGTCTACTTACTTGGTCTTGTGCATTTTGTAGGTATATGGCACGTCTTCGTTTGTGTGGACCACCATTGGTTAATCTTGGACATACTCTGTTGAAGTCTGAGGCCGATTCATCGAAAAAAACAGCCATCGGATTCTGATTGCACATCGAAATCATCACCAAAAAGTTCACCGCTGTCTAGTCCTAGAAGTATTCCAGATAATCAAATCGCCGACAACAACAGAACTATTTAACAGCAAGCCTTTGATGGTTTCACTGGAAACCACTCGCCCATCATCATTCCCAAGATCAATAACCCGAATTCATGGCAGATTCCATCCTATATCATGGCCTCTCTCACCAAAAATAACCAATTTCATGGGCGTGAAGATAAAGATGCACCAACACACATGTGGTCTCAGCCGTGTGCTCAAGACTTTCAATTTGCAATGGGCTATTGAATACACTATATTGTTACATTTATTTCCGTTTTCACTTGCGGGACGGGCTGCCACTTGGCTCGATTTGTAAACAGCAGGGGCATTCACCACTCGGGAGGCGCTTCGTTCAGCATTTATTAAGAAGTTTTTTCCGCCTTCCAAAGAATCTCGCCTTTGTGATCAAATTCACTCCTTTCACATGGAGTCGAATGAACTTTATTATCAGGCATGGGAATGCTTCAAGAATTTATTATCTCGTTGTTCGCAACATGGTCTCACTCCATGGGATCTTGTTGAGAAGTTTTACAATGGGTTGAATTATGAAACTCAAGCTCATTTCGAAACAACAACGGGGGGTAATCTGATCGATAGGAATAATGTCACTGAATGCAATGAAATGTTTGAAAGTTTTGCCCAATAGGAGTATGTGAAAAGGCCAGGTAAAGGGAATTCAACTCCCGTCACTAGTACACCCTCATCCGCTCAAGGTGTACACTAGGTTAATCTGGATACTAGTGTGGCTGCTACTTTGGAAAACTTGACTCGAGAGATGAAGGAGCTCAAAACAAAGGTTGATAAATGTGAGTTGCGTAGGGATGGTCATGGTACTTTGGATTGCCCGTTGATAAGTCAGGAGCAGGTAGAGTTCATAGAAGGGCAGAATAAGGTTCTTATTGAGTTTAATGAAAATAATAATTCAAACTGGAACAACTTTAAAAATAATAATTATAACTCTAATTGGCGTTCCTCCGGTATACCCCCTGGTTTCCAGTAAAATCTAAATCCTAACCTGGGGCATGATCAGTGGTTTAGTGGGGATCAGAATAGTCAAGGTGGGAGTAATGGGCAGGATTCGACTAGTGGGCTTGGTAGACTAGAGGAGATGATGAAGCAGATATTTGCCAGAGATCAGGACAATAAAAAAAATTCGCCGATCAAGATTTGCTTTTGAGGAATCACCAGTCCGCACTCTTAGATCTTTAGAGATCTTTAGGTGATATAGCCCGTCGTCTAGATGAGAGACTCCCCGGTTAGTTTTCAATGAATGCCCAACCTAATCCGGCTGCTCAGTTAAAAGCCATCTCCACTCATAGTGGTAAGGTTTTAGGTCTGAAAACAGAGGTTGAGGTAGAGGAGGCGGATGATTTAGTAGATGAGGAGATATTGATGGAGACTCTTGGGAGGGTGCAACCTAGGCTAGACCCAGTAAGTACCGCACCAACCAGTGAGCCCATGGTAGAAGGAAGTATAAAGAAGAAACCGAGAGAGGTTAGGCCTTCACCGATTATAGATCATGCTCGTGTCCCATATCCAGCTCGTCTTAAGAATTAGAAATTCACTAGAGAGTACGGGCACTTCTTAAACATGTTCAGGCAGTTTAAGAGTAATCTTCCTTTTATCGAGCCTCTCCAGTATATGCCGAAATATGCCAAGTTTTTGAAGGTCTTCATAAACGTATGGAAAGTCTGGAGGAGCTGTCGTCCGTTCCACTGAACGGAGAGTGTTCTACGTTAGCTCTCAATAAGCTACCGAAAAAATTACCCGATCCTGGCGTTATCACTATTCCATGTTTATTCGGTAGGGACACACGTGCCAAGAATTAGCATATCTATGAGCTAGCATAAGCCTAATTCCATATTCGTTGTATCAGAAGCGATGCCTAGGAGAACTCACCCTACCCGTATGTCGTTGAACTTTACCGACCGCTCGGTGAAGTACCGTAGGGGAATCATAGAAAATTTTCTTGTTAAAGTCGATAATTTGGTTTTTCCCGTTGATTTTGTTGTTCTTGATATGGAGGCCAATGAGAGAGTTCCCATCATCTTAGGTCATCCATTCTTGCATTCTGCTAGGGCACTCATCGATGATTTTGAAGGAAAGATCACTCTTAGAGCCTGCGACGATAGTGTCACATATATTGCAAAATCCATGTGACATCTGAGTGGTCAAGACGGTCACATTGATCCAATTCATCCCGTTTACTCGATAGATTCTATTATTCCGGGTGTGGATCATGTCTTGATCATTTTCGTTCAGTCAAAACTAGTGTGGAGGGGGCACGAGATGTCACGCCTTCTCGAGTGATAATGGAGTATGATAGAGAGAGTGGTGGTGGTGGTAAGCTAAAGTCCGAGGAGGTTCGAGGAGTTAGAGAGAAGAGAAACATGATTGTTGATTGGTCAGATCATGATGTAGTATCTTGGAGGGCACTGGAGTTGTACCGAGGTGCATGAATCTCTACTCGGACGCCCGAGTAGATCGCACAACAGAATGATTTGAGTGAAAACTCAAGTGTAGAGTTTGTATATTTATCCCATTTTAATTTATACGTCTTGTCGAATCATTAACTGTAAAATTCGATACTTTTCAAACCCGAAAACCCAACCCATTTTAAATTTTCTGTTTTGTTTATATATATATAGGGGGGATCTAGTGAAAACTCCTCTTAAAAAGAAAACTTAAAAACTCCTAAAAATCTATTTTTAACTTTAAAATTTTTTTTTTTGAAGTTTCTTTTTTTTCATTATTCTTATATGTTGTTATTGGTAAAAAAAAACTTGTCAGTAACCTCGTCAGTGTAGTGTACATGTGTAATAGTGTGCATTGCATATATGCAAAAGTGTTTGTATTGCATAGTATACAACACTATTGCACATATTTGATACACACTATTGTATATATGCAATATAAGACTAATACGCACATCGAATACACATTAGTACGTATGTGTAATACAACATTAACGCACATGTGCACTATATCGACTTTTATTTTATTATTATTCTTTTGTTATATAATACAACACTACTACACATATACAATACACAAATATAGAATATATGTAATTTAAACACTATTAAACTAAAACATACATAGTAATACATATGTGTAATACAACGGTATCGCACAGTAATACGTATGTGCATTACAGCGGGTTTTTTTATTTATTTATTTTTATTATTTTTTCGAGCAAAGGGTAAGAAATATAGGAATAATGGCAAAAACAGAAATTTGAAAATATTTTTTTATTTTTAATTAAAAATAATTCTTTATGAGTTTTTAAGTTTTCTCTTGATCATCTCCCTATGTGTGTGTGTGTGTGTATAAAGTTTTGTTGCATGTATTTTATGTGACATTCATCATTTTTATTTGTATTTGGATTCATATACGGATTCGTTAAACCGACCTATTTCATCGTATCATTGTGTTCGTTCATCGTTAGTATAGTATTCACGAGGATTTAAGTTATTGTTTGTTCGTTTTCTTTTTCACTATGATCAATTATCGAAACTCTAAGATTTAGAGTTTTATTTAATTTTGTTAGTGCACGAATTTGGTGTCCGCAGCTTTTCGAATAGGATAGGGGTAGTTTAGTCTTTACACTTAATGTATAAAGGCTCATTCGCTTAGTATGTTTAGTGAATGAGGTCTCATTCGTTAAAGAATAGGCTCATCTGTTAAGTTAGGAGCTCATTCATTACTGCAGTGTAACAAATGGAGGCTTATTCGTTAATGTATTCCCCATTCGTTAACGGAGGTTAACGAATGAGAGGTCGTTCGCTAGTGGAAAGGCTGATTCGTTAGTGATGTTAAGGAATGAGCTCTAACGATTCTATTATGCCTATAAATAGGTTAAGTTAGTTAGTTAGCATAAAGATCCGAGCCCTAAATTATCCTCCTACTGTTATGCTGTCCGATCTTCTCTTTAACTTATCCTCCTTAATGTATTGATCTCCATTAACTTATTGATTGAACACGAGCTAATCGTCTCGGTATTGCGACTAGATCCGAGGCTCAATAACATATTTACAAATTTTTAATCGATTTGAAACTATACGGTTATATGAAAAATATCCAAGTTTTATAACTTCTGTTTCATTTTCATCACATTTCAAAGTGAGGGGTTCACTTTGTAATTATACTTTAATTTATATCTTTAAACATCTTGAAAGTTAAGGGACTAATTTTAGAAATTTATTTAAATTATAATATTTTATTAAATGAACCTGTCGGCCCCTTCCCTACCACCCATGTTGCTGTGTTTTTCCAGCCACTGTAATCCGGCAAAGCCGTGATTCCGTTGTGGTCCCAAAAACACCTTAAAACGTGCAATAAACTCAATTAATAACCCGTAACTACATTAGACTATAACGGCAAATCGTTAATCATCGTCTTTAACTCGAATTGACATCTAATTTATGCAAATTAATCCCGTAAACGGCCAACATGATACTAAAATCGCAATAATGATTGTTAAACATCAAACGCTTCAATTGAACCTATAAATAGGACCTAAAACGGTTTTGTTCTTGTATTTTTGTAATTTTGTTTCTATTCTTTAAACAACAGGCAGGCTAGATCAGTTGGTTTATTCACTTGAGTTCGAGTTTTATTTTTTAAAATCATTTTCTTATATTATATAAACTAAACTAAATTAATATATATTAATAAAAAACAAATAACATTATTTTAAGTTAAATAAAAATCAGTTAAATTATTTTTATCATTTAAAAACCAACTTTTCAAATCCGTTAAATTTCTTGAAACCCGATTTATATCATATTATTATATTATCTAATTCTCTTTTTGTTAATATCCTTAAATGCACTAAACTAATTATATACGAGATAAAATCTATGCCGTTAAAACCGACATTTCATAAACATTAGAATTCTCATATTAATATTAAATTATTAGTTTAATAATATTAAAAAAAATAATAAAATCGTTAAAATTCCATAAAGCTTAAAAATAATAATATAATACAAAATGCCATAACATAATAAAATATATATATCAAAATAATGCAAATTACTAAACCAAATTACTTAACTTTACAATCCTGTTAGTTAGATTTTCATTTTCTATTTTTAAATTATAGGTCGTGAATTTCGATTACCTCGGTTTCGTTAACGCGCTTTCCGTTTTTATTGCAATTTTATCTTCAATTGCAAGGTGAGTTTCTCATACCCCCGTTGTAACGATTTTATACTTTGGGGGTAGCATGTATACCTTATTCAAATCAATTACTTAGTTACTCATTTTCAAACTACAATTCGTATTATGGACTTGTGTGTTTACTTGACTACTTGCTTCAGTTTCAACTTCAATTTCGAGTGATAAGTATGATCATACGCCCCCTTTGCACACATGACCGTCGTCTTATGAGTGGAAAAGGGTCCCCCGATCTAAGTACGTTGGTTGTTACCAACTGAAAAGGACATTGCATGCGATTATCTGAATACGTTGGTTGTTACCAACTGGAGCGGACCTTACTTGCGTGATTTACACTTGTTCATGGAATTGCATGATTTTCTGTTAGGTATATAAAAAACTTGTGTGATTCTCACCAACTACTTTTTTAGTTGACTTTATTTTTATACATGCTACAAGTTTAATCATTAGAGGTTGAAGAAAAAGAAGAGAAACTACTACTTAGGTTATCAAAATAATAGATCAAGATGCAAGTTGCTAGTTGTTTTATTTACATGTATTTTCTTACTTTCAACCTTGTATATGTGATGTTTTAAATTGATTATTGATAATATTGTCACTTAATAGTGTCATATGTAACATCTCAGATTTTTCAAACCCGCATTCGTTAAACATTTAACCTGACTCGGGAATATTTTAGATCATTCTTATTAATAAAAAACAAATATATATAAGTTTTTAAGTTCTCTTATGTTCACTTTAGGCCCTCATACTTTATATATTGTTAAATCCTTAAACTATTCGTAAAAGATTCATTAAAAGTCCAAATATCAAACTTCAAGGACCAATATCGTCAAAAATTCAAACTCCACCCTACGGCACCCGAAGCACCATGCGACGGGGCTGCCCTACCCTGGCCGCGCAACGCTATTGAGGTCCTGCACAGATTCTATACTCGATTAACTTTCCTAGTTCGTTTTTGGCATGAAAATCGCTTATTTTTGGCATAAATTGAGTAAATTAAGGTCCAAGAAAACTAATATAACTAAAATACATGTCCATATACTTAACCACTTGATGAAGAACAAAATTTACTAATTTTATTGTTGATTTGATCATTAAAACTCAATTCGGTTTCCTAAACGGGTAAATATATTAAATATGGTTCGTTTTTGTAATCTCTATATAAAAACATCATAATTCTCCTGCCTCTAACTTCTTCATACCCTTACTCACTAATCCCAGCGATCACCTACCTTTGATCATCATCAAAGCCTTCAGTTTTAGCATTATTGTTGAAGATACACGCTTAATCTGTTGACTTTGCTTATGCACCGACCTTTGACTCATATATCTATTGATTCTTTCACTTTCCGGGTAAGTTTCAGACATAGAAATCGTTCATATATATTCCATAGTCAATAACCTTCAATAAATTTTCGGTGGTTTATGGGTTTTGGCGGGTAAATTCGCTTAAAACTCGTTAAAGGGCAAATTAGTCAACAAGTTTGCTTTACATTTTCTCATACTTCTGCTCGGATTCAATGTTCGGTCCAGAAGACTTTTATTCTCGTAAAAAAATTTTAAGACTACTGACAAAAACCCAACTTCCGACTCGCTGTTCAGATTCTGATCAGTACCAGCTCGCTTAAATTTTTAATTTAACATAACCGGAGTTCTAGACGTCTGTTTGGATCGATTCCAGCGGAATTAAGTTTTTTTTTAATTATACTATCATATATCAAAGTTTCAGGTTCTGATTGTTATCTTGTTCGACGCATTAGTGGATGACTCGTTTAAATCTTATTTCGTTTATCTCATTTATTAATCACTTGCCTTTAGCCTAAGGTGAGTTTTGTCATTCCCATATTTTACAAAGTTTTCTAAACGTTTTAGGGACATATGCGTATTTCATATATATATATATATATATATATATATATATATATATATATGTATGTATATCAAAAATAGCAAACGTGTAATTGTGTGTGATTAATCAAATATACTTGTTTTGTGCTTACTTGCTTATGTGCGCATTCGTATTCGGAGAGGTCCATCATATCCCCTAGTATTGGATTCTCATACTATTGACCAACGCCCAATCCGCTTGGCAACGGTCTTATTATTATTTGTTCATGGTTGATTTACCAGCGCCCGATTCACTTAGAAATGGTTTAATCGACAACTTCTTTGTTCATGGTTTGATTCATTTACCGCATTTATCACGTTTTTCTTCTTTCTTTTATTTATTATATTAACATTATTTTATTGCAAAACTGGTGATAAACTCACTCAACATATGTTGTTGACAAACTCTGTTTTCTACGCATATGCAGGATGCTATTGAATTGAAGTTGAAGTATGGACATTTAGAAAGACTTTAGAGTTTTTATCAAAGACAAATATAATTTAATTTTGTTATATATATTGTTATGGTTTGAATTGAAAATTTGAAAGTTGTGGTGGTACAAAAACACTCGATTTTCAGTTCAGTTTCATTATTTATATTAAGTGTGTATTAAATCCATGGATGTTCATGGATATTCTTATTTCAATTTATATATTTTCGTATGGTTATTCAAAAATTTATGAGATTATTATCAAAATATGAAAACTCATGATAGCTCATGGACATTTCAAATTCGATTCCAAATTTTGTTTCATGTGATTCTAATGCTTGTGATTTATATAGACGGACTCCGAAGTTAGGAATCTTTCATGTACTGTTTCTTTTAGATGCTAATACCAATTTCATATTTACGTCCCATGTCACGCGAATCCTTCACGCTCGCTGCATGTCTTCTCATTTACCTAGGCGTCGCACTCGAAACTCAACCCACAAAATGACAACCCAGATTATCAAGCAATTGGAGGCCGTGATCCTGACCACGATAACCTAATTTTCATCAAAGCCCACACTAACCACAACAATAAATTCGAGCACCAAAATTGTATCTGAACCTATCCAAACACAACACAACTCTTGGACATTCAATCCTAAACCAACAAAAAGCCTTGCACGGGAATACACCATTTGTGTAACAATTGAAATTCCACCACTCAGCTACCACAAAGTCTAAATGCTTCAAATTGTGATAGTTTCAGTCACGACCTCTTTCCAAGAACCTATACATACCCAACACCATCCATTTATGCCCACGACCTGTTACCCAAACATTTATCCCAACCATATGCTTTACCATATGCTCTTGCTTCAAGCTTGCTATCATTGTAATGACCCGAGCACACCCGTAATACTTAGAAAGGCCTAACTGGTTTTCTCCATGAAATACCTTACCCTGCATCCTTGTCCACTTAAAGTTTATTCGATTTCCGTCATTAATGACTAGTTCCTTCAAACTCATCAACTATGCCTATATTTAAAAAAAAAATTCCATGCATACTTTTCCACGTTTATTTCTTTTATAAACACCTTTTACTTGAAATTTCAAATGTCGATTATTTTAAAATAGTCAATTAATAAAAATATACATATTCATATATCCACAAAATATTTTGTTGTTGTTGTTGTTGTTGTTGTTGTTGTTACTACTACCACCACCGCCACCACCACCACCACCACCACCACCACAACTACTACCACTACTACTATTATTGTTATTACTATTACCATTTTTATTCTTATAATATTTTTCCAAGGTTAAATGAAATCTTCAAATAAAGTAAAATCTTTTACTTCAAACAAGTCCTAAGCCCGTGAGGC
This sequence comes from Bidens hawaiensis, assembly GCF_021521415.1. Lineage (NCBI taxonomy): Eukaryota > Viridiplantae > Streptophyta > Magnoliopsida > Asterales > Asteraceae > Bidens > Bidens hawaiensis. The sequence goes on along the minus strand of NW_027494289.1, from coordinate 290,050 downwards.
TATTATATTATCACTATAAGAGGTTTATCTTCAACGAGTCATTTTACTTGACGATCCTCCATAATATTTTCTAAGACACCGCCTAACAAAAACCCTTTTACATTAAAAATTTCATAAATATTCAGAAACTTTTACGCTAACTAAAGATTTTTTTTATCATGCAAATTATTTTTGTTATAATTTTTCCTTGAGTTATAAAAGCATTACGTTTTGCAATAGATTTTCACAAACTTAAACGAATATCAAAAATAATTTTTTTCCTTCTTTGTCAATGCCAACGAGGTTCGGACTAATAAATCATGACACCGCTCCTATAATAAGTTTCATACCACAACCCATCTCCGAGAAGACAAGAATCGCAAGCTACCTTTTGTTTTCCTTTCTTTCTTCTTCATATGTGCGTGTGTGTGTGTGTGTGTATATATACAGGGGTGAGATCAAATTAAAACTCCCTTAAATAGAAAACTTAAAAACTCATAAAAATTAGTTTTAACTTTTTAATTTTTTTTTGTAGTTATCTTTTTATTTTCATTATTCTTATATGTTGATATTGTTTCCAAAAAAAAAACAAAAAACAAAACAAAACTCGTGGATGTAGTACACATGTGTGTGTGTATTGCATATATGCAAGAGTGTTGTATTGCATATAATACAACACTATGCACAAATTTGATAAACACTATTGTATATATGCAATATAAGACTAATACACACATCGAATACACATTAGTACGCATGTGTAATACAACATTAACGCACATCTGCACTACATCGACTTTTATTTTTATTTTTTTATTTTTTTGCATATAACACAAAACTACTGAACATATGCAATACACAAATGTTGAATATATGCAATTTAACACTATTGAACATAAAAATACGTAGTAATATATATACGTAATACAATAGCATTGCGCAATAATACGTATGTGCATTATAATGATTTTTATTATTATTTGTTTATTTATTTTTTCGAGTGAAGGGTAACAAAATATAAAAATAACGGCAAAACGAAAATTTGAAAATATTTTTTTATTTTTAATTAAAAATAGTTCTTTACGAGTTTTCTAGTTTTCTCTTTAAGGATGAGTTTTTCTCTGATCCTCTCCTTATATATATATATATATATATATATATATTACTCTGTTTTGAAATAATCGAAATAATTTTATGTTACGAAGTGTAAATATATTCATCATTCATAGTTGTATTATTGAATCTGTTTACTTTTGTTTTCTTAATCTTGGGATTTGTAACTGATTTCTCATAAACGTAATCGTTTTTTGGAAATTGGGACTATGAACATGTTTGTGTTCATAGCTATCTAATAAAGAGTCAACTGTACATGTTGAGTTCAGTATTTTTACACGAATTACTTTGGTTATTTTGTTGGTTCTATTTCCGCTCAATGTGTTATTCGAATCATTTTGTTATTCTTGATCTCAATGTTTCATCAATTTGACCAATATTTTACTTTGATTTTGAAGTTGCAATTATTTATTTTGTTTTTTATCTCAATGTTTTATCAATTTGAGACCAATGTCTTAATTTGATTTCAAAGTTTCAAGTATTTTGTCTTTGTTCTCGATGTTTTATCAATTTGAGACCAATGTTTTACTTTGATCTCGAAGTTCAATTATTTACTTTGTTCACTTTGACATTTTATTTGAAATTTCATTTGTATAACATGTTATTATTGACTCCAAGAACTTAATCTATTTTGATATTAAACCTTTGTTTACTATTCTTGAACCCAATGTTTTACCAACTTACGTGTTTATATTTTGTTGGCTCAATGCCACGTTTATTTACTATGTTATTCTCGACTCTAATGTTTTGTTTAATTATATTGATAACCTTAAAGTTGTCATTTATTATCCTTATTATTTTAAGTTGCTTTTGAATTTCGCTTATTTCGTTTAAAACTTCAATAACATAGTTTATTTCGTTTAAACTTCAACGGTTTCACTTTGACCTAATATTTTCGCTTATCTTTGACCTCAAGGACTTGTTTATGTGTTAGATATTTTTAATCCTTATATTTTATTGTTCTTGATTTAAAAGTTTTCATATAAGAATTTATCATAATACCCACAATGGGACCGATTATATGAACCATCCGACGATAGAGCTAACTATGGGTCGATATGTAATTTTCAAAGTACTCGTATCAAAAACATAATAAGTACGGTTGTGTGCAATAATTCGAAACCTGAAGTGATTTTGGAAAACGGGGCAAATGCAGTATGATAAGGGCATAGTAGATACACCGCTGGTACATCCTATATGTAAGTATCTTTATCATATTTTACATCTATGGTTTCTTTCGAGCCAATCAAATATCGGCGTTATTCATTTTATTTAATTATGTATATATAAAATTGTTAAAGCTTTTAACAACTCCATTTATTAGTTGTTTTCTTTTAAACTTTTATTTTTATTTTAATTTAGGGACGGCAATTCAAAAAGTTGTGAATCCTGTAACATTCGTTACTTTTCAAACCCGAAAGCCCGACCCATTTTAAATTTTCGCTTTTGTTTACACACACACACACACACACATCAAGTTTCATTGCATGTATTTGATGTGGCAGTCACCATTTTTATTTATATTCATTAAACCGACCCGTTTCGTCGCTTCATTATGTTCGTTAATTGTTAATATAATATTCCCAAAGATTTAAGTTATTGTTCGTTCATTTTCTTTTTTCACTTGATCAATTTTCGAAACTCTGAGATTTAGAATTTTATTAAAATATAATCGATTTGCAAATTATTTGGGTATATCATGAAAATATCCAAGTTTTATAACTTCTGTTTCATTTTCATCACATTTCAAAGTTAAGGGTTCACTTTGTAATTGTACTTTAATTTCTATCTTTAAACATCTTGAAAGTTGAGGGACTAGTTTTGTAAATTTATTTAAATAACAATATTTTATTAAATTAACCTACCAGCCCCTTCGCTACCCCAGGTGCTGTGTTTTCCGGCCACTGGAATCCGATGAAGCTGTTATTCCGGCTGTAAGACCCCGAATCTGGGAATCCTACAGTTGGTAGTCATACAAGAAATTTATAAAAATTTAAAACCAAGAAAAATTTCGTTTTATTTAAAACCGATTCAGAGTAAATAACAGCGGAATAATAAGTGCCAAGATTCCCAAAACTTAACAAAATTTTCTTTTAAACTCAAGGCAACCAATTTCATTTTAAAAACTAGTTCAGAGTATAAAATCAGCTGAAATTCACAAGCACTAAAACAAGTTCCCAAAAACCGGGAAATATGGCCAAAACCAAATTTAAATGCGTTAACTAATAACTTAAAAATAAAAAGTCTTCATTATTAAATTTTTCCCGACTAGCTATGCCTTCAACCGACTAAGTAGTCTCGAGCACGTCCAAGCGGTAAGCATCCTCCTCTTAACCTGAAACTCACACTAACATACACACAAAGTCAGCTTGAGCTAAGTGAGTTCAAGTTTTAAATATTGACATCTATATAAATCATTCCAAGTGTTTAAAATATTGACATCTATATAAATCATTCCAAGTGTTTAAAATATAATATGGGATATGAACAGTTAGCCCATAATAAACCATAAGTAGTCAAACTTATATATCTATATAATTATATCCCTATGCTTATCATTCAAGTAATAACATCAGGGTCGAGAACACGTACAACCCAAACACGTAACATCCGAGTAATAACATCAGGGTCGAGCACACGTACAACCCAAACACGTAACATTCCATCCAACGTATGCAAACACAAAGTAGGCATACGCAAACATCCTTAGTCAATAACGACTAATTAACATCGCCAATAATTGGCCATAAAATAACGCATGTATAAACATACGTATATATATACATCATTCCAAAATATACCATACTAAAAGTAAGCCAATGGTCATAAAGTAACACATGCGTATACATACATAAATATCATCTCAAGACATGCTATGATACGAGTAAGCCTATATCCTTGAGCCTAGGCCATAAGTATTATATATAACCTTAAGGAATATATGACCATAAATGAGTCTCAAATATCCTGCGGCATAGAATATAATTCACACATAGTTTCATAAGTCCACAAATACAAATAAGGCTATGTAATACCATCCAAAAAGTTTAAACGAGTAAAATCGGGTAAGATTGTAATACGGTGTGTATGCTAGCCCAAAACTTGAAAAGAGTAAAAAGGGGCATCATGAACTCACCTGACACGAGGCACACAGTCACAATGGGCTAGAGGACCCTTAAGTACTCCCACAACTCAAAAGCCTGTCGGATTACGAACAATAATTACTAACGGTACCCAATCGACTCGTTTATCCTACGAGGCTTTCTAATATGGTTTGATGGACCTAAAGCCCCAACCATACTAATACCTTTTACATCAGCCCCCATGGCCATGTATTTACCAAAACCACTCTTAGTTAATTCCGGGGACAAAGGATTTCCAAACTACACCCGAAAGTTGTTAATTTTATCGAATACGCTCGTTAACGGGTTGTTTATGCACTTAGCAACCAACTCAGCCCCGTGTGGACCAGATTTAGTAAAATCACAGCCAACAAGTCCACACGACACTACACGAGTTGGATGGGTCGGTAATTCGCAAGCACGATGCACAAACTACCAATAAGCGCGAATTCGTGTTGTACCGACCTGTTTGAGTAACCGACAACCAATTCAGGCCCATTAACATAAAAATTTAGTTTTTCACAGCCCGTATAACATATCGAGGCTACACAATCTAAATTGGTTGTAAATTCCCTCAAACAACGTGCTAAACGCAACAATCAACAAACTAGACAAATGAAATCCTAGTTTTTCAATCTATTGACAATTGATCAATCAAACGAGCTTCATAGCCCACGATACTAAGGTAAAACACAGCTGACATACCTAGGAAGATGACGGAGCAAAACCTCACTTCAAATAGCCCCCGACAAGAACACAATTGAACATCCACCGGTTAAGCCTAAAATGAACTTATCGATCAATAACAAGTAAAACGTGCAGATTTTAGCATGCGAAGATGCATTTAGTTACATAGGATAACCTTTGATATAAATTTCATAGGTTTATAAAAATATTTTAATTATATTTTTCTAGTGGACACAAAAATCATAAAAATTTCTCCAACACAGAAAGGTATGTGCAGCTATTTCAGTGCGCAACAAAATGGTTTTCTTTTTATAAAAATCATTACCCAACTAAATTAAACGATTCCAATTGGGTTTGGTTCCTAACTCAAAATATTAACTTTCAGAAGTGGAACCAACCAATTTGGACATGTCGAAAAAGAGTTATGATGTCGGGAAGATAGACCAGAATCCGTCATCCTGCATCAGCTTTGACACTCGATCTTTTAAAATCATAAAAAGCATTCAAATCTCGTCCAAAAATTACATATTATACCTTTCTGGAAACTAGACTCAACGTAGAACATCATAAAAATATGAATCGATCAAAACCAATGTATTTTCATCGAGTTACAGACCGAACAATAAACGAGTACGAATATGTCAGAAATCGTTATAACCAAAACTCAACCCTAACGTGTTCAATAAAGGGTTTCATGGTTAAAAAGAGTTGCATGGACAGTAGACTAACCTTGAATTAGACTCGGGAGGGCTGCACGAAAAACGAGGTGGGTGCTGCTGGGAATGCAAAGATCGGACATAACAAGAGGGAGGAGGGAAAGAGTTAGGGTTTTGATGCTATAATAAAATAATTACACTCTAGCCCTTCAAACTTGTACAATGTAATAACTTGGATGAAAGGTTAAATAATTTAACTTACGAGAATGACAAGGAGGTCCCCGAAGAATGCGAACTCAATCCCGAAAGATATGCAAACTCTACAAATGTCTCATGCTGATAAACGAAATTGCCGGGTGCTACATACTAATCTAACGCTTTAAGTCATAAGAGGCGATTTTTTGAGCAAAAGGATGGATAAACGGACTTTTAAAATGTATTACAAGGATCTAATTTTGAAAGACGAAACCCCGGATTTTAAACAAACATTTATAAAAGATCGAGTCGATTAACGAAATTTACTGGAGTTTCACCGGCAAGGTCCCAAAAACACCTTAAAATATGCAATAAACTCATTTAATAAGTTGTAACTTCTTTAGACTATAACGGCAAATCGTTAATCATCGTCAATAACTCGAATTAACATCTAATTTGTGCAAATTAATCCCGTAAATGGCCGACATGATACTAAAATCGCAATAATGATAGTTAAACATCAAACGCTTCAATTGAACCTATAAATAGGACCTAAAACATCAACTAAACTCGTCCACAACATCAAAACCATCTAACAAACTCGCTAAATACTGTAATTGATTCGTCACAGTCTTTTTCCATCCACGCTCCATTCACCATTAATCAATAAAATTTACAAGTAAACTTTATATGCTTTTGAATAGTTTTTAGCCGCAAATCAAAACCCCTAACTTAATTTATCAAACACAGAACGGATTAACGGATTCCAAACCTAGGGTTTGTAGAGATAAAGATAATTTTGTTTCTATTCTTTAAACAACAAGCAGGCTAGATCAGTTGGTTTGTTCATTCAAGTTTGAGCCAGAAGACCCGGGTTCGAACCCGGGTCAACATAGTTTTATTTTTTTACTTTTTTTAAATCATTTTCTTTTATTACATAAATTAAACTAAATTAATAAAAAATAAAATAAATTATTTTAAGTTAAAAAAAACTCAGTTATAAATTAGTTTGATCATTTTTTCATTTAAAAACCAACTTTTAAAATTCGTTAAGTTTCGTGAAACCCGATTTATATCATATTATTATATTATCTAATTCTCTTGTCATTAATATCCTTAAACGCACTAAGCCAATGATATACGAGATAAAATCTATACCGTTAAAACCGAAATTCCATAAACGTTAGAATTCTTATAATAATATTAAATTAATAGTTAAATAATAATAAAATCGTTAAAATTCCGTAAAGCTACAAAAAAAATAACATAATTATATATATATATATATATATATATACCAAAATAATGCAAATTTACTAAAACCAAAACACTTATCCTTTACAATCCCGTTAGTGAGATTTTAATTTTCTATTTTTAAATTATAGTTCATGAAGTTTGATTGCGTCGGTTTCGTTAACGTGCTTTTGGTTTTTGTTGCAAGTTTATCTTCAATTGTAAGGTGAGTTTCTCACACCCCCATTTTAACATTTTTATACTTTGGGGTAGCATGTATACCATTTTCAAATCAATTACTTAGTTATTCATTTTAAACTACAATTCGTATCATGAACTTGTGTGTTTACTTGACTACCTGCTTCAATTTCAACTTCAATTTCTAGTGATTATCTGAGTATGTTGGTTGTTACCAACTGAAAAGGATCTTTCTTTAGCGATTTACACTTGTTTATGGAATTGTATGATTTTCTATTACGTATATAAAAAAAAACTTGTGTGATTCTCACCAACTACTTGTTAGTTGACTTTATTTTTATATATGCTACAGATTCAATCATTAGAGGTTGAAGAAAAGGAAGAGAAACTAGTACTTAGGTTATCAAAATAATGGATCAAAATGCAAGTTGTTAGTTGTTTTATTTCCTTGTATTTTCTTATTTTCAAACTTGTGTATGTGATGTTATAAATTAATTAATGATTATATTGCCACTTAATAGTGTCACATATGTTTTGAGCAATCTGTACGTCACACTCAAGCGTTTACTCTTAAGCCGGGGTGTTACACTAACATAGTTTTTTGTAGTTTTTATTTGTTTTTAAGTTTTATATGTTTGAAGAAAAATTGAGTGAGCTAGAAGGAGGATCCCCAGAAAAAGTATAATGAGAAAGATAAGTGCGGGGATGGAGCAGCTAAACCATATACTTTATGTTTATTATTTGTTGCTATTTGTTCATGTTTTATTTGTCTGTTGGTTTGGTGAAATACTTTTAATGCATAATATCTATCAAAAATTGGTTTATTTGATAAGATAAATTATTAGATATGATTTTTGAACTTTTTTTCCACACCCGTTTGTGTGTGAGAGTAGGAGATAATGTTTGCTGAGCACACTCGAAGTAGGATGGCAGTTTTGATAGAAGACTTTAGCATTATATATCATGCACATATTATCAGCTAAGTCTTATCCAATAACTAGATTTTTTACTTTTTATTTTTGTTTTTATTTTTAGGTGTTTAGATTTTTGTGGTCCGAATTTATTTTTATTTTTCATCCTTATCCTTGCATTGAGGACAATTAATGTAAAATTTAAATGTGGGGATAAGCCATTTGAGTCTTAGTTAGTTAAAAAAAGCTTGAAAAATGTCTCTTGAATATGGATTTTTGCACTAAAAATGGAAGATAATGATGAATATCGGAAATTGGTTTTTCAAACTACTAACAATAAGAGATTATATAAAGAAAACGCACTTGACTTGAGATGTGTCGGTAGGCTCAGCCTTGAGAATAAAAAGCTAGTTTGATATTTGGTTTTAAACGATGAAATATGATTTTTAGTAGGAAACATGTTAGTCCGTGGAAATATAAGATGAAAGGTCGGGCCATACTCAAGCCTCATTTTTAGTTTGATTGAAGAAAAGTTATAAATTACAGAAATTAAAATACGTTAATATACGATGCTTGGGTAGGTTTAATGTTAGAGTATGCCAAGTATCCGGTGATATAAACTAAATCATGCACTTCTAGCTTTAGTGGTTAACACTTCATAGGCGTATGGTTGTATAACCTTAATGGCCTATCCCCACACTTAAATTTTACATTAATTGGGTATGTTCGGATAACCTTGGGTAGGTTTAATTTTTATTTTTACGGTTTAAAAACTGGGTATCTTCGGATATTTAAAAATAAAAGCTTTTAAGCATAAAACCCGCAGTTTTCTGCCATCACACTCACTCACATCAGTTACAGTGAAGTAAAATCTATGTGATCCAGTGATCACCCTGCTGTTAGTCATACGTGGTCCTATTACATGTGTCCCATACCATTAAGAACAGGATCAATTAGAGACACGACGTATGTAAGCCGATAGATGAAAACTGTAAAATCACGGGTGGTAATGGGTCTGAGGTGTTGCTTGATAACAGGGGTATATCATGTAGTGGGAAACACTAGCTAGTTAGTTGAATTAATATACCTTAATCGTATCTAATGGCTTTGTTGGTAGACTTGATGCTTAAATTTAGGTGGATAAACAATACCTTTGATCGTTTTTACTATTCATAAAAAGTGCAACAAGGTTTTAATCTACTAATTATGAGGTTTAGGTGAAGTTGGGGTGGCTTGGGCCGGTAAGAACTAAAATAAAAAGGTTCTTGACTATGGGTTCCAATAGATTATATAAAATCAATGAAATTGTTGGATCTTACTTGTTCCAGTAAATACCAAGGCATGGGTTTAAGTGGACAACAATATTGGTGATCGCGATTTTTGTGTTTTTCTAAGCTATAATAACCAATATGTTTTTAAGACCGTATTTTTCGATTTGGATTCCATTGCATTAAATTTCTCCAGGGACAAAAAAAGAGTAAGTGCGGGGGTATTTGATATAATGATAAATATATATATTTCCCTTGTATATTTTTTGTCTGATATTTTATTAGTTTTTGTTCGTTTGTATTTAGAATTCGAATACTACTCACATATTTGTGTTATATAGGTTCTGGGAGTTGAACGCGGTTGAAAAGCGCAAAAAAAAACCGAGTTAAAATGAGCTAAAACGAGGTAAGCCTACCCTAGCCGACACCTTGAGCACGTCGTGCAGCGCGGCCAGGTTAAGCTTACCTGGTCACGTGGCACCTAGAGATCAAAATTTCATAAAGTTCACGAATTTGAGGAGGTTTAAGGCCCGTTGCACTATATAAATATCCTTAACCTTAAAACAAAGGAGACCTTCGACCACCAGCCGATTTTGGAGTTTCTTTGAGCTTAGGATTGCATATTTTGATGGTTTTGCAAGCAAGGAATCAACCGGTTGAAGTGCGGCTTGATCAAAATCGAAGACTACGGGTTTTATCGCCTATAATCTTTCGTTTCTATTGTTTTTCACCATGATTTGTTTTATGGTTGTTTTGTTTGATATTTTGATGCTAGTCTAAACGTTATAGACTGCTTAGGTTATCGATGAACCTTTATTAATGTTTGATTTTTATTGGGATTTACTTTTTGTTATGGTATTATGAGTCAGTAAAGAGTTTGGTTTTATGTAACTGATGCATATGAGTGCTTGGTTTTGGTTGATGAGTTTTATTGTTTCGCAGTTCCTTGGTAATTATCTATTATATAATAGGATTTAGTTAGGTCATTTACTTTGTGTTCTTGACTAGTTTGTGATTGATTTGTAATAAGATCATAGAAACAATATTATTATTCAAAAAAGTAAAAGTATGCTGCTAATCTAAAATGTTGTAAGGTGATAGATTGTAACGTCCGATAATATCCGTTAAAAGGTTCTAACCTTGTAATGTTGTATATACCTTCCGGGCTTGATCCGGCATTATTTGGGGAGATCCTTTACATCCTCATAAGCCTATCATACTTAACCTTTCATTCAAGTTTCAACCTTTAGAAAAGTGAAGTGGCTAGAGTGTAAAATGATTTATTATATCACAAAAAAAAAAATTAAGAACCCTAACCCTTGGCTGGTCCAATCGGCGCCCTCACAGTCCCCCCCCCCCTCTCGTTTTGCATGCAACCAGCCACCATTCGGCCTCCAAAAGTTCAATTCCAGGTCAGTACTAAATTGCTACAACTCTTTTTCACCTTAATTCGTCCTTGTATCTCGTTAATTGTCGAAAAAACGGTTGTTTTAGGCTTACCGGGTGGCTGCCCTTTTGAGCACTTTTGGGACTGTTTTGATTGAGGTTTTCACACCAAAATCTTCTTAGGTACGTCAAGTATAACATACTTTAATATCATGAGCATTGGTGTTCATTTGATGGGTCAAGTGGTGATAGTTTGAAAGCTAGTATTCGGTTGTCTAGAATAGTGAATTGTTGCGTTTAACGCGAGGGTTGATGTAATTAATGACCAATTCAGTACGGGTAGCTTTGGTTTGATGTACGGGTTGTTGGAAAATTATTTTTTTTTAGTATTGGGGCTGAATTAGTTGTCGGTTACTCAAACGGGGTCGGCACAACGTGAATTCGCGTTTGTTGATAGTTAGTGCGTTGTGCTTGCGAGTTACCGACCCATCCAACTCGTGTAGTGCCGTGTGGGCAAGTAGGCTGTGATTTTATCAAATTTGGCCCACACAGGGCTGAGTTGGATGTTAAGTGCTTAAACAACTCATAAACGGACATTTTCGTCTCACATAGCACTTCCGGGGGTAATTTGGGAATTATTTATTTCCGGGTTTATCTAAGTCTGGTTTTGGTAAATATAAGGTCCCAGGGGCTGTTGTAATGAAATTGGTAAGGATGAAGCTTAGGTAACTCAGACCCTGTTAGAACACCTCGTAGGATAAACGAGTTCATTCGGTATCGTTAGTAACTATTGTGTATAATCCGACAGGCGTGTGAGTTGTGGGAATACTTAGGGGTTCTCTAGCTCGTGGTGATTTTGTGCCTCGTGTCAGGTGAATTTATGATGCCCCTTTTCACTCTTTTCAAGTTTTGGGCTAGCATACACACCTAACTGATTTTACTTGGTAAACCGTTTAAATGATTTTGCATAGGTTTACTTGTATCCTGGTATTTTTTGGAATGACATATAAATATATGTATGTTCACACATGTGTTACCTTATGGCCCATAGGTTTACTTGTATTATGGTATATTTTGGAATGATATATAAATATATGTATGTTCACACATGTGTTATCTTATGGCCTATAGGCTTACTTGCAGTATGGTATTTCTTGGAATGATATATACGTATGTTTACGCATGTGTTACCTTATGGCCTATGATTAGTGATGTTAATTAGTTACTATTAACTAAGGATGTTTGCGTATGCCTACTTTGTGTTTGCATATGGTGGGTGGCGATCTTGGCCGGGCCAAACTATACTGCTCAGGTTTTAAAATCTTGTGGCGGGCCTTGGAAAGCCCGTGAGGGGGGGGGAGGCTCGTGTGGCATGGTCACCATCGGATGGAATGTTGCGTGCATGATGATTTTAGCCGGGCCAAACTATACTACTCAGGTTCTAAAATCCTGTGGCGGGCCTGGAAAGCCTGTGAGGGGGGCGGCTCGTGTGGCATTATCATTATAACAGGTCCCTGAAATCCCGTAACATGTGTTTGGGTCGTATGCGTGTTCGACCTTGATGTTATTATGTGGATGTTATGCGTAGGGATATATATAATAACATCCACATAATAACATCAAGGTCGAACACGCGTACGACCCAAACACGCGTACAACCCAAACACGTGTTATGGGATTTCAGGGACCCGTTATAATGATAATGCCACACGAGCCGCCCCCCTCACAGGCTTTCCAGGGCCCGCCATAGGATTTTAGAACCTGAGTAGTATATATATATATATATATATATATATATATATATATATGTATACATATATATATATATATATATATGTAACTATGGCTACTTATCATTTACCCATTGCCTATTTATTCATATCTCGTATTATATTCAAACCCTTCGAATGTTTTATATAAATGTCGTTTATTAAAACTTAAACTCACTCAGCTCAAGCTGACTTTGTGTGTATGTTAGTGTGAGTTTCAGGTTATATAACACCCCGGCTTAAGCGGAAACGCCCGAGTGTGACGTACAGATTGCTCAAACACAGGTGGCACTATTAAGTGACCATAATAACGTTAATTCATTAAATTGCCAAGTACACAAGTTCAACAACTCAACAATACAAGTTTAAATCAAAGATAAACAATAATTCATTTTTTAAATATCCTAAGCAATCTAGGTCTCTTCATACTTCATCCTCTAATCACCGTACATGTAACATATGTATAAAATAAAGTTAGCTATAAATAGCCGGTGAGTTTCCACAGTTTTAAATACATACATAAAAACCGTACAACTAAAGTTCACGTTGCGATTAATAAACGATTTTTAATAACGGTTTACGAAAACGAACAACTTGGTTTTTAAGTGTATAATGGTGAGATATATTTTATAATTAATTTACATAATTTTTATTTAATCTAAAAAGGTTTTTTTAAATTTATTTTGATTTTAAAAAGATTTAAAATGTTAATTAAATACTTGAAAAATAAATGCCAAAAATAGTGTTTGACCCGTGTTTCGAACCCGGGTCTCCGTGTTACAAGTTCCAAGTGTTACCAGTTGCTCTAGGGGAAGGACATCCAATTTAACTTGGTTTTTAATACTTATATATACTAACTAGTTTAATTAATAATAATAATTATTATTATTATATATAACAGTTTACAAAAAAAAGGAAAAAAAATGGGTGTGCGTGACCCGGGTTTCGAACCTGGGTCTGTCTCGTGTCATTGAAATGTTTTAACCAGTTGAGCTGTGAGTCATATTCATTTTAAATCTGAAAAACAATATATATATATATATATATATATAATGATGAAAACTTCATCTTCTTCATCTATAAGGACATAAACCCAAATTTTCCAATTGGGGTTTCTGTTCCATGTTTGTTACAATTAGATTAGGGTTATTGTTGGTTGGTTCAACCACATTATAAAGCACATAACAATTACCTTATTTCGTTTTAGTATGGCCGCGATTAAGGTCGTCAGAAAATTTAACAAAGAAACTCCCAATTACAGAAACTCAGTGTATTAGAAGGGGATTAAGAGGAATGAGCGAGTTGTTTAGGAGATTAGGCATCTATTTATACTACGGGGTGGAGCGTCTATGAAAAACCCGGCGGGGATCGCGGGTTTGATTAACGCGGCTAAAGGTTGTTATATCGTAATTAATTATATAGATATCGATGTTAACTAACGACATAACGCGTTAAACTAATTGTTCGGGTCAAAGTTTGATGTTTGAGAGTTGTTTGGGATTGTCGGAATCGTTTTCCGGTGACCTAAAAAACGGGCCGGAAAAACGGGGGGGGGGGGGGGAGGGGACGGGGGTAGGGTTGGTTTACTTTTTTTTAATATAATTTGAATTAAAATGTTACACTATTAGCACCTGAAGTTCAATAAAATTATTAAATGGAATTTAAATACTTTTTAAGCTAATTATAGTTTTCAAGTTTTACACTTTTAATCCTAAACTTTATATTCGAATTATACAGTTCTCGGTTTTGGATTGTTTACGCGTTTAAGCGGTTTATCGATAAGCCTCGAGATTTCATAAGTAATGGAACGTGGTAATAAATGAACGAACGTTTGAACATAAATGTCGGGAATACTTTATTAATAATCATGACGAAATAACCAAACGACCCGACGGGTCGGGTTTGCAAATACAAATACGAATTGAAAAAAAATATCACAGCATTCCCTACTTTTGAAAATTTCGTCCCGAAATTAGTTTAAAGAATCTGTATCAAACAAATGGGGATACTTAGTTCGCATTTGATCTTCCCGCTCCAAAGTTAATTCAGCGCCTCGTTTAGATTCCCCACGAACCTTTATGAAGGGTATACGGCTACGTTTGGTCTCTTTGTCCTTGCGGTCCATGATTTCCACCTGCTTCTCAACAAAGTGCATAGACTCATCGTGCGCACTTCGTCAAGTGGTATGTGGAGATTTTCCTCGGCTAAGCATTTCTTAAGATTTGACACATGAAACGGTCGGATGAACATTCACGAGTTCTTGCGGAAGTTCAAGAGTATAAGCCACGCTACCAACACGATCGAGAATTTTGAAAGGTCCAACATATCGAGGAGATGGTTTACCTTTCTTATCGAAACGAAAAACACCCTTCCAAGGAGATACCTTGAGAAGAACACGATCACCAACATTGAACTTGAGAGGTCATCTATGGTTATCCGCATAGCTCTTTTGGCGACTACGAGCGGCTAAAAGATTTTGTCGAATTTTCGCAATTCGATCAGTGGTCTCTTGGACAAGTTCGGGACCGGTGATTTGGGTTTCACCAATCTCATTCCAGCAAACCGGAGATCGACACTTACGACCATAGAGTGCTTCGAACGGAGCCATACCGATGCTCGTATGAAAACTTTTATTGTAGGAGAACTCAGTCAAATGAAAATCAGTTTCCACCAAAATCCAAAACACAAGACCTAAGCATATCCTCAAGCGTTTGAATCGTTCGCTCGGATTGCCCATCGGTTTGAGGGTGATAGGCGGTGCTAAGGTTCAAACGAGTTCCCAACGCAGTTTGCAAAGATGACTAAAAACGAGAAGTAAAATGACTATCATGGTCGGAAATAAGACGCAAGGGTACACCATGACGACACACGATACGTTGAACATAGATTTGAGTGAGTTGATCAACCGAGAACTTTTCATTGATCGGATTGAAGTGCGCGGAGTTAGTCAAACGGTTAACGAGAACCCAAATTCCGTCGTGGTGGTTTCGAGTGGTTGGGAGTTTAAACACGAAATCCATGGTCACATCTTCCCATTTCAAAATCGGGATGTGCGGTTGCACGAGCAAACCAGATGGCCGTTGATGCTCGGCCTTAACTTTATCACAAGTAAGGCACTTTGCGACTTACAACGCAATGTCTTTCTTCATACCGGGCAACCAGAATGTGGACCGTAAGTCAAAATACATTTTATCCGCACCGGGGTGAATAGAATATCGCGACTTATGAGCTTCGTCCATGTGAAAGCACGGAGATCGTCACGATTGGGAACCCACAAACGATTAAGATAATACAACAAACCGTCACGCTTAGTTTCGAGTTGAAGCTCAGCGCCATAAGACATTTCGTCGTGCATATTACCCTCGGTGACTGAGACCTGTTGGGCTTCAAAGATTCTGATTTGGAGATCGGTTTGAATGGTTACACTATGAAGCAAGATAGATTTCACATGAGTCTTTCGGCTAAGGGTGTCGGCTACAACATTCGCTTTACCGGGGTGGTAGCGAATTTCGCAGTCGTAATCAGTAAGTAATTCGGCTCATCGACGTTGTCGCATGTTCAAATCCTTTTGGTCAAAAATGTGTTGAAGACTCTTGTGGTCAGTGAATACTACACATTTCGTACCATAAAGGTAATGTCTCCAAATTTTTAACGCAAAAACAACAGCACCGAATTCGAGATCATGCGTCGTGTAATTCCTTTCATGAACTTTGAGTTGTTGTGAAGAGTAGGTGATGACTTTACCTCGTTGCATAAGAACACAACCGAGGCCTTGGTTTGAAGCATCACAATAGACAACAAATTCCTCGTTGCCCTCAGGGAGAGTAAGGATCGGCGCACCGCAAAGCATACGTTTGAGAGTTTGGAATGCTTCATTTTGCTTTGGTCCCCACAAGTAAGGTTTATCCTTGTGAGTCAAGGCGGTTAGGCACAAAGCGATCTTCGAAAAATTGAGGATGAAGCGACGATAATAACCCACAAGACCAAGAAACGAACGAACTTCAGTAGGAGAGGTTGGAGTCTTCCAATTCTTGATGGCTTCAATTTTGGCGGAGTCAACGTGAATACCCTTTTCGTTTACTATGTGCCCTAATAATGGAATCCGTTCAACCAGAATTCACACTTCGAGAACTTCGCGTAAAGTTGTTTCTTCTCAAGAGATCAAGGATGGAATGAAGGTGCTTTGTATGCTCGGTTTTTGACTTAGAATATATGAGGATATCATCAGTAAAGACAATCACGAATTTATCTAAGTATGGCTTGTATACGCGGTTCATGAGGTCCATGAATACCGCTGGTGCATTGGTTAACCCAAAGGGCATCACCCTAAACTCGTAATTTCCATATCGAGTTCGAAAGGCGGTCTTGGGTATATCATCTTCATGCACGCGTAGTTGATGATAACCCGAACGAAGATCAATCTTGGAGAAGCAAGAAGCTCCTTGAAGTTGATCGAAAAGATCGTCGATGCGAGGCAATTGGTAACGATTCTTAACCGTAAGCTTTTTGAGCTCGCGGTAGTCGATGCACATACGGAAGGAACTATCTTTCTTCTTGACAAACAAAATAAGTGCGCCCCAAGGAGATGAACTAGGTCGATTGAACCCTTTTTCCGAAAGTTCTTGGAGTTGGGTAGACAATTCTTGCATCTCGGAGGGTGCAAGACGGTAGGGAGCCTTTGCAATTCTTGTTCCCCAAGGAGATGAACTTTGTTCTATACAACACCACCACTCAACCCTTTCCTGAATCGTCGACTATCACCCATGTCTTAAAACAACCCTCATGAGGAAAAGCTATGCATGATGAATATGATGCTCTCATTTGTAACCAAACTTGGACTCTTGTTCCACCATACTCTATTCCCAACAGCATTGTATGCAAATGGGTTTACCGAACCAAATTCAAACCAGACGGATTAGTCGATTGATTAAAATCTTGACTAGTTGCTAAAGGATTTCACCAACGACTTGGTTTAGACTATACTGAAACCTTTAGCCTCGTAGTCAAACCGGCTTCCTTATGCCTTATTATTACGTTAGCCGCCTCCCACAATTGGTTTCTTCACCAACTTGACATCAATAATGCCTTCCTTCAAGGGGCTCTTACTGAGACGGTCTACAAATCTCAACCTCCCAGTTTTATTGATTCTTCCCTTCCCCACCGTGTTTGTAAGCCCAAGAAAGTCATATGTGGTTTTCGTTAAGCCTCACACACTTGGTATGAAGAGCTAAATCCAATCTTCTCTCAGTAAACTTTAAACCGACCATATCCGACCCATCCCTATTTGTCAATCGGGTCACTAAATCTCCTATTTACATTATAGTTTATAGTTTATGTTGATGATACCATTATCACTAGCCTAAATTCTTCCATTATAAATTCTTTCATACAATCTCTCTCCATCCATTTCTCTCTTAAAGACTTTGGTGGCATATCATACATTCTCGGTGTAGAGGTTTTACATCATTCTAAAGGATTTTTCCTTTCTCAAGCAAAATATATTCTTGACATTCATACAAGAGCCACATCAATGACTGTAAACATCCAACACACACCAATGTCCTACTCGGTATCACTCACCGTGTTTGATGGTCCACCATATCTTCACCAACAGATTACCGTACTCTTGTAGGAGCCCTCCAATACCTCTCTTTTACCGACCGGATGTAGCTTTCTCAGTTAACATACTTTCTCAATTTATGCATTCACCAACTGAGCATCATTGGGTTTCTCTAAAATGATTGCTACGATATCTACATGGTACACTCCATCAGGGGCTTCTTATTAAACGAAACTCATGGTTACAACTCCATGCGTTTATTGATGCCGATTGGGCAGGTGATAAACAAACATATCGAAGACTGCATGGTCCATTGTTTACCTTGGGTCTAACCCAATTTCTTGGAGCTCTAAGCATCAGCAAACTTTGGCTCGTTCGTCTACCGAAGCCGTATTTCGGGCTGTTGCATCGACAACCACTGAAATCCAATGGCTATCGGTTGATTATTTTATATCTACAAAAATATTAATTCTCGTGCTGGACATACCTAGTAAGCTCCCAGAAGCCCATAAATCTATTTGGAAATTTACTTTAGGATAAAGAACCTTTTAACAATCTATTAATAAAGTTCAAATAGGTTTTCAAACTCTTTGAAAATGTTTTCAATGAGTTTTAAATTGTTAAACGCCTAAGAAGACCAATTAGTCCAATGACATTTCCAGTTAGCCACGACGTATGTTAGGTTTTGTTTAAACCTTCCATGAACATGACCTTTTAATCACAAAACCAAAACCTAAGGACCTAAGTGCAAATTCAAAAGATTTCTTACCTCTTTTTTTTGTTCTTCCCTGTCACGACAAAGCCCCCCCCCCCTCTTCACAATTCGATCTTCAATCAAGCTAAGAAATCCATAATTGATTCAATCAATTAGTTGTTAACATTCATGCTTGCATCTCGTATGGTAATCTAGTGTAACTGACAGCTATCAATGATGAATTCATTCAATTTGGCAATTAATTCATAACGCGGGCTGATTTAATCTCTTAGAACTATAAATACTCGATAAAAACTCAATTGATGAGTACCACATAGTCCTCATATCATCTCGACTCTAAACCTCTTATCATTTTACACCCAGAAGCTGTTCGGATTCGCTTTTGATTTCGTATTCTTGAGTCGAACCCTAGGTTATCATTCTCCTTTAATTGATACTCTTTCCAGGGTAATTACTCTATACTTAGTGGTCGGATTCTTACTGAAACAAAAGCCCTCAATAAATTAGGGCAAACGATTAACGAATCTTGATCAATTGGATTAAGGTTTGTTTTGGAGTTGGGCTTAATTGCAGGTTCTGTTTATATATTTCGTTTCGTTACATTCACAAGTAAAAGCACGAGCCCAGTTGGCTGGTGCGTGCAATGTTAAAACTCCAAGTTCGAGTCCCTGGTTGCTCATTTGTGTTTTTCTTATTATTTTTTTCGTATTTCTTCCTAGGCTGTTTGATTCTTTTATCCAAATTTTATAAGGGGTTTTTTGTGTGTCTACATATCCGTCTCACAATTCTCATTTTTCTCTCCATTTGAGTTTTAGCTTTTCCCTAGTTTCCTAACTTGAAATTTTATGTCAACTTACCATTTTTAGGAAACTTTTTATTTTTATTTTAACCCCTTCTCTCTCTCTCTCTCTCTCTCTCTCTCTCTCTATATATATATATATATATATATATATCTCATATATATATATATATGTAGTGTAATTGACAGCTATCAATGATGAATTCAATATATATATGAGTCAGATCAAATAAAAACTTCTTTTAAAGAGAAAACTTAAATTTCTTAAAAGAATTACTTTAAACTTCTTTTAATTTTTTATTTTTTTTTGTAGTTTCTATATTTTTCCTCATTTTCTTATATGACGGTATTTTTCCTTAAAAAAACCTCGTCGGTAAGCTCGTTTGTGTAGTGCAAACATGTAATAGTGTTCATTGCATATATGCAAGAGTGTTATATTGCATAGAATACAACACTATTACACATATTTGGTACACCATATTGTATATATGTAATATAACACTAATGCGCACAATGAATACACATTAGTATGTACGTGTAATACAACACCAATGGACATCTGCACTACATTGACTTTTATTTATTTTATTTTATATTTTTTTGCATATACTACAACACTACTGCACATATACAATACATAGATATTAATATACGCAATCAAACAGTATTGAACATAAAAATACATAGTATTACGCATGTTTAATAGAACAATATCGCACAGTAATATGTATGTGCATTACGTCTTTTTTTTTATTTTTTTTACTTTCTTTTTTCCAGATGAAAACTAACAAATTATAAGAAGAATGGAAGAAACAAAAATATAAATATATTTTTTTTATTTTTAATTTAAAATAATAATTTAAAAGTTTTTTAGTATTTTCTCTAATGATTGGTTCCCTTGATCCTCTCCCTATATATATATATATATATATATATATAGGGTGAGGATCAAGAGAGAACTAGAGAACTAATAAAGAAATATTTTTAATTTAATTAAAAAAATATTTTTAAATTTCCGTTTTTGCCATTATTCTTATATTTTTTTATCATTTACTCGAAAAATATAAAAAAAAAACTCGTTATAGTGCACATACGCAATACATCGACTTTTTTTTATTGCATAAGTGCACTAGTGTGTATTTTGATGTGTGCAATAATGTTGAATAGCATATATGCAAGTTTTTCTATTGTATTAGTACAATAGTGTTATATTATATACAAAAATACAAAAAAAAAACAATATAGTGCATATGTGCATTAGTGTTGTATTACGTACATACGATAGTTTGTTTTGAGTACAATTATTAGTGTTTATATTTGCATATAAACAATAGTGTGTTTGTAAAATGCAATTGTGTTGTATTATATGCAATAAAACGCTATCTAATATATGCAATACACATTAGTGCATATATGCACTACATTACCCGGTTTTTTTTTATGAACAATACCATCTTATTAGGAGGAAAGAAAAAAAATCATAAAATATTTTTTTAAAAAAAGTTAAAAATAGTTTTTATTAGTTCTCTAGTCCCTCTTTAAGAGTAGTTCTCTCTAGATCTCACCCATATATATATATATATATATATATATATATATATATATATATATATATATATATATATATAAAACTCACCTTTAGAGAGAAAACTAAAAAACTCCTAAAATCTCCTAAATAATTATTTTTAATTAAAAATAAAAAAATATTTTCAAAATTCTGTTTTAGCCATTATTCTTATAGTTTATTATATTTCACTCAAAAAATAAAAAAAACCGCTGTAATGCACATACGTATTACTGTGCGACACCGTTATATTACACATGTGTATTACTATGTATTTTTGAGTTTAATAGTGTTTTATTGCATATATATTCAATATTTGTGTATTGTCTATGTGTAGTAGTGTTGTATTATATGGAAAAAAAATAATAAAATAAAAGTCGATGTGGTGCACATGTGCGTTAATTTTGTATTACACATACGTACTAATGTGTATTCGATGTGTGTATTAGTCTTATATTGCATATATACAGTAGTGTGTATCAAATATGTGCAATAGTGTTGTATTCTATGCAATACAAACACTTTTGCATATATGCAATGCACACTATTACACGTGCGCACTATACCGACGAGGTTACCGACAAGTTTTTTTTTTTTTTTTGAACCAATAACAACATATAAGAATAATGGAAAAAAAAAGAAACTTCAAAAAAAAGTTAAAAATAGTTTTTTACAAGTTTTTAAGTTTTCTCTTTAGGAGGAGTTTTCACTAGAACCCACCCTTATATATATTTATATATATATATATATATATATATATATATATATATATATGAGGGTTTAATGGTGAACTCCAAAAAAAGTGAGGAACTGAAAAATCATGCCTTTTACATCTAAAAAAAATAATATAAAGCTCGATATCAAATGTAAAAAACTAGTTTTAGCATAAAATTTCTTAGAGTTTTTGCTTATAAATACATGTAGAAAACATTCCAATACACAATTTAATGTTGTAAAAAATAATACTTTTTACCTTTTTTTAACTGATTTTTTTTTAAAAAAAACTTTTTTTATTTAAAACGGCTTCTACATGTGTTTACATGTAAAAACTCAAGAAAAGATTCTGTAAAACTATTTTTTTAGATGTAAAAATGAATTTTTTATTATTTTTTACATGTAAAAGACATGGTTCCTCATGCGTTTCTGGTTCCCTTTTGAACGCGCGTGCGCGCGCGCACGCTCACACACACACACATATATATATATACACACACACACTTGTTTGAGTCCTTCGTTTTGCTGGGCTTATTTAGGTTTTTACTTTTAGTCATTTTGCTACTTTATGTTTTGTAAAGATTTGTCTTATTTTTGAACATAGTTTTGTTTTGATTTAATACATATATATAAATTTGTTACGTTAATTATATTTTTAACATTTTAGCTCTTTCAATTGAGATGCGCACGTTTTTTAGATTGTTAACGAACGAACTAAACAAATAGAACATGTAGATTATTTTAAACAAACAAAATTGAACATAAATATTTATCTTATGAAAATGGGTCGGTTGATGTAAGTGACGATGGTGTCGTTGCTGCATGAGAAGAAAGGTTAGCATTGGTGAGTGGTAATTGTAAGTTAACCGGTGATGGAGAGAATAGACCGACGACGAAGAATATCTAGAGGAGAGATTAAATTAGGTTTGATGAGGAAATCATTTCACAAATAAATGAGATGTTATAACCCTTACGGGTTATCAGGGATTGGTGAGACTCATAATCCCCGAAAATTATTCGTTGATGTTTAAGGAGTTATTTCACAAATAAATAAAGATGTTATAATCCGTCTAAGGGCTATTCAAATTTTTTGAGACCCATGGCCCGTGAAAATTATTGCTTGATTATGAAAGGGTTTCTCAAATGTATGAGATGCTATAACTCATTTAAGGACTATCCGGGTTTGGTGAGACCCGTACCGGCGAATTCGAGTCAAATGAATGAGAAGTCTCAAATTACAAATCAAACAATTTGGTGACTTGAGTGGGGGATTGGGAGCAACCAGAAAGTGACACACACACATATATATATGTGTGTGTGTGTATATATATATGTTTAGACATTTACATACATAGATAGATGAGTGAGAGTATATAGAACAGAAGAAGACTAGTCACCAATAAAGATTAAATCATCCGCAAACATAACGTAGGATAATGCTGGACCATTATTTGTAAGACTCAAACCTAAGAAAATGTTACTCTCTGAGGCGGATTACTTTTTATTCAAGTTTGTTTTAATTATAACAAAACATCTCAAATATATCAATAAAAATAATTTGTCTATCAAAGTAAAAATAAACCTTTTAATACAGGTGAGCAAAACTAGTGAGAATTATACACATATTCATAGAGTCAATCATGCCTACCTTCAACTATAATAACAAAGTGAAGTACTAAATCATGTATTCAAGTGGATAGATATAGATTAAACAGTTGGTTTTTGTTTCACCAATATGGAAATTTATGCCACCACAATGGGTTTTAAACCTTTAATTCTCTTGAACTCTTTCAGGTCCTTTATTGCCATCAACCTTTTAGTCTAAGCAAATGTCTTATCACATCTTTAAAGCCAGTTTCTATTCCTAGGAAAGAAGGCATAGGTAACACAGAAGATTATAGAAGTCATGAAAGAATGAAAGAAGCATTAAATATTCGTGCACATTTCATGGTGAGTTTTTAATATCCTCCAAGAAAGAGACCAAGTGTTGTGTTTTTGGTACTTTCCCATGTGACTTGGTTCGGTTAGATAGGCTTTTTAACACAAACTAAGATTTTAATTTTTTTTTGGATAAATTATTTGAGTAAGGTAGTGATTACATCGAAACAGAAGGCAAACGAACAATGCGTCACTACCTCTTTTTGAATTGCAAAGCCGTAATAAATTCTTGATTATTATATACAAGATATTAAAAGATGAAAAATGTTAGCTTAATCTCAACAAAGATGGGCGTTATTGGTAAGAGGAATTAATGTTGGTGATGTCAAATGTGTGTATGTGTGTGATTTTGAGCGGGACTCTTCATTGCATCTAATGAGTCATTGTTGGGCGGAATAGTTAGTTTGGGCTAGTATTCATGCATGGGTAAAGTTACCAAAGGCCGTTATTTTTTACTCAATCAAGGAGATATTGGAATATCAGGTGAAGTTTAAACATAATAAAGTGGAGTGTGTGACAGTTCAAGCTACTTTAGGTGTCACTAATTGGATGATTTGGAGAGCTTGCAATGACATTATTTTCAATATAAACCGTTCATTGTCACAAAATTGGTGAATGATATTAAAGCCTCCTCATTCCTTGGAATTAATCAAAGGAGCAAAAGACCAGATCTAGATTGGGAGAAACGGTGTAGGTTCAATTTCATTTATTTTTCTTTATGAGCTTGTAGTAGTTTCAGCTATTGTTTGGGTTTTACTTTTCTTTTTATTTTGGGCTCTTGTGTCATGTAAATTGTTCTTTTTTTCTTTTTATTTTGGGCTCTTTAGTCATATAAATTGTCTGTTGTTTCGTTAGTAATATTGGCCTTTAAAAAAATTAAAATAAAAGTAAAAATAATTTATAGTTCTAACGTCTAATACATGATATCAACTAGAGATATGGAATTACATGCTTGTTAAATACTAAATTAGGTTGACCTAGGGTTTATTACCAAGCTGAGTAGTTGAGCCAAAGCTAGATAGTTTGAACCTGATTGTTTGAAAGCCAAGAGGAACCAAGTCGGCTCATTTGCAACCGAGTGAATCACAAGCAAGCTATTTCAAACTATATCCAAGAGAGATTTCAGTTATTTAAACAGTCATAAGTACTTCACATGATCATAACTTAACCCTCAAATTCTCCAAATAATTATTCATTTGAGCGGATTCTACAAAATCATGAAAAGAACTAGTGTTACTAAGCATACCCTCATTTTCGTCATTTTCGCTAAACATACCCTATCTCCTAAGTTTTACATTAATATGATTCAAACCTTTGTTGTTTCTTTTTTATTATTTTGTTATCTTTTCTTATTGTTATTTTTAAAACACATTTTTAATATTTTTGTATATAACAAAAAACATTTTTTTGACTCTTTCTATTTTCTATACTAAAAGGTCTATGAATGGCAACAAGACGGTGCAACAGAAGGCATGAGATGGATGAAAGGAAGCCAAAAGATGTTAGGAGTGCTCAAAGGTTAGCTTCAAACTACTACATCACCAATTTTGTTGTAGATTGGAGTAGCGGGAGGATCTGGAAAAGGCTTCAGGGGTTGGGAAGAATTGTTAAAGTCCACGTGGCAAGAAAAAGGAATAAGTATGGAGGTATCTTCGGTTTTGTCAGATTCTTAAATGTTAAGGACTCGGAGGAATTTTAAAAAGACTTAACGAGTGTTTTTCGGCTAGTTTTGAGTAAAATTATAAAAACATACTATATGTTCGTAAAAATCAAAAATATTTTCACGGATCGCTTAAAACATTTCAAATAAGTGTTTGGTAAGTCTTTTTCGGCTTAACGGATGATACAATGCTTGGTTTGTAACTATCTTTCGCGTTTAAATCTATAGCGGGTAGTTAAACGAGCATATTTTCGTTTAACTTGTTTGCTATCGAACTAAGGTCATATTACTAATATTTTAGCTTATATTAAACGTATAACACTTATAGATGCCCCCCCCCCCCGGGATTTCTGGGTCATAACCCGACCCGTTCGGTTAATCGTTCGTTTGTTACGCAAAAGGCGTTTATTTGCTTAATCGGTAAATACGTACTAAGGTGTACCTTGTTTTGGCTCAAATGTCACATAAAGAGTTTCATAGAAATGGAAAGAACTAATAGATTTTTGAAATTTGGCATTAAAACCTTTGGTAAAAGAATAATTTAGAAAACTGTGTCGGTTTTTTGTAATTTTAAATCTCAACCATTGATTAATATGATCCAGTGGCTATGATTTATTTCTAGTCTTCCTAGAAAACTCTCTTTTTATTTTAACCTACCCCTATATATATATATAGAAAATGTCTCTTTTTTATTTTAAACCACCCTCTATATATATATATATATAAGGGTTTAAATAAGAATGATAAGAATAAATAGATTTTTGACATTTGGCATTAAAACCTATGGTAAAAGAATATTTTAGGAAACTATGTCGGTTAAATGATGAAAGAGTAATTATAAGAAACTATGTCGGTTTTTGGTAATTTTAAATCTCAACCATTGATTAACATGATCCAATGGCTATGATTTATTCTTAGTCTTCCTATGAAACTACTTCTTTTTACTATATATATATATATATATATATATATATATATATATATATATATATATATATATAGGGGATGGTTTAGGAAAGAAATGAAATTATTGTGAGAAATGAATATGGGCCACTAGTTTTATTTTAGTTTTTAAAGACTTAAAGATAAATGAGGAAAGTATTAATACATGTTCTCTCTTCAATTAATATAACTAATAAATATAATAGTTATCTATTTAATTAATATAACTAATCAAATTATTATAATTGGAAAATATTAAAAATTCATTTATTTTTTAACTTATTTTTTTCTCTATAAAATTTTTATCCTACACAAGTACAATTTATTCATACATTAAAATTTCTTTTTATCCAAAACCAATTTCTTCCAACTCAATATATTAATATCCATCAACACGTAGTTGCATTGTGATGAATAGTACAAAAAACTATCTTACATGTGTTTGCGTTAAATATAAACAAAAAAGTACACAAACTACACAAAAACATATAACCTACACTTGTTCTAAGAATAAGAAAACATATAACCTACACACAAAAAATATATAACCGACACACTAAATTCTACGTCAATAAACTATACACGCACACGAAAACGTATAACCTACACACGAAAAACATATAACCTACACTCGAAAATTTTATCCTACACAAATATAATTTATTCATACATTAAATTTTTTTTCTATCCAAAACCAATTTCTTCCAACTCAATATATCAATATCCATCAACACGTAGGTACATTGTGATGAATAATACAAAAAACTAGCTTACATTTGTTAACATTAAATGTCAATAAAAAATATACAACCTACACAAAAACATATAGTATACACTTGGTCTAAGAATAAGAAAACATATTACTTATACACGAAAAACATATAACCTCCACACGTATAAGATATGTGTATCTTTGTCTAGTTTATATAATTGTTGATGTCGAATTACATATGTAAGTTGTATACTTTTTGTATGTTGTACGTTTTTATTGCTCAAAACAAGTGTATGTTATATAATTTTGTGCATGTTGTATATTTATTGTTTATATTTAATGAACACATTTGTATGATATTTTTTTATTATTATTTATAACAATAATTTTTCTAAGTATATCAATTGAAAAAAAATATATTATGTTATGATATTTATTAATTAGAGAGAATTTATTATGGTTATATTAGTTGCATTAATTGAAAAGAGAGGTATTATTATGGTTATATTAGTTATATTAATTGGAGAGAGAATGCATTTATTGTTGCATTTACAATTTTTTCATATATTTTTAAACATTTAAAACATAAAATAAAACCAGTGGTCCATATTCATTTATCACATTTCTCACAGTAATTTCATTTCTTTCCTGAACTTAAATATATATATATATATATATATATATATATAGTAAGGATCCTAAGAGAATCATTTACAATTTGATAACCATTTTGGAACATTAAGAAAACCTCAAAAAATTATTTAAAATAGTATAAAACAAAAAAAAATGAAAAGTTTAAAAAAGTAAAAAAAAACAAAAATTCTTATGTTTCATTCCAGTTTCATCAAAAAAGTTATTTTTTTTATTTCGTATTATACGTATACACATATGTATACTTTTATTTAATCTTTAGGTACGTAATGTACACATATGTACATTATCATTTACCTTAAACTATACATATGTGTATAGGAAAAAAAACATATGTGTGCATATTATACATATATGTATAATTTAGCTAAACCGAGATTTTTTTGTATTTTTTATATATTTATTTATTTATTTTCTTAGAAACCAGGATGATAAATAAGAACTTTGGTTTTTTTAATTTTTTATTTTTGTGTTTTTTATGTTTTATGATTTTTTTTTAGCTTTTTTGTGGTAAAAAATTGTTCTCATATTTCTTAATTCCTAAAAAGTTCTCATATGGTTCTGATCCTACACACACACACACACACACACACACACACACACACACACACACACACACACACACACACACACACACACACACACACACACACACACACACACACACACACACACACACACACACACACACACACACACACACACACACACACACACACCCACCTATTATACTAAAAGAAAATAATTGGGGACACATGTCACTTGAAGATTCATTATTAGCCTAAAAGAGCCGCTCAAACTATTTTTCTATTTTTAATAAAAACATATTTATCTCACTGGAATCAAAACATATTAATGAATAATTAATTATCTAAGTTATATGGATTAAAAGTATGTGAGTATTTATGTTAATATAATCAAAATATTTTTAATGAAATAAGATCTACCTTTTTTTAGTAATCAATTTATATGCACTTTTGAGTGTAGGAGATGACTGTGGTAAAATCTAATTAACGATATTTATAGGCCGGTCTAAAATGATGAAGATAAGAAGAAATTATAGCAAATTTATTCTCACATATTAATTCAACCTTCAAAAATCTATGAAGTTTTCATTCATCTTTTTCAAAACTGTAATATAAAAAGTATGTTCTATTCATGCTAATTTTATATATGATGTAATTTTCTTATTTCATTCATAATGAAAAATCTTATCATCTTTTGTTAAAATTCACTATTTCATTAAAAAAGTATAATTACAACATATAAAATTATCAAGTACATATTTTTCATGATTATGTTTTGAATAAATATGTACGAATAAAATTTATATTCATTCATAATTTCCTATTGTATTTATCATCTTAAACCTATAAATATCGTTAATTGAATTTTACCAAATTTATCTCATACACTCAAAAGTGTATATAAATGTCTTAATATCAAAAAGGGATATTTGATTCTATTAACATATAAATATTTTGATTATAGTGACATAACATCCACGTATTTTGAATCCCTATAATTTAGATAATTATTTATTTGAATAAATGATAGATTAATATGTTTTAATTACACTGACTTAAATACGTTTTCATTAAAAATAAATAATAGTTTGAACGTATTCATATGAAAATTCCATTAGATTATATAATATGAAGTTATAAACCATTTAATTTGATAAATATAGGTTTTCTTAATTTATGTTTAATTTCAATTGCTTAATTATATTTTTTTTAATCATCCCGTGCATCATAAGGGTTCTAAAGTCTGTATTCTAATAAAATGTATTCTAATAAAAGAAAACAGCTGGGGATATATGTAACTTAGAGATTCATTTATAGCCTAAATTTTACGCCCAAACTATTATTTATTTTTAATGAAAACATATTTAAGTCAGTGTAATTAAAACATATTAATATATCATTTTATTCAAATAAATAATTATCTAAATTATAGGGATTAAAAATACGTGGATGTTTATGTCACTATAATCAAAATATTTATATGTTAATAGAATTACATATCCCTTTTTGATATTAATACATTTATATACACTTTTGAGTGTATGAGATAAATTTGGTAAAATTCAATTAACGATGTTTATAGGTCTAAGATGATAAATACGATAGGAAATTATGAATGAATATAAATTTTATTCGTACATATTTATTCAACCTTCATGAATCCATTGAGCTTCCATTAATCTCTTTCAAAACTGTTTTGTTTGTGGTAATTTTACATATGATGCTTTTTTTTATGTCATTCGTAATAAAACATTTTATCATCTTTTGTTTAAATTCATTATTCCATTAAAACATATAAAATTACCAGGTGCATCTTTTTCATAATTATGAGGAAATTGAATGAGAATATACCACGTATTTGTATGAATATTCGATTAGAAAATATAATTTGAACTTATAAAAACTATTTAATTTAATAGAATATAGGTTTTTTGTTTAACTTTAATCATTTAATTTTTATAGTTTAATTTTATTTTTCTTAAGCATCTATTGCAACACAGGGCCAGTAGCCAGTATATATATATATATTCACACATTTATTCATTCTAATCTCAATCACCGCCCTTTCTACTTTCCAAATATCAAATACCAAATCGTCGTTCCCATTGGACAATTATACAGCACCGCTACCTTGACCCTCGACATGAACCCTCAAAGCTAGTTGACGGAGCCCCTTCCACAGATCCATTACGTGGACAGTTTTCATTAAAGAACCTTAAGTCGATTTAGAGTTTTAAGTATTTGGT
Source organism: Bidens hawaiensis (assembly GCF_021521415.1). Taxonomy (NCBI): domain Eukaryota; kingdom Viridiplantae; phylum Streptophyta; class Magnoliopsida; order Asterales; family Asteraceae; genus Bidens; species Bidens hawaiensis. The sequence goes on along the minus strand of NW_027494289.1, from coordinate 259,505 downwards.
CATACGAGTTCATTTAGATTTTTTTTCTCCCTTTAGTTTTATCATCTGAACATGATAACACCCATCTAACTTTAAACACCGGTTTCAATTCTTCTAATGATACATAGTGGACATTCCTTGTGCATTATTGAAACCATAGGCTACGTAGCAAGAGATATATATATATATTTAACAATCTATGTCAATAATTAGTGATCCATGTACAAATACTAAGAAGATTTCCATTCAGAGTTTAATAGTAAATTTATTTAGTTGATAATTTTATATTATTCTATTTTCACATCACGATATTTTACATATATAGGTAAGGCGGTAAACGAACGGAACCGAATGGAACCTTATTTATATTTGTTTGTTTAGCATTAACCTTGTTCAAAAACGGCTTATTAAAGCTGGCCAAACCGAAAATTTAGTTCATGTTCGTTTGCTTAGGAATTAAACTTATTCACAAACGCAACTGAGTATGTGTTAATTTAGGGAAATAAAAAAAAGCAACATCTCTAATCCAAAACATTAACCTCACTTATATATAAAGTTAAGCAGCTCATATAACACTAATCATAAATATAACCATCTCCGATTGATGGTTTTATTCTGATGGTGTCAAAGATTTTCTATTAATTTAAACAAAACTTTATAAAACAAATCATTAGCAAAATGAACTAAAGATAGAAAAACAATAAATTATAAAATTTAAGTGTTAGGTTGGTTCTTCCAATTAACATATTATAAAAAGTATAAAGCAAACCTTAAATTAATAAACATACACGAAAGTAACTGAATATTAATGAACACATTTTCAATGGTTTATGAGCGCAGCAGCTGTTCATGTTTGTTCACTTAACAAAATGTACAAAAATTTCTTGTCTATGTTTGTTAATTTATTAACCAAACAATCATAAACAAATTTACCTCCGAATGGCTTATGCTATTTACAAGAACATTGGGTTCATTTAGATAAGGAGATCTATTAAAAATATATTTATCAGACTAAGTCCTTGGACTTGGTTGTTCTTGAAACATGTAAACGAAAATATGACATAAGAAATTCTGCAACCCGAGAAACTCTAGTTGTCTTAATCAACAGTGAAAGCATTAAATGAGAGTGAGTTCCCAATACAAAAGAGTTTAATAGTTTCTTGATAGCGGTTTTTATATGCAAAATATTTATAAAAATAATATATTTACCATCGATTTAGCCTAGGGTTTCTGCAACCCGAGAAACTCTAGTTGTCTTAATCAACAGTGAAAGCATTAAATGAGAGTGAGTTCCCAATACAAAAGAGTTTAATAGTTTCTTGATAGCGGTTTTTATATGCAAAATATTTATAAAAATAATATATTTACCATCGATTTAGCCTAGGGTTTTGAAAACCCTAGATAATAACGAGGGACTTTATGTGGAAAACATAATAAAACCCAAAAAGATGCCTGCAGACAAAGTTGTTGATAGATAAGAAGGGGAATATTTGGGAGTATGAAAGGGAATTAGAAGGATTTGTTATGTTTATTTGGTTTTCATTCTACGTTTCCTTTTGCTAAAAAACAAATTATATGCTTCTTGGTCAATCATCCACCACCCCAACCTACCCCACTCGACCCCGTATATTAATAAATAACTTAAAAGCGTTGGGCCAAGTGTTTATTTTTGGTTTTTATACTATACTTGTTTTTGAGGAGGGCACTCCCCTTTAACCCAAGTGAACCGTGTCACTAAGACAACTAGTTGTGGGAGGTAATCTGGCCGCCAAAATGACGTGGCCTGGCCTTAACGTCGCACAAATAGCACCGAGGCGTTAAGGCACGTGCAGTAATGGGAAATTGGTACTTTGTTAGGCGACAGAGGAGAAGATATAGAAGTCGGGCCATTTGCTTCCAAACGGTCATATGACCGTTATTTAAAATAAGAAAAAATTAATAACTTTTAACATTTTACTTTTAGAGCATTCTTAACCCATCCCCTAAAATTATGTGAGAGAATTTGACAAAATATAGGGTGAGGTTAAGAATGGTTATAAGTGCAAATTATAAGGTTGAAATAGAAAATGCAATATTTTTTTTACAAATTTGGTAAGCTTTGTTTGCCCTTATTTATTTTTAATATTTGTTGATATTAGTTATGAGTAGAGGACATAGAAACTGTGAAGGTAAAGTTATAAAAAATGGTATTTAATTAAACATTAAAGATAAATGTAGTGTTTTTTAAGGTAATTATAGAGATGGAGATTGAGACGAGCTGAGAATACTTTTATACTTGTATGCGTAGGGTACCAATTTGTTTATTAGTCTTTCGTATTTATCTGGTTGTTTAGCGATGTATCTTAGTAGCTTGTCGGTTTTGTTTATGTTTTTTTGGGCCCGAGGCCATGTATGTTTAAGCCTGCTGGGTTGTTAATAATAGGTGAAGCATGGTATGGGTTGCACTATAAATAGTGCAACCATACCCATGCAATGTAACATTTTGCAAACTTTTCCACCTTATCCATATCTTACCAACTCTTTCTTTCTTTCTTCTCTTCCTCACGGCAATAACCAAACACTCCAAGATCCGAGATCTCGGCTTCTTACTAGTGATTTCCACTAGCTGGTAAGTGAGATTGATTCAACAACTTGTTGTTAGATCCGCTTTGGGACATACAATTAGTATGGGTTGCACTATAAATAGTGCAACCATACCCATGCAATGTAACATTTTGCAAACTTTTCCACCTTATCCATATCTTACCAACTCTTTCTTTCTTTCTTCTCTTCCTCAAGGCAATAACCAAACACTCCAAGATCCAAGATCTCGGCTGCTTACTAGTGATTTTCACTAGCTGGTAAGTGAGATTGATTCAACAACTTGTTGTTAGATCCGCTTTGGGACATACAATTAGTATTAGAGCCAGGTTTTACTAGTTATAGTTTTTGAGTCATAACCTTAACTCTTGATCTTGTTTGAGTGTTTGAGATGTGTGTTCTTGAAAAATTTGTGTGTTTACTGGTTTTTCCAAGTGTGTTACTGTTGGTGCATGATGTCAGTAGTTCAGTGTCTAGTGTCTGTAATCGAGTTTGTAATGTTTTGTATTTGATGTAAGCGAAGTTAGCTAACAAGTTCGCTGATATGGGCGAACTTGTTAGACAAGCGAAGTTAGGGACAACTTCGCCTGAACATGCCAGGCGAAGTTGTCGTGTTATATATTGATTAGGTTACGGCTTAATCAACAACATTCGAGTCATTATTGTACGAGTTGTCCAGTAATTGTGATTGATATCACGTGTTTCAGGTTGCAATATAACGAGTATTTGTTCATTGTAACGTGTGTTTAATCGTATCGTCTTCTACGCTCGTAACGTCTTACGTAGGGATTCCGCACCTACGTAGAACGAGTCATTATTGTACGAGTTGTCCAGTAATTGTGATTGATATCACGTGTTTCAGGTTGCAATATAACGAGTATTTGTTCATTGTAACGTGTGTTTAATCGTATCGTCTTCTACGCTCGTAACGTCTTACGTAGGGATTCCGCACCTACATAGAACGAGATATCTCGTGTAGATTACGGCTGGGAACCTACACGTCGAATTGAAACCTTAACTGTTGCCGATTCGTATTCGGCGAAGTTACAGTTTAGGCGAAGTTATCTGTAACTTCGCCTGAGGTTTAACTTCGCCTGATAATTAATTTTGAAACAGTTTATGACGCGATATTGTGGTTAGGCGAAGTTATCATTAACTTCGCCTGGATCATTTTTACTTAACAGTTAACAGACGAAGTTCAAGTTGAGGCGAAGTTGTTCCCAACTTCGCCCCACCTTTAACTTCGCCTGTACAGAATAAATCACAACTTCGCTCATGGTAACAGGCGAACTTGTGATTTGCCTTGACGTTTATCTAACTTAGTCTGTTTGATGCAGATATGGCTGCTGTAGCTGGAGCAGGCGGTGCTGGTGGTGATGATGGAGGAGATAACAACCGACAGTTCTTCCCGGGTCATAACATGTACATAACATTAGACCCGGACGCGAGTGGTGTTGATGATTTCCGCGAAATCATCACATTCTTACTCCGCTCGCGTATATTCCACGCAATTACCACAACTCTGCCGATACCCTTGCCAAACATTGAGGATTTTTGGCAGACTGTGGAATATGACTGTCGCGTCGAGCCCCCGGTCATGCGTGCAACGGTCAACAATCAGATTGTTCAGTTCTCATCTGAACAGATCCGGGTGGCTTTACGGCTTGGAGAAGAAACGAGGGATGACCCGACAGATTTTGTAGCTCCTTTCCGAGATGGAGCGTTTCTGAGGATGGGATACTCTGGTCCCTTGGGAGATACTCAGAGACGGAAGGGGTTCTTACTCGATCAGTGGCGCTTTCTCATGCATGTCATGATCGTGTGCATGTCAGGGAGAAAGGCTGGCACTGATGGCATGGGCGCGACCATGCAGTCGGCGATGACTGCTCTGACTTACAATAAGCGGTACAGCTTTAGTCAGATGGTCATCTATGAGATAGATCGACAGAGAAGAGCGGTGGCGCGTGAGAGATTTATTATGTATCCAAGATTCATTCAGATGATCTTGAATCATGTTGCTCCAACGCTACCTCAGCGCCGCCCGATCAGATACGTTGAAAGTTTGAGTAAATGGATTTTCGCCCAGTGCAGATCTTCCAGTGCGAGGAGTAAACCTGAGCTCCGTCCTCGACATACTCCACTTTTTGGGTACCTAATCAACCCAGGGTATGTTCCTGCTCGTGGGGACGAGTTTCGGGACCCGGCACCACAACAGGCTGGAGCGCCTCAAGCTATACTTGCTGCTCCTGTTGTGTCACCGGAGGAGAACGTTGACCTTGATGTTGAGTTTAATGGTCAAGGATTCTTTGATATGGAGAGGGTTGACCTAGAGGAAAATGTGCAAGTCTCAGTTGAAAGGGTTACGAGTGTGAATGTGACTAGGGCAGCTACAACGGTGGCTGACTCTGATTCTGAAGATGAGTTGGCTGTAGCTAGACGAATTTTGGTAACTCGAGAAAGACTTCATGGGAAAAGAAAGAGAACCGATGATGACAGCGAGTCAGATTATGAGGAAGAAGTACAACAGTTGATTCGCAGATCACGAAGGGAACGGATAGGTGCAGGATCGGGAGCTGGTGAGAGCTCGAGGGTGGTACGTTTCACTCCACCCGCACTGTCCGGTATGACAATGGTTCCCTCATCATTACAAGTTACAAGGCCAAGCGCTACGGATGTTCCCGTGGTGGCTACCTCACTATCTTTCGGCCTCCCACCCATTTCATTCCAACTATCGGCTCCGGAGATTGTATCGTTGCCGCCTCCAACTCTTACTCCAACGGAGGTTGTGGCACGATTTATTGAGTCGACGGTTGTAGCGACTACAGGGTTATCGGTGACGATACCACCTGCGGTTACGTCTATGCCTACTTCTGAGGTCCCGTTCACATCGGAAATCCCTCCTCAGTACACTCAAGATATATCTCATCTGAGGTTTGATTTCGATGCAACCTTATCAGACTCAGAACGAATAGCAGCACTTGAACGGGTCGTGGCAGAACAATCAAGGGTGAATCTTATCCAGACCCATGCTATTCAACGCCTCGTTGCAGAGAATCAGATACAGTCGTCCCTGCTGGTAGAACATGGAAAAATCATTGATGCTTTGAAGGAGTTCTTGGCATCTCAGGGGGAGACGAGCTGTAAAGGCGATGAGCTGAGGACTAAGAAGCGAAATGATCGAGACGATGATCCCAATGCATCAAAAGGTGTAGGTGGAGAGTTGCCAAGAACTGAACAAGCTCTTGGGACTTCCACAACTCAGGGGGAGTCGACAAGTGCAGCTGTAGGTGATGATGAGGTGGTCGTGGAAGTTGAGGAGATGGATGATGAGTTTGTAGGTGATGATGATGTATTACCGATTGAAGAGATAGAGAAGATTGGTGCAGAGATTGTTATAGATAATGATATTGAAGTGGGAGAGATAGTAGAAGAGAATATTGAGCATGAAATTCCGGAAGTGGATAAGGCAGATATGAGTAAAGAGATTGGAAATGATGAGACGGAATGGGAAGAGCAGCCTAGATGGAAAGAAGGCTATGCTCAGTGGTTCGTCAAAACGAAGAAACCGGCGGTCCCTACTATGTTTAAGAAGACTTACAACATTAGAGGCTATGCTGAATCGAGAAAAGGGATTATTTGCTGGATATATGATGAGCAGTTGAGGCTCTTTGTTATTAAGAGGTATGATGGTGTTCAGTACTTCAAAAGGATGTTGAGATCATTGAATACACTGCCAGAATGTGAAGTGAAAGACTTAGCCAGATTGGGATTGATAAACAGAAGTGATGATAATATGGCTAGAGTCATTGGTAAGATTGTTTGGAAGGAAAGTGTAAAAGAGAAGAAGTTCGAGCTGTTGAAACCACAAAAGGGAAAACTTATTGAAGACAAAGATCGAGGATTGAGAGCAGATGGCAAACCTTGGATGATTATGAAGTATAAGCCGATCCGGTGTCTTAAAGAAGTGCCGATGAAACTAATGCCCAAGGATGTCCTGAAAGATCTGAAGTGGTGGTATGTAGATTGTGAAACAGCTGAAGCAGTAATGGAGGACGAAGATGAACAATAGCTGCTAAGAGTATATGATCCGATGCATCTAGTGAACTTGTCTCAAGCTGATCTGCAGGTGTTGAATGAGAAGAAGATATTTTATATTCCTGCTTGGAAAGACGAAGCGAAGAAATATCAAAGAATAGTATCAGTTTGTGTACGCGAAGGAGTTCATGCTTAAAGATGAAGATGCAAGATTGTTGAAGATTACAAGACACGTGTTTGAAGCTATAGAGATGAAGCTACTGCCAAGGGGGAGTCTGTTGGTGCATGATGTCAATAGTTCAGTGTCTAGTGTCTGTAATCGAGTTTGTAATGTTTTGTATTTGATGTAAGCGAAGTTAGCTAACAAGTTCGCTGATATGGGCGAACTTGTTAGACAAGCGAAGTTAGGGACAACTTCGCCTGAACATGCCAGGCGAAGTTGTCGTGTTATATATTGATTAGGTTACGGCTTAATCAACAACATTCGAGTCATTATTGTACGAGTTGTCCAGTAATTGTGATTGATATCACGTGTTTCAGGTTGCAATATAACGAGTATTTGTTCATTGTAACGTGTGTTTAATCGTATCGTCTTCTACGCTCGTAACGTCTTACGTAGGGATTCCGCACCTACGTAGAACGAGATATCTCGTGTAGATCTGGCTGGGAACCTACAGTTACAAGCTTAAAGATTTAGTTTCAAGGTGTGTTTAAGGTTGTTAAAGTGCTACTCGAGTTTGTGGTTGTGTTGGAAAGTTCAATAGTGATAAAAAGAGTGTTTGGTATCTAATATGTACTTGAAAAAGTTGTTTTGGAAGTTGCTAAAAATTTAAGTTGAATTGAATGAGATTCAGTCGAATCGAATATCATCTCAATCGAATCGAATCTCTTTCAATTCCATTAAAATTGACTCACACTCGATTCGATTCAATTTCGGTTTACTCAACTCATCCATTCAACTCGACTCAAACTTACTCGACTCGATTCCTTTGACTCAACTTGATCCATTTGACTTGAATCGATTCCTTGATTCGACTCGATTAAAATTTGTTCGACTAGATTCATTTTGCACTCCACTCGATTCTTCTGTACTTGTGAAAATCAGCTTTCTGTTGAAGTGTTGATCTTCCAATTTTCGTGCAAGATGACAAACGATCCTGAGTCATTGAGAAACTTTTTGATGCTAGAGAATGAGGCAGGAACCACCACAAAACCTCCGAGACTCATGATGTTTGAAAGTAATTTTGACTATTTTAAATTGAGTTTCAAGAACTACATAAAGATGACCGATCTTGCTCTCTTGAGATCCATTGAAATTGGTCCTCACAAGCCTATGATCAAGACACTTAAAGGACTTGTTGAGACTCCCATAGAAGGATATGGAGAAGAGGACAAGATGTTGATCCTTAAAGATCAAAAGGCATATGGAGTCTTAGTGTGTGTTTATCAGCCGATATTGCTCAAACTTAGAGAGACCACACATCTGCTAAAGGGCGAATTCAATATGCTTAATCATGTTCAGGGAGAAACTGTTAGAAGCCTTATTGGAAGTGCAGGAATTGACACCGACCTGCAAGAGATAAACTACTAGCTGCTAAATTCATTACCTTACACATGGAATAGCAGTGTTATCAACATCAAGCGGACCACAAATCTGAATGTCAACTCTATGCAAGAATTGATCTCCACCATCATGTCATTTGAAATGGATGACAAGCTAAGACTAAACAACCATGTGAGTGCGCTAAATCAACCTGGGATTGCTACAGGTTTAGGAATCAGTTCTGCCTTCCTTAGTCAAGCTCATCTGACAATTCATCCGGTAAATGAAGTGAAAGCATATTCAACTCAATTTGCACAGAACACTGCATTCAAGTCTACTGCAAGTCAGCCAACATTATCTAGTTTAAACTCATTCCAAGAAGCATTAAACAAAGCAGTTGAGTAGGCTCTGAAGGCTCATGGGATTGATAAGTCTGCTTGTAGCTCATCTTTCTTTACTCATCGTATTGATGACTCTCACATTGCATTATTTCATGCGTTCATGGTAAGTCACGAGGAGTGTAACGCCTGTAAATTTTCGTTAAAAGGATTTTATGCCTTGTAAAGTTTGCATTTTTAAACGAAACCCGATCTGACATCTTCAGGGACCCTCTAGTCGTTCCCGTAAGTCTATTCATTTAACTTTTGGTCCAAGATAAATCATTTTGCAACATGGGGGACCTATATGTAAAAATATTATAACGTAAACCCTACCTTTTTCCCTTCCCTCACTTCCGGCCGATCGCAACCCCAAGCAGCCAGCACACCTGCTTTTTCATTTTTCCAGCCAATTCCATGGTGCCAAACTCTAATTCAAGGTTGGTATTACCCTAATACAAGTCTTTTTCACAATTAACAACCTTTTATTGAACCCTAGAGATGTCATAAACATGATAGGGTTGAGTTTTGATTAAAACAGTTTCTGACAGATTCGTAGTCGTTTATTGTAGGGTCTGTAACTCGATGATAATCCATTGTTTTTGATCGATTCTTGTTTCCATAATTTTCTACCTTGAGTCTAGTTTCCAGAAAGGTATAATTTGTAATTTTTGGATGATATTTGAATGGTTTTAGGAATTTATAAGATCGAGTGTCAAAGCTGATGCGGGATGACGGATTTTGGTCTGTCTTCCCGACATCATAAATCTTTTTCAACAAGTCCAAATTAGTTGGTTCCACTTCTGGAACTTAATATATTGAGTTAGGAATCAAACTAAATGTAATCTTTTAATTTGGTTTGGTAATTATTTTTATAAAAATAAAACTATTTTGTTGCGCACTGAAATAGCTGCACGTACCTTTCTGTGTTGGAGGAATTTTTATCATTTTTGTGTCCACTAGAAAAAATGTAATAAAATATATTTATAAACCTAAGACATTTATTAAACTCCGATAAAAATTTCATAATTTATTTCCATGGTTTGCCTATGTAATTAAATGCATCTTCTCATGCTAAAATCTGCATGTTTTAATTGTTATTGATTGATAAGTTCGTTTTAGGCTTAACCGGTGGATGTTCAATTGTGTTCTGGTCGGGGCTGTTTGAAGTGAAGTTTTGCTCCGTCATCTTCCTAGGTATGTCATATGTCTTTTACCTTAGTATCATGGGCTATGAAGCTCGTTTGATTGACCAATTGTCAATAGATTGAAAACTAGTTTTTGGTTGTTTAGAATGGTGATTTGTTGCGTTTAACGCGAGGGATGAAGTAAGTGATGACCAATTCAGTTCGGATAGCTCCGGTTTAATGTACGGGCTGTTGGAAAATGATTTTTATAAGTATTGGGGCTGAATTGGTTGTCGGTTACTCAAACGGGTCGGTACAATACGCATTCGCGTTTATTGAATAGTTGGTGCGTTGTACTTGTGAGTTACCGACCCATTTGACTCGTTTAGCGTCGTGTGGACTTGTTGGCTGTGAATTTATCATATTGGGTCCACACGGGGCTGAGTTGGATGTTATTTACCTAAACAACTCTTAAACGCGCGTGTTAGTATCACCTAGTGCTTCTGGGAGTAATTTGGGAATTCTATATTCCCGAAAGTATCTATGGGTCGTGTCGGTAAATGTAGGGCCCCGGGGGCTGTTATGATTGAGTTTAATGAGGTCAAGGCTTTAGGTAACTCAAACTACGTTAGAACATCTCGTAGGGTAAACGAGTCCTTTCGGTGTCGTTAGTAATGATTGTATGTAAACCGACAGGCGTTTGAGTTGTGGGGATACTTAGGGGTCCTCTAGCCGTGGTGAATTCGTGCCTTGTGTCAGGTGAGTTCATGATGCCCCTTTTACTATTTTTACGTTTTGGGCTATCATACACACCATATTACAATTTTATCCGACTATACTCGTTTAAACTAATTGGATGGTTTAGTCTGTCCTTCCTTGTGTTTATGGGTTCATGAAAATATGGGTGAATTACACCCTATGCCTTAGAATAGTTGAGGCTCGTTTATGGTTATATATTTTATAAGTTATAGACGTTACTTATGGCCTAGACTCAAGGATGTAGGCTTACTCGTATTGTAGTATGTCATGAGATGATATTTATGAATATGTATGCAGGTGTTACTTTATGACCATAGACTTACTTTCATGATGATATATATATATATATGCGTGTTTATGCATGCGTTACTTTATGGCCAATAATTGGCGATGTTAATTAGTCGTTATCGACTAAGGATGTTTGCGTATGCCTACTTTGTGTTTGCATGCGGATGGATGGTGATCTTGGCCGGGCCAAACTGTAGTACTCAGGTTCTTAAATCCTGTGGCGGGCCCTGAAAAGCCTGTAAGGGGAGAGGCTCGTGTGGCATGATCACCATCGGATGGGATGATAGGTGTTTGGGTTGTACGTGTGCTCGACCCTGATGTTATTACTTGAATATTATGTGTTTGGGTTTTACGTATGCTTGACCCTGATGTTAATACTTGGATGATATCTATAGGGATATAATTATATGGATGTTTATATATATATATATATATATAAGTATGACTACTTATTGTTGATGATGGCCTTACTATTGTTTCCCGTTTTATTTTAAAACTCTTGGAATGGTTTATTTAAATGTCAATTATTAAAACTTGAACTCACTTAGCTCAAGCTGACTTTGTGTGTATGTTAGTGTGAGTTTCAGGTTGGGGGAAGGATGCTTACCGCTTGGACGTGCTCGAGACTACTGGACGGTTGAAGGCATATCTAGTCGGAAAGTTTCATTGATGAATATTGTTCTTCTCAATTTTATTTAAATACATTTAGATTTGGTTTTGGGCACAACTCCCGGTTTTGGGAACTTGTTTGAGCAATTATGACTTTTCCGCTGATTTATACTCTGAACAGGTTTTAAAATAAATGACTTGCCTCGGGTTTAAAATCACATTTTCCTGGTTTTGAGAAATTTGATTATTCCCTATTCCGATGTTTAGTACTCTGAAATGATTTTAGTAAGATGAATTGGTTTGGTTTTAAATTTTTTTTTGTGAATTTTGGATATGATGACCAACTGTAGGATTCCCGAGATTTGAGTCTTATATGGAGTTGTTGCAAAACTGTTGCCTTCCTCATTCCAAAAGGAGACATTCCAGAATTAAACAAGAAAAATCTCAAGAAGATGGGCATCAAGTACCAGATGGCCATGGCTGTTCATCGAGATTCAAACTTCATGAGAAAGTATGGGAAAAACAGTTTCAGAGACTCTGATGGTCAAGGGATTGGTTTGACAAAAAAAAAACATCGATGGTACAACCGTAATGAGACCGGGCACTTTTCAAGAGAGTGCACAAGCCCAACCAAGCTTGCAGATGACATCAAGTTCACTGAAGTCTTTGATAGTGAGGGTGGAAAGAGAAATGGCAAAAGACCAGTGGGTCAAAATTCAAGTTACGGGTTCAAAGGATTGGGTAAGGTAATTCAAGCAAAGGGAACTCAAATTCAAGATCCAGGGCCCTGCCACTTAGTCTGTTGCATCAACTGAACCGATTTGGAGGACGATCAATTCACCAAACTTGTGAAACCACTGAATTTTGCTGGGATGGTGTTTGTCAATGGAAATCAGAGGCTTCAAGCTATGCACCAGGAGGAAACCCTTCCACTATTGAAAATCATGTTGTAAACAAACACCTATGCACTCAAGCTTGTATCAATAAAGTAGAATTCTATAGGACTCATAATGCTGTAGTGATTAAGGAGAACTTAAGCATTAAATATATGAATGAAAAATATAAGAAAGCAGATGTCACACCCCGACTAGCACAATGCAAAAGCGTAAAACGGGAATGTAACAGACACCTCTGGTATCAACCACATTGTTATAAAGAAACATTACAAACTAATTTATAATATGTTAAATTGGTCTATCTTTGTTTACAAACTAGATGTTACAATAAGTCTGTTCGTTAAACTATTCTATTCGTACTAATACCCTTGTGTCTATTCACACAGCATCGACCACATTCGGTAACAGGTAGCACAACATCAAGGATTTTCCAACTTCGGTACCACACTTGAAAAGCACGTTTAAAATGGGTCAACTATACGAGTTGGTGAGTTTCACGAGTTTCATGAAAACAAGTATGTGTAATCACAAGTCATAATTTTGTATATACGCATGTAAGTATGTATGTATATGTATATGTGATGTAATTATGCTAAGTTACCGTGAAGCCTGAACTGTTTGTATGTGCTGCATGCCTCCATTTCCCACACGCAATCAACCACTGTGGCTCCCCTTCCGCCCACATTATGCCCCAAGTAGCCATGGCTAACACTACAAGAAAGACACTCTTTTCTCATCATCAAGTCATGTATTTTGTGAAAACAAAGATGTTGAAAGCTGTAAAAGTGATTCAAATGAATGTGATAGTTCAACTTCTTTTTCAGATTGTGAAACCGTTTTTGATAACCGTTGCTGATAAGGTTGATGAGATGAACGTACCTAGTTGTTCATCAACTAGTTATATGGGTGAGGATAATAAAAGTGAAAGAAACTGTTTTTAAAATGAAAAGGCTAGTACTTCTTGTAAATATACTCTGCCTAAGAAAACTTCATTTTCACAAAACACAAATTATTATAAAAATCCTCAGTCATATAACTAGTTTGATAATAATTATTATGCTGCTCAACAACCAGTATATACTAACAACTTTTATGCAAATGCTTTTGATGATCGTGGTTATAGCTCTGACAACTATTACAAAAATGTTCCCTTTCATGCATCACCTTTCCCACCACATCACATGTATTACAACTCAGACGATATCTACAAAACTCAGCAAAGAAATTGTTGGTTTGTTTGTGGAAATCCGTCTCATCTTGTGAGATATTGCAAGAACTGGCAACGAAAACAAAGAGAAATGAACAGTTGGTTTGGTCAGTCCCATCATAAGATTACTTCTCATGCAAAAACAAGGACATATTGAATTGAAAATTCAGCTAGTGAGACGGATGTATAACCCGGAAAAATACAGAAAACAAAGAAACCCTTTTGGATAACCGAAAGGGAAAGACAAAGGTTGAAAAAGCTTCTGAATTGAAAAACCGAAGAACCAACCAAAAACATTCAAGAAGAAAAATCCAAAGGTTGAAAAATCATAGGATTTTGTTGTAAAACCAAAAAGGAGGCCATCTAGAAAGTCTTTCCAAAATTGAAAGCGTGCTTCTTCATGTCTTTCACGGGATTGGTTTTCGGATTCTGACTGACCAAACGATTTTGTTTTCAAAAATTGCAAGATAAAATTTGGTGAATTTTTGTCAATCTTACGAGACTAGCAAAATCTTGGGACCCCAATTCTAACTAACTGTTCATGTGTGTAGGGTAAGTCAAAAAGGCCAGTCAATAGTATTTGACACTTAAACAGTGACTGCACCCGACATATTATAAGGGACGAGTCTCTACTGTTTGACGTTAAACCATTTGATGGTGGACACATATCCTTTGCTGGTGATGTGGGAGGACAAATAACAAAGAACTGGAAGGTTTCAAACGGCACCTTAACCTTTGAAGATGTCAATCTTGTGGAACAGGTGAACCGCAACTTGTTCAGTGTCTCCCAGATTTGCGATAAGAAATACTCTACTCTCTTTACTAAAAATGAGAGTATTATTTTGAAACCCAGTTATAAAATCCCAAAAGAATGGATCTTGATGCATACTCCGAAGCACAATGATGCATATATTTTGGACATGAAAAGTTCTTATTCTTAACAAACTGCCTCTTATTTGTTGGCCAAAGCCTCGGAGAACGACTGATCTTTATGGCGTCGACGGTTGGGTCACGTCAACTTTAGAAACTTGAACAAGTTGGTTAAAGGCGAACATGTGAGGGGGTTGCCGGTTAAGTCTTTTTCTTGTGTTGAACAATGTTTATCTTGCTGTAAGTGCAAATAGCACAAACTCCCTCACCGACCTAAAACCGTCAATACCATAAATTCCATTCTTTAGTTGTTACATAGGGACCTTTTTGGTCCTATTCAACCAATGGCAACAGGACAAAAAACCTATTGTATGGTAATTAATAACTATTTTTCTTGTTTCAGCTGGACTTTCTTGCTAGGTCACAAAGATGAGACCGCTCAACTTCTGATACGGTTCATGAAACTAGTGGAGACCCAAACTAATAAAACGGTAGTGCATCAGAAGTGACAATGGAACAAAATTCTGCAAGAGAGTTGTGGATGATTTTTGCCACAACAAGGGGATACTTTGTCAGTTCAGCGCTCCTAAAACTCCTGAACAAAACGGGGTTGCTGAAAGACAAAACAGAACAGTTTTCGAAGCTGCACGTACAATGATCTCATATTCCAAACTTCCATTAATCTTCAGGGTGAAAGTCGTCAATGCAGCTGACTTCACCCAGAAAAGTGTGCTGCTAAGCAAGAAATTGAACAAGATTCCTTATGAAGTCTACTATGGGACGAAGCCACAAGTCAACTGTTTCAAAACATTTGGATCTCCATGTACTTTGCTCCAATCAAAGGCTAACTCAACTTCCAAATTTGCAGAGAAGGCGGATGAATGCTACTTTGTGGGATATGCTTCTCACAAGAGTGCTTATCGAGTTCATAACAAGCGACCCAAAGTGATTGTAGAAACTTATAATATTGACTGGCAGGAAATGAGCCCAACAGATGCACGCACGGGTCTGAATTGGACGCTCCAATTATGAAAGTTTGTTTCATCAGTTTCGTGAAGTATATGTTCCACCTGTTGGCCCTCAAGTTGCAGCTGCACCAGTCCATACCACAGATACTCAGTAAATCTTAATGCACTATGTGTTAAGAAACTTGGAAGACAACAACCTGGCTGCTGGTCCTCCAAACAGGAATGTATTGCCTGTAGCACCTCAACCGGCTGCAGTCAATGCAATGTCTCCTCCAGCAGACACTTCTGATTTGATCAACGTTGAAGATGCCTCTGATTCAAATTCGGATTCATTTATGTTGGCTGACAACATTGATAACGAGTAGACTGATCCTTTGGTGAATCTTCAGGTAGAACCAATTGTGGCTGAGTCTATTCCCACACCTCCTTCATCAGATGACATTCAGGTTACTGCCGAAGAGACTGCTGCAAACAAAGTTCTCGCCGGTACCTCTGATAACACCGACACCACACTGGTTCAAGTTATCATTGTTCCCTTCCATGAGAGTCTATGGGATTGACCCATTGATCAAGAACATGTGTTTGACCAACCATAATCCGTTCAACCACCCATTGATGTTCTTATCAATGCTCTTGCCATATTTCATCCCTTAGAGAGTTTATCTGTGGAGATACAAGCTACTCCAATTGAGCCTGTTGACTTGATTCCTCAACTGGCAATTCATCAGACTCACCCGAATGAGAACATCATAGGAGATCCTTCAACCGGCTTCCAAACTTACAACATATCCGGAACAATTAGCAGATGTCATTTTGCTTGTTTTATTTCGCAGGTTGAACCCAAGGACTACGAGATAGCAATGACAGAGAACTTCTGGATTGAAGCAATGCAAGAAGAGCTGTTACAATTCAAGAAGCTGAATGTTTGTAAGTTAGTCAAGAAGCCTATGAACAAGAAGCTGATTGGAACGAGGTGGGTGCTCAGAATTATGAAGGATGATAAGGGGTGATTATAAGAAACAAAACTAGGTTGGTTGTACAAGACTCCTCACAACATGACGGTCTTGATTATGATGAGGTTTATGCTCCTGTGGGCAGGCATGAGGCAATTCTTCTCTTCTTGGCCTATGCTTCATACATGAACTTCAAAGTTTGCCAAATGGATGTGAAGACCGCCTTCTTGTATGGGAAAGTGAAAGAAGAAAATTATGTTAAGCAACCTCCAGGTTTTGAGGATCCCAATCATCCTGAATTCATCTACCGACTTGACAAAGCTCTCTATGGCCTTCATCTAGCACCCCGTGCATGGTATACCACACTTGTTGAACATCTAGTAAAGCATGGATATGGAAGAGGTGCAATTGATCAGACACTCTTTGTTAAGAAGGTTGGTGTTGATCTGATCCTAGTCCAAGTTTATGTTGACGACATTATCTTTGGGTCAAAGAATGTTAAACTATGCAAAGAGTTTTATGATGTTATGCAGCGTCGGTTTGAAATGAGTTCGTTGGGAGATATGACATTCTTCCTATGCTTACAAGTTGAGCAAAAGATGGACGGGATTATGATACACCAAGAGAAATACGTCCAAGAAGTTGTTCAGAAATTTGGGTTTAATGATGCATCTGCATTTCTAGCTCCGAATGCTACTCGACCTGTCTTAGCTCCTGATCCATTGGGAAAGCCAGACGATTAACACCTTTACCAAGTTAGTGATTGGCTCCCTGATTATCTCATTGCAAGCAGATCGGACATCATGTTCCCTGTTTGTCATTGTGCCAGATATCAGTGGGATGCAAAAGAATCCCACTTAATCGCCGTCAAACGTATCTTTAGAAATCTCAACGGAAAGCCTCGCTTGGGTTTTTGGTATCCAAAAGAGTCTCCTTTGTTGTTGGATGCATATACCGATAGTAATTACGGGGGATGCAATCTTGATCGTAAGTCAACTTCAGGAGGATCCATCTGGTGTTCTCAAGTGATTTGGATCCAGCATTAGCTGCTAGACTACGGTTGCTATTGTGAAAAACCTACTCCAGCACTTGAAGACAATACACATTGGCATCTGAATACACTTCATTCGTGATTGTTTTGATCGTAAACTTGTCAATATCCAAAGGGTCCATACTGATTACAACTTTGCGGATCTCTTTACAAAAGCTTTTGATCTTGCCCGATTTCTATATCTTGTAGAATCGCTTGGCATGATTTCTTTTGAGTAATTTTATCTTCTTGATTTTAAAATTGGAAATATTTATAAATATGTCACAATTTTAGAAGGAGAAAATTGAGTCAACTTTAACTCACCAAATTGATTTTAAATTTATTTTAAGAAAAACAAAAACAAGCCATTTAACTTTTCAAAAATATTATATTTTATTTTAAGAAAATCTGAAAATATTCCAAAAGATATCGTCCCGCTTAGAGGGATCTACTGCTTAGAGAGATTTGGATATTTTAAAATTTATTCAAAATTTAGAGAAATTGATCTGACCAAGGGAAAATGATAGTAAATTTCTTTCGATGATCCTAGCGCATGAAAAGAGTAGATCAAAAGCCAACAAGATCATCATTTGGTGTGTAGATAGGCTTGACAAATTAGTAAGTGTCATGTGATATAAACATAAATATCAGTCTGTGCTAGTGGTTATACATTCATAAAGTGGTTGCATGACTCCACCAAAGTCAGATCTATGAAGATTGAAATGTAAATAACATGTCATACCCAAGCCTCTGATTACTTGATTACAGTTGTCTTATGCAATCATGTGTTAGTTTTAATTTTATTGAGTCAAGAAAAGTGTCACGAAAAGAAAAAGAAATAGAGTCGGAAAAGAAATGAAAAGAAATACAAAAATGAAAGGTTGTCTGTCTTAGGATTTTTTAACTTCTAATTTATTTTTTCATTTATTTAGATTCAAACCTTGGACTTTCTATGTTTGTAGTCATACAAGATGTGATCATCAAGGTACTGAATCTTCTGCTTTTTTTTCTTTCTTTCTTTTGTTCAAGCCTGGGATTTTGGACTTTCTTTCTTTTGCTTTTCTTTCTTTTATTATCCGACCTGATTGTTAAGGTCCTGAACTTCTGCTTTATTTTAATCTTTCTAGATAGAGTCAGGTCTAAACAGTTAAGTGTCAATAAGCGTATTGTGATCAAATAAGAAAGGTTTAAGTCAAGTTGAGGTTATATATGAACACAAACTACGCCTTAGGTATGATGGAGTCGGTAACATGTCTAAATGAGTGGAGACCACACAAGCGTTGTGCCTAAATCATACCTTAATGTATCATAATGACATCAAAACACTTGTCAAGTTATAAAAGTGGACAATATCTACAATCAACTTTGGGTTCTTGGCATAATAACATCAAAATGGAAATGTGATCTAGGACGCTATAAATCAATATGATTCCATCTCATGTACTTTCTCGCAAATATATTATAATTTAGAGATTCGTGTGAATCAATATAATATTAATTTCATCTTTACTCCTCTTATTTTATTTTCATTTCGTTTTCTGTTTTTATTTTGTTTTATTTTATTTTTAACTTAAAACTATTCATTTATGTTATTTTATTTTTATTTTTATTTTTATTTTTATTTTCATTTTAGCTTTTATTTTATTATCATTTTTATTGTTGTGTTTTACCTTTCACCTTTATGTTAACTAAGTTCATTTTCAAAATTGTTTTTAAGTTTTTGTTTAGATGTATTTTAATTTTTTTATTTTTAAATTTTGACTTTAAGTAATTTTAGTTAGTTTAGAAGAGATCCATTATGGAAATTTTCTCCATCAAGTAACGTTGTGTTAAAATTTTCTCTATCCTACGTTTATAAGAGATCCATTATGGAAATGTTATTAATGTCTGGACCGAAAAAATAAAACATATATACCCGAGTGTTTGGATTTGGGGTGTACATACTTTTCGGGTTTAAATTTGTAAATATTTTTTAAAGACCGAGGGCAAAGAGTCTAAATTTGTTCAAAACTCGAGATGTTTTTGTTAGGTATTAAATAGAGTCGGTACGCAGTGGAAACACAAACACACACGCACAAACGAAAGCGATAAATACGAGACATGAGATTTTATATGGTTCGGTCAAGGCAACCTACGTCCACGGGCTGCAACTAGGGTATTTTATTAAGCACAATACAAAAGACTACAATACATGACTAGGTATATATAGATAACAATTAGGTTTAATAAAGTAGGGACCAAGAAAACTCCAACGGGCCATCCTCCATAATTAAACGGACCGCCCCTTTATTCTTCTAATTGTCAACCAACAAACCCGACCCAAAGGCCTTCACTAATCATAACAATCCCCCACTTGAAGGCCTTGTGATAAACTCTAGCCCAACCATTCAAGTACAAAGCAACCCAGTCGTCAGTAATATCAGTAATCTTTATTGTCAAGTCTACCAAGCTTCCAGTTCCCATAAACAAGCTAAGCCTTACCCCCTAGTTGCAGCAACCCCCTTCAACATCAAGTACTAGAAGGGCCAGTTGAAGCTCCACCAAGCTCCAACTCATCAGCCAAAACTGATCCATCATCTATCTCAACTGATACGCGTGATCCACCAGTTTAAGAGATAACCCGAGAATCATTAACACTCTCCTTTTTTAGCAAGAGTTCTCCAGGAGAGTTTTTATCAATTGGAATAACGGTCTTCAAAACCCAATGTTGTTTTGTAACTGTTCCCGAAACACAACCTGCACTCCCACTGTCACCAAACCCCTTACCTGTTTTAGACCCCCGACCCCGCTCAGCTTGAATCACCTTGGCACAAGGCTCCACTCTTGCAAATTGAACCTTATTTTGCCCCTTCGACTCAGCGAACCTGACTTTGTTTTAAGGGACGGTCATACTTCCCTCAGTAGGCACTTCCACCATGTATAATGAACCACACCTGTTTCCACGAGCAATAACTAGACTACCTTTAACTACCTTCCATTTACCTCTACCGAACTTTACTTCAAAGCCTAGTTCATCCAGTTGACTAACAGAGATTAGCCTTCTCTTCAACGATGGAATAACCATAACATTCTTCAAGTTCCAAACGGTTCCCAATGGAGTTACCAAATTAATGTCCCCTATGCCCGTAACATCAGGAACATCACCATTAGCAATACGTACCTTCCCAAAGTTACCAACCTTTAGATTCACCATCGTTTCCCCATTGTGCGTAGCGTGAAACGAAGATCCGGAATCCATGACCCAAGAGTCCACCATGCTATCAACACTACAAAATAATGCCTCATCATCATTGACGCCTTCATTAACCTGTTCAGTAGTGTTCACCTCAGCAGCCTTCCCCTGCAATCTGTTTGGACACTCACTCTTAACATGTCCAACTTCATTACACCCCCAACACTTCACATTCTTCCGAGTTCTAGACGAACTCCTCCCCCGACTCCCACTGCTCCTGTTATTTTCCCTTCCCCTGCCTGCATAAAACAAATCAGAAGATGATCAGCCACTAGTGCTTTTCCGGCGAACGTCTTCACCCAAACACAATGTCTCGGACCCCCTCAAATGTCAAACCATCGGCCCCGCAGAACTAGTAATGCCGTTACAGTTCCAGACCAACTCTCAGGCAAAGAAGATAACAATATAATAGCTTGAGTCTCATTATCCAACTTCATACCCACAGAAGCTAACCTGGACATAATTGAGTTGAAATTATTAATGTGACCCGTGACTGAACTTCCCTCGTGCATCCTTGTCATAAACAATTCCTTCATCAAGAACACCTTATTGGCCGCAGACGGTTTTTCATACATATTTGACAGAGCTGTCATCATACCACGAGCCGTGGTTTCTTTCATGATATTAAAAGCAACGCTCCTCGTCAAAGCCAATGTAATTTTACCTCTAGACTTCTTGTCCTTTGAGTTACAAATTGCTTATTCGGCTTTATTCATATTATTCGGCTTTTCCTCCAATACCATATCCAAATCGTGTTCCCCAAGTAACGCCTCTATTTGCATTTTCCACCATGCAAAATCAGTCCTGTTAAACTTGTAAATTCGAACCTTCCCGTCTTCAGACATCACAAACAAGAAAACAGAGAAAAAAACAATACACGAAACTCTAACCCAAAACCCGAAACCTTTCTTGTAACCCGAAACTCCTGTCAACAAATACCCGTATCACACAATCAAAGCAAACCCAAACAACAAACCGAATCTTGAACGCCTAACCTTCAATTTTAGTCGAACAGAGTCGGTACACAGTGGAAACACAAACACATGCGCACAAACGAAAGCAATAAATATGAGACACGAGATTTTACGTGGTTCGGTCAAGGCGACCTACGTCCATGGGCTGTAACTAGGGTATTTTATTAAGCACTGTACAAAAGACTACAATACATGACTAGGTATATATTGATAACAATTAGGTTTAATAGAGTAGGGACCAAGAAAACTCCAACGGGCCGCCCCCTTTAGTCTTCTAATTGTCATCCAACAAACCCGACCCAAAGGCCTTCACTAATCCTACCAGTTTTGACCTTATCGCGAGATAGGCTGAGCCTATATAAGGGTTAAACCCAAAATATCTTTCGTTAATACTTGCACTTTTCTATCAAAACTCTCTCAACTTTTCGCTAAACCCAAGAACACTTTCTCACTTCACAAATAACAATTTGCCTCCTTGTTATCATATTAGATCTGTTCATCACGGATCCTTCATCAGAGGTATAACACCGCATCTTCCTATTCATCTAATTCTTGTTCTTGTTCTAAGATCTTTACGATGGTTTGTATGAACCATCAGAAGATCTAGGGTTTGATGAACAAAATTTTTGGGTAAAATCTATTGGTTATTGGTGTTGTTCGAACATCGTAGATCCGAAGAACATCTTTAGATTATGTATTAGGTTTTAATCGGTACAGTCTGTTGATGTTTGGGGTTATCGGACTTTCCAAAGTCCGATTGACTAAGTTTCAGTTTGAGTTAGGTTACAATATTGTACAGAAACCTAATTCGGGTATAGGCGAATCAAGTCAAGTAATAAAAGAAAGAGTTTGAACAACAAGGACGTTCAAATCGCATAACTCGAATCGCATAGGACATAATTCTAATCGCATGGAATTTCAATTGCATCGCATGACTCATTCGATGCGACTGAATCTAATTTTCAATCACATCGCATATACCATGCGATGCGACTAAAATGTAATGCGATGCGAATGTTTTCTATGCGATGCGATTTGTTTCGTATGCGATTCGATTTCTTTGTACTTGGACAATTTTCAGAAATTTTGGATTGTTTGGGCTGTGTTGATTTTATTACAACATATAAAAGTGATATATCACAATAAGACTTGATAAAAATAAGTTAATTAACTACTTAAACTGTTGAGTCGGATATTTGCAAAGAAAGATTGGAATCTTCTCAACCTCCTCTAGAAATCGGCTAAGTATGGACTACGAGCAAGCCTGGATCATCGAGCATGGTTTACTGCCTCGAGCATGGCCTTCTAGGGCCATTTGGGTGAATTCTTCTTAGTGTTGAAGGCTTCGAGCAAGCTACACTTCTCCGAGAAAGAGTGTTGTTCTATCGACTACGGATTGCCAATCGAGCAAACGATTTGATCATTCAAGTTTTAGCCAAGTGATCTAAGAACAAGTGGTCCGGCACATTGGTGTCGAGCATGGATGCAATAAGAAGATGTTATATGTTCTAAGTATAGACTTCGAGCATGGTTCAATTCCGAGAAAGCTTCACATCCGAGCATGCTGAAAATTGCTCAATAAGTCACAAGACAGGATTGAAGACATCAAGAAGAATATGCTTGCTCGATGGACAAATTCGATCAAAGCAAGGATTAGTCAAGAAGATTGAAGCGTGCTAGAGGAGAATATTTTCTATCTGAAAATATTCTAAGTAAACTATGCTCGAAGACACTTATCGAGCATACAGTGCATATCAAGTCTGCTCGAGCAAGATACATATCATCCTCGAAGACTCTTACACTTGTATTTTATTTGTCATTCATTATGTAATGATTAGGGGATTATAGAAGGAAAGTTAGGGTCTATAAATAGAGTCCTAGGTTTCCATTAAGGGCATGGACAACGCACGCAATACGAGAGCAAAAACATTCTAACGAATATTCTCTTTGTCTCCTCGTACCGCCGCCGTCACGAAACCCTAGACGTTCATTTTACTTTTACATTAAATGATATATTAAATGCAGTAAATCTTTGTCTTTGATATTGTTCTTATTGACTATATTTTTATTGTTTCGTTGCTATTATCTCATACCTTCGTTCCCATTTGTTGAATTCTTGATTCCGTCGGGATATTCAATAGGCCTTTGGGTTATTAGATCCGTGTGTTCATGTCAATCTTTTAAAGGTTTGCACCAGATTTACGGTCCTGACATAAACATTAAACTAACTAAAATTACAAATTATTACCTTGCAACATAACACTTTGTATAACTGTTGTAAATTTATTAAAGGTACATAATCTATATATATATATATTAACTTATTGATTTTATTTATCATTATAGTTGATGTTCTAATGATATCGTTGTTTGAATTTCAGCAATACAATATGTTTTGAACGTTAGATTTGCCCAAGAAGAAGAAACATAGGGTATTTACTTCCATGATTAAGGGGCTAAGGGAGACTCCTCTATTACACGCTATCACAGCAAACCCAGCCATTCACACTTGCTGGGTTAAAGAGTTTTGGACGAATGCAAAGGGCTCCAAAGACTCGATGTTTCTTGCTACAAAGGTTGCCAGGAAGAGTTTATTAATCAGAGAAGAGGATATCAGAAGAGCCCTCAATATCAAAAACGCTTCCAATCATTACTTCGCCAAAGGCAACCGGGAGGAGCAGAAGCAATTTGTTGAACGGATGGGGTATGATATAGTTTGGATGACTTTGGAGAAGAGGCACCTCCCACCATACTAGAGATTATTGTTTCACATTGTCGTGCATTGCCTGTCCGACCTCAAGGCGGTTTCGATAGCATTCGGGCAGACTAGGTGGGAGTGATGGCCGCGATGACGTACAAGGTGAAGTTCAACTACTCGAGGCTGATATTTCTCTGCATGATCGTCAATGGTAGATGAATCACAGATTCGTCCAGATGTTGTTGGACAACATGATGCCAGGTACTCCAAGACCCGAGTATCTTGTTGAGGTTGATGACAAAGGTGCAGAGTTTCCTTCATCAGAGCTGTATCATGTGAAGATGGTGAAGCCGACCGTGTTTAATGCCATGTTAAGTAGAGATGTATCATGTGAAGATGGTGAAGCCGACCGTGTTTAATGCCATGTTAAGCACGTCGGGCAAGGGTTATGTGTGCAAAAAGAGCTCTGCCGGGGAGAAAGTTTGGATTGTTCAGTGAGACTGAAGCTGATGATGGTGAATCGGGTGATGACAGCAAGAAGGTTGTTGGTTTGGAGGGAGAGGAAATAGATACTGATGTGGAGCCCGAACGGAGGACAAAGAAGCTCCACGATTTGAAGAAACGGAAGGCAGTCAGCAAGCCTTCTGCTGATGGGTCTTCCCAGCAGGTGGAGGAAGAGGAGGCGTAGGATGTTTAGCCGCTTAAGCGCTTATGCAAGGTTGGGGACTCCAAGAAGGCCTCGAACTTGGTCATCAAGCTTCCCGCTACAGGTAAATCCTTTACCCTCCCTGATCCATAAATAGCCTCTCCAACCACCCTAGCCCAAACCCTAGCCGACCTTAAAGCCAAACAAGTAAAAATTCCCGTTTACACAAAACCCAAAACCAAAACCAAAACCAAAAAAAAAGCCAAATACAAATCCAAACAACCAAAGACCTTACTACACGACTCACCCGTTACCTCACTCGAACTTCACCTACCCAACAAGACCAACCTTTACAGACCATCCTTGACAACCATCCACCGTCACCACCACAACAAACCATGCAAACTTCAACTTTCCACCAATCATTCTCCCTACCTACAATCTCCACACAAACTTACCAATCTATATCACCTGACCCACCCATATCCTCACCATTCAAATCACCAACATTTACGTCACCCTTACGCACCAGAAACATCAGGTCACAAACTTTCACAACCTCACCCTCAACATAGAAAACATATACTTCCACACCATCCCAACCCAAAATTACAACCCAAACCAACCATAGACCCTACCTTTAACCATAACCTCACCACCCCCTACCCAATCAATAACCTTTCCTCAACAAACATAACTCCACCTACACAGTCAGACACACCACCCACAACCACCAAACCCACATTCTACACACCCCAAACCCCTGTCCAGCGGAAAGTATAAAAAGGCCCCAGTGTATCCTATCCTATTATCTATAGGATCGTCGCACTGAAGGAATCCAACATCAAGCGTGCTGAACGAGAGCGGGTATTGCTTGAGTATGTGAAAACTCAAAAGTAGAGGGAGTTGGAGGTAGGAAAGGAGAAAATGGGACTGTTGGCACGAATTTCCAAGTTGGAGGAAGAGCGCAACCTCCACAAAGCCGTGATTGCTAGTCAGAAGGGATGGATAGACACCATCTAAAATCGAGTTGACAATCAGCAGAAGCTACTCAATGATCAATCTTTATCACTCGCTAATCATCGTGAGGAGGGATCTAGAGTCGAGGCTTGTGTGTCTACTTTGGAGAGGAACTTATCATCTGCCTCTGTTCTTTAAAAGAAACTAGATGCTGATCTGAAGACGACAGTGGATACTTGGTGGATCGAGTCAGAGGCGATAGAATCTCGGGTTAAGATGTTGGACAGTCAACAAGGACTTCTCAAACTCTTAGAAATCTTATTTTAGAAAATGCCGATTTCAGAACCAAGATAGAAGCCCTGAAGACAAAGCTTGCTGCCCAAGACCGTCTGAACGAGTTATAACTCAAGATAAAGGAAGAAATGGCGAGCAAATATCAAGCGGCCTCAGAACTAATCGGGATGCGTGATGATGAATTCAACACTCTCGAGGACCATCTTGATTCAATGTTTGGTAGTTGGAAAAGCTCGGGGGGAGCGAAAAAAACTCAAGGACAACTACCGTTTGCTGGTCCGAGTGTTGCTGCTTGTATTGAGATGGCGGTGGCTTCTGAATGTGAAGCTACAGTGGGGATTCTCAACCCTCACGTAGCTGGTGGGTCGAGTGCTGGAGGTACCGGTCCTAGCCTTCCAGATGTTGGAGGATCTGCTGCTAGGATCGAGGCAGAGGCTAAGGAGGAGGAGGAGGATGAGGACGGCGATGAAGACGAGGAGGAGGATGTTTACGACAACTTTGACGATGATGATGAAGATGGTGATGATGAAGGAGGTAATGGTGATGAAGGATACGGTGGTGTCGGAGTCGGTGGTGGTAGTGGAGCGGACACACAAACCGCTAAACATGATGATCAGCCACACGAAGAACCCTTTACTACCGAGGCTTCAAAGGAGTGAGAGATCGGGACGCTGCATTAGAGGATGAGTTCAATGCTTTATTTAACATTGACGATTTTACGGGTACCGTATCTTCTCCTGACAAAGACAGGATCTCTGACAAGGACGATGAAATCAACTACTCTCCTCGTCCCGACACACCTATTTAAGACGTCGGAGATCTGGTTCCCAAAGCTGATCTCGTGATTGCCCCAGCAGCAGATTCGTCACAAGTTCCAAAGCCAATAAAGAAAAAGTAGCATTGTGTGACGAGCCGTGGAAGTGCTCGCTGCCACAACTACCCTTACCACGACGACGTGCTCATCGTTTATACTAAGTGCCACGTTGACAGGGAGTCGTGGGCGTTGCAATGGATAAACGGGGACCTCACCGACATGCATTCCACCGAAATGCACACACTGCCCGAGCTTGATATGAATTACTTCAGGCGGCCTGTAGGTGATGGTGTTAGAGAAAAGAATATGGAAGGCTGGTTCATGCGCCACATGGATCGAGAATCAAAGATTCACTACGCCAACTTCCAGCTTAATAAAGGTCGAAAATGCAGGCATCCGACAGAGATTGATCCAGCAACGGGCAAGCGTAGAACAGCATGGAGATACAAGATGCCCAAGGAAGGTCGTGAGGTTTTTCATGGAGAGCCGTTCGAGCCAAATCTCCTCCACGACTTCCTTCGCTGGGAATTCGATAATAACACAGGTGAAGCCGTGATCCACTGCCAAACCATGCATCTGTCGCGTGTGTTTGATTAACATGAGTTAATGGGCCTTAGCAAGGAGGATCATGGGATACAAAACACCGACAAGATAGTTAAAGCCTAAAGAAGTTCGTTCGCAAGCTTGTTGAACTTACACTACCTAAAGATGACACTTTGGAGTATAAGACCGACTAGAGACGAATACGAGGCACAATACTAAAGACTAGAGGGAAATTGTTAGGCTTAGGCCCTATTTTGTATATTTAAAGTCTTTTATATTTTTTACTTATGTATGTTATCGTCTTTGTAATTTCTCATGTATTTGGGCCTAAGGCCATATATAAACAAAGCCTGTTTGGGCCCAAGGAAATAATATTTGCGCATGAGGCTTGCACTATAAATACTGCAAGACACTCATGCCCACACTAACCTTTTGCAAAACAATCTTATCTTATATTCTCACCAACTACAACTCTCTCCTCTTTGCCTTCCAATCCAAAAATAACTAAACCCAAAAAAGATCCGAGATCTCGGTTCTTCTAGTATGATTTCCGCTAGCACTAGAGAGATTAATCCAAGAATAGTTGTTGTTAGATCCGGTTTCGGGACCTACAATGAAGTTGCGGTTCGGATACTTGGTTTTGGGGTATTTGGGTTTGGGGTGTTTGGGTTTTGGGTACTTGCGAAAACATATACGGCATTGGCGGACGAAAGAACAAATCGGTGAACAGTTACATGGGAGGAGGCATTAAGGGTCGATGACGTTGTTGGTTGGCAATGAAAGAGTTATTAGGGTTATTGCCATTTGGGAGCAAACTAGACACCATAATAGAGCCGAATCCCATGGGTTCGGGTTTGGGATCGGGGTTGAGCTCGAGCTTGGGTTCGGGTTTGGGTTTGCGTTTGAGCTCGGATTCATGATTATAGAAATTTGAAAGATTTGTTTGAGTAAAATGATGGTGTAGAGAAATTTGTTTGCGTAAAATGATGGTGTTTATCTGAGAATTTGTTTGAGAATTTATAGAATGTTGTTTTGAGTAAAATAGGTTAATTCTTTTTAAAAAATTCAAACGGTCATAATGGTTGGATGAGGAGGAGGGCCCACCAAATTCCACCCATAGCGTCGGTCTTCGTGAGGGCCGCCCCCTCCCCACCTTGAACGCCCCTTCGGCGGCAACCATCAGCGGTGTTACTCTCCAACCCCGCCCTCACCCTGCCCATAGCGAACCGCCTAATAGTATTAAAAATTCATTTTAAAACAACATATAGTCGGTTGGTAAAACTAGCGTGGTGTAGCCGCGAGTCGATGCGAATTCGATCTGTCTCAATGTTAAAAATGAAAAAAAAAAAAAAATCGGCAGCAAACCAACAAACTAATATATTTAAAACGAAAAACAAAACCCAGGCAATACGGTTACAAACGATGTGAATTCGGTCGGTATCAATGATAAAAAAAAATAAAAAAAATTCTTGCTTGTGGCTCCGTACCAACAAAAATGTAAACAGTGAATCAAAAGAGAAAATTCATGTTAGAAATGAATCGAAGGAGAAAATTCATGTTATAACGATATTTTAATGAATAAATTAATTATTTTAACAATGTTATCTTAATTTCTTTTAAGTATAAAATTTTGGCGTAATATCGATCCATTATCCATCTTTGTTGGTTAGTTATATATTTTAATTGTTACGTTCACATTTGATAACGTATAGTAACAAATAGTATATAACAATGCTCCTTTATTTTATTTAGTTAATGAGAATTAGGTTTATAAAATTAAAATAGGAGGACCGCTGCTGTTATTGCTGCTGGATTGGCTGTAGGGTTTGCTTTTATTGGACATGGAGTTGGTCAAGGTACTACAACGGGTCAAGCTGTAAAAGTTATCGTTAGACAGCCCGAGACGGAAGGAAAAATACAAGATACTTTATTGTTTAGTCTATCTTTAATGAAAGGTTTAATAATTTATGACCTGGTTGAAGCACTAACACTTTTATTTGTTAATTCTTTTGTTTAATATCAATATGAAATTTTTTTTTTTCATATTGTATTGCCTTGGATTTGTGTTTTGTTTTCTCGAATTATATAAATATTTCATTCCCAGAATTACTTATTCGTTGAGAAAATAACCTATGAGACTATACTAAATTGATAAATATTTTTTCCACTATATTAGTTTAGTATTAAAACTTAATTTCAACCAATCGAAATTTGAATATCGTTAACAAATGAATTCAATTTATTTGTGCCAGCCATTTCAAGGCAATGTACAGACTTTGGAATAGTAAATTTAGTAAAAGTATTACATATGAAATGTTGTTAAAAAGTTACCTACCCAAACATATTTTCTATGTCTCTAAACAAGAAAAAGAGTTGATAAAGAATTTATTATGTTCGTGTGTGAAACTTGTTTTCTCTTGAGTCATTTTCCAAGATATACTCTCGAGGAACACAACCAGACCCCCTTCTTCCCCCACACCCTCTTTCTGGAATTCCTTGTTTTACTTTTCTCATTGCTCTCTCTCTCTCTCTCTCTCATCTCTTATCTTCTCCCTTTTATATATTTAAAGAAATCATTCTCAGCTTTCTACCCTTCAATCCTTTGTTTTTTAAACTTTTTCTTTATTTGTTGGGTTTAGTTTGGTGTCGGTGTTGGTCTTCTAACTTCTCTTTTGTTGATTTCCATGGTATCTATTTGATTGCATATATATCAAGATAGTATGAAAAGAAAAAAGCAGCCACACTTAGTGTGAGAGTGGGAGAAAGTGAGTTAAAAGAAGGGTTTGGTTTTGTGTGTTGAAATCTCTAGTATTATTATTATTATTATTATTATTATTATAATTATTATCCAATACAAAGATAGAAGATGCCCTTGGAAGGGATTTTCATAGAACCACCACCACCACCATCCTCCTCTTCCTCTTCAACCCAACTTCCTGATCTCTCTCTCAACATTAGCCTTCCAAATTCTTCAACTTCGATCCGCTCGGGTAACATCGATTCACCGAATTCCAAATCGCAACAACAATCCTATACCTACCTCTCCCTCACAAATCCATCAACAAGTTTACCTAAAAGAGATCAAGAAAACCCTCAAAATCTATTCCCACAGCAGCAGCAGCAGCATCATCCGAGTCATAACTACACCAATCGGTGGCATACGCATAATCAACAGCCACACAACTTAAATCATTTGAACCAAGGAGTATCCTTGCTTGATGTATCAGATTGTTTGAGGCCAATTAAAGGGATTCCAGTTTATCAAAACCATCCATTTCCTTTTCTACCTAATCTGGACCATTCATCCATGGAGAAAGATCCAAAGATGTGTTTCTATCCATCATCATCCGCATCTACTTCACCTTATTTTGGAGCTACAAGTGGTCACATGCCTTTTGGGCTTAATAATCCATCGTCTAATTCTTCAGGTTATCGCGTGCCAGGAGGCTGCGGTGGTCTAACCCGATTTAACGGGTTGCCTTCATCGTACCACAACAACCAGTATGGTGGAGGTGGACCAGCTTCTCATGAAATCTCACATGGTTTGATGAGATCAAGGTTTCTACCAAAGCTTCCTGCTAAGAGGAGTATGAGGGCACCCAGGATGAGATGGACCAGCACTCTTCACTCAAGATTTGTTCATGCCGTTGAGCTTCTTGGAGGCCATGAAAGTAATCCAAGATTTTCTTGAATATTTTGTGTTTCTTTCTTTGGTTTGATCATGATAATTAAAGTTATGTTTTTAATAAATAATAGGGGCAACACCCAAATCAGTTCTGGAGTTAATGGATGTTAAAGATCTTACACTTGCTCATGTCAAGAGTCATTTACAGGTATGCAAACTTCATGAACCTGAACCTATTTGGTTGACCTGTAACTCTCTTTTCTCTCTCCGATTAACCCTCCGGCACAGTCGCCGATGTCTGCAATAATGACTGAATTAGAGAGCAGTATTAAGTCAGAGAGAGAAAGAGGGTACGAACTGATGATTTCAGAATGATAAGGGAAAAGTAAGTCAAATTATTATAACTATTATTATTCAATAATAATAATAATAAAACCAGCTACCTCATGTTATTCAAACATCAGCCTCGTGATTAATGACACATCAAGTCCAATCCAATCACTTTTATGTACAACTTCTCGAGGGTTGAACAAAAATACACTTTTTTTTTTCTTTTTTCAGTAGGTTTTCTCCCTCAGTTACTTCACTATTTTTGCTGGTTTTCTTGGATATTAATTTCGGTATATTACATTTTTTGTAGATGTATAGAACTGTCAAAACAACTGACAAACCTGCAGCTTCCTCAGGTAATTCTTATATCTAATTATTGCCGTTTTATTCATTTTAATAGACAAAAAACAACTCAACTTAACATAATCCCACTCCATTTTAATTGTTTTTCTTTTGATATTAACAATTATTTATTATTATTATTATTATTATTTTCTCGTAACAATATTGGTTGAAGGTCAAATACTATGATTGAGATACTTACTTATTTTCAAATTTAACTGCATGTTATAGAACTTTTATGGTAAAAACAAAAATTATGTTGGCTTTTATATCAATCTATTGCCATTTTATCAAATTCTAACGGAGAAGAAACAATTGATCAGGATACTCCCAATTCAATTTCATTCATTTACTTTTTGTAATAATATTATTTTATGAAGGTCAATCAGATGGATCCGGAGAAGATGATATTTCAACCACAGGAAGTGGAGGGTTAAGGCGTGATCAGCAAGAATCCGAGTACCCTAATTTCCCGACCACCGGCACCGCCACGGCGACCAACCTGTGGAGCAATTCTTCAAGGTATGGTTTCTGATAATATAACTATAAGCTAATTTGCACCACCTTTAGATTTTTGCATGATATGTTCTTGAAAATGGTAAAACATTGTACCATTCCACCGGCCATTTAATATGAAAAAAACTGTTACCATGCCAGCTTTAATATGCTTTTTATTTATTTATTTATTATATACATTTTTTTGATGGAGAAGATTTCACCTGGGATTGCGACGGTGTAACTTATCAAGCTTTGATGAAGAATCAAAAGAATGAAAATAAAGCTAATGTACATGCAGAGACTTTAAAATAGGTTTAGCAGATATTAAAGCAGTTATCTTTTCCTTTTTCTTTTCATAAAAATAATTACTCTACCATAGCAGTAGCATCAAATTTCTTCATAAACACACTACATTAAAAACAGTTAATATACCATCATATTTAACTTTTTACACTAAAATAAAAAGTAATTACTCAATATAATTTGTCATATTTTGGTTTATAAACATGTCACAAATGCATTAAAATTTTAGTCAACTCAATTTAATATATTAAATTGTACTTGTATTAATATTAATATTTAAAATAATAACTCTTAACATATTAAGCTGGTTAGAGGAAGATTATATAAATTTTTATTATCTAAAAATTATGAACGGTTCTTCATCAAATTTGAATATATTAACTGGCTATTATAATTGAAAATGCCCTTAATTTTCCGATTAAGAAAATAATAATATGATACATAAGACCTAAAAAGCCCTAGCTAATCTTGACATCAAGTGCTCCACTTCATTTTTTGAACTGAAACTTTCATTAAACGCGGCAGACTTTCAATACCCAAGAGGCCAACAAGAACATCACAACGGCTAGAAAGAAAAAGTACACCAATCTTTCCAGAACTACAATCTAAAAGAAGATCTATCTTTAATCCAAAGATATCCCAATGACTTGATCATCTCCACACCTTCAATCACCTTGGGATCTTTCCTAGAGAAAATGGTCTCATACTCTCATTCCTAGCCTTCTAGGTACGCCAACACGCCGTCATGATCAAGCCTTGAAGCACTTTTCTCGTTTGATGTCGCACGTAGCCGAGTTATGCAATGTAAACAAATCACGAATTGTAGACGCGAATTTGGGTGGGATTTGATACCATGAACTAACTGCACTCCAAACCATATTAGCTGGATTGCAAGCAGTAAGAACTGTAGGAATTTTCCATTGTAACCAATATGTCCATCTCTGCTTTTCAAGCAAAAATATTAATTTTTTTATACCCAATTATTACATTTCAAATGCTCTACTATAAGCTTCTCTTCTTATGCATGTGTGCTGACTATCAGACATGATCTTTGATGACGTTGATCAATCGTCTTAGTAGTCATGAATCTACACCAGTACACCATATTAACCTTTGTTTATACAGACGCATTGCAACGCCTAACTCAACCACAATCTGTTGGATTTGATGAGTACTAAATAACCAAAACAAATATGTTTGGTTTGGAGCATATATCTTTTCTAGGTTGATGTTTGTACTATAAATTATTGTTGATTGACATGTCATAAACGTACTGTTTATGCAACAAATCAACAACCATCTTTTATATCGTCTTTGAATTTCTCTTTTTTCTTTTTCCTTTTCATTTTTCAGTTTCTCTCTCTTACGATTTGCTTTAAACGAAATTCTAGCTTCTTTAATATGGCAGTCTAATTATGATAAATATTTAGAATTTATTAAGTATATTTTGTTCATGTTGAAGTTAGGGTGGTCCAACAAATATACCATATTAATATATTTTCAACTTCTAAGAATTACTAAATGTCATTTGTTAGTTTGTGATTTTGTGATAGAGTAACTAGATTGTAAATTCTCATTGTTATTGAACTCTGAAATGAATGATTGATGAAATTTTAACGTAATTTATTTTTCATCAATGGATTATGTGATGCAGCATCATTAACAAATACTACGCAAAAAGGTTAAAATATGAAATCTGATCCTTTCTACTATATCATTGCATCTTGATTTGATTATGATACAAAAGATTTTTTAAGCAAGCAAAGTGAAATTAAAGTTTGAAACAATTTTTTGATTACTTTTCTTCAAAGAATATTATAATTTATAGAAAACAATGCATAAAAATAGAAAACTTGAAGAATAAGAAAATTAAATAGTATATCAATTTAATTAATTACTTGAAAGAGCTTTACTATCATAATCAAGATGTTGAGCATAAATATATATTATCATCATCATCGTGTCAATATAGATTGATATTCTGACAGAATACCTGAGTGTTTTATACATCATATGCCAAAAAACATGTAAACGAATTTAAGCCTAAGGCAAATTTGTCTGGAAATACTCTCCAAATAAACTTTTTTTTATGTTACTATGGAATTGTGGTACATGAAAGACCACATTACTTGACTTTTATAATAGAGACAAAACAACTGGATATCATCGGTCGTAGTTATATTTGTACACTTGGTTTAAAACTTGGTCGTTTTATAAGGTCAAACTCACACATATACAAACAAATTTGTTAAATATAGCCATTGAACTGTCCACACCACCTTAGGGTACCGCTAAGCTAAAGAATCCTAGGTGTAACTTCACCCTAACTTAAACTTCATGGTTCTATTTTTATCTTAGTATCTCTAGTGAAATACCAAAGATTCATAAATATACAAAATTTCGCCACATTAGGCATATTGTTTCCAGAATTTTTTAACAAAATATTAGTTTTTCATCAATGGGATGCCTTTAAGGCGCCTGTGAGACAAAGTCGAGCCATTCGTTGGAGTGGCCATGTTGGAGGAAGGTGCCCATAAGGGGGAAATTCAGCTACAAAATCGAATTGGGCAGGTAATTCTAACAGAGTGTAGTAGAAGGGAGTGCCACCTGAGAAGAAAAGGAGAGATGAAGCCGGTTAATCAGGCAATGCAGACTTGGGACACGTTGACAAGCCTCCCCTTCCCGGTGGAGATGGTCTAACATCTAAAGTAATTATGTTTATTGTGTAGTTTCTCACATTCTTGTTACATTATATCTATCTTTACCTTGCCAAATTCTCTATATAGCTATTTCATATAATCCATAATGCTTTTTGAAAAAAAAAAGTGATGATTTTAAGAGCATGTGTATTTATTAGTGTTGTTATATAGTAAGATGCGTTATATAGCTACATCACATAATCCATTATGATTGTAACAAGATGTGTATCTATTAGTATTTATTATATTTTCTAGGCTCATAATAACGAGTTAACAACCATGCATATCTCAAAACTTTACATTAAATATGTACGCAATTCACGTTAATACAATCATTTTGCTAATCTCAATGGTGCATTGCTGTTGAACTGATGCTGACTACTTATTGTTTCAGCAATAGGGAGGGATGGCTGCACACGAACAATGACATGAATGACCTCAGACCTCCATCTACCTCCATACCACCACCAAATGACAGTCATCTAGTCGAGGTATCCATTTTTTAAGAATAGTTTTGGGACATTCAAAATATTGGCGTTGTTTAAAAGCAAAAGTTCACATGTAACATGAATAATATTACGATGTATATGCATGTTCCAATGTCACTAAACCAGAAATCAAAACTCTGTAGAATGAAAATATCATATGTCTGGTTGCGAAACTTTGTTCGTTTAGCTAAATAACTCACTCCTTGTGAACTAAATATTTCCAGGAATGTAACCCTTCAAGATCAAAGAATGGCATAGGATTGAGTTCGGATCACAAAAACCCGAGCCTAGAGTTCACCTTGGGCAGACCAGATTGGCTTCAAAACGAACGCAACTGAACTATCTTTCTTGTCTTTTTTCGCTATTATGGTTTTGCCTTTTCAATTACTGCTTCAGTTTGTCCTTGCAATGGACCATGGGAGCCTGAATTTTATGCAATAGAAGTTCTAAAAGGAAGAACAAGATAAAGAAAAAGTTGAAGAAGGTTTAAGAAGCTAGGATGTTCTACTTACAATTCTTGTTAGCTAGTCTCCCAGCAGGCCTGCTTCTTCATTTTCTTTGATCACTTGATTTCTTTAAATTGTAGTATTCATTTATTTTTGGTCCTATACTTTCTCTTGGTTCTTTCTTATGTCTCTCTTTTGTCTTAGTAAGGAAACCATGGATAGGGTAAGATGAACTATATATCATATGTTGCGATTCTATATTTACCAAGTTAGATAATGTTTATGATAACACAAACTGAAGACCTGTTATTATCATATTAAGTTAAGGTTAAGTTATCCTATACAACATTCTAAGTCTAGGATTCTAAATCAAGGAAAGGCACAAAGATACAACAGGTCATAAAATATAACACAACTCTGAGCAATAAAACACAATGTCGAGTAAAAAAGACGTAATGTTAAAGAAAAAAAGACACGATAATGGAAAAAAAAAACACAACGATAAATAAAAACGCAATGATCAATACAAATATTCTAAAATCTACAAGCAAGAATTCGAAAAGCAAAAACCTAAAATTTAGTATCGTAAAGACTTCCACGAGACGGTTCCAATACCGATAGTTTGAGTTCAATCAGAGTCTGCTTGGTACCCATCCTACGACTTCCTATATTTAGAAGAATCTGTGTTTTAACCAAACCCTAAGTTAAACACCGTGTATATTAGAAAAGAATTTCCAGGATCAATATTCAAAATTGTAACTAGCATGGTATTTGGTGATTCGGCCCTATTTATTACCCGGAACAAAATAGTTAAAGCTACTAACAGGAATACAATCATCGCTATATAATCAATTTAATCATTAGTCGTATCTGTTATAAATATATTAATATTATGGTTATCAATACCTAATATAGATTAGCTTCTTCTCTAAGTTTTCATCTCCTATAAATATCATCTTATATCTCATTGTATTCTACACACGTTATGATTGAAATCTCCATATTTCTTCCTATATCTCTTTCTCATTTTCTTAGGCTATTAGGCTTGTTTCACAACCTGTTATCAGCACGAAGGTGCTCTTCATACTCTTCCAAAAAGTGTTGTTCCTAGAGTCATTGTTGCATATGCTATTTCCATCTCAGAACGCCAACAGACCATTGACAAACATTGATTACCGTCACAAACACCAGGTAACGAAACCTCGATTCCCTTCTTAAATATTTAGGCTAATATGGGAATTTGGTTTTGAAAAGAATTTCGAAAACTGGTGTGGTTTATTTTCCGTGTCCCTTTTTATGAATAATTGGTACACACTTATTTTCTTTGTCCACCTTCTTTTATATATATATATATATATATATATATATATATATATATATTTCTACCATGGTTAATAATTTATATTTTATCCATTTAAGTAAATTATATGCATTGGTTGTCTAACTTGATAAGTAAATTTGATATAGTTTTACATAGTAGAAACATTTACGTCACCCTTACGCACCAGAAACATCAAGTCACAAACTTTCACAACCTCACCCTCAACATAGAAAACATATACTTCCACACCATCTCAACCCAAAATTACAACCCAAACCAACCATAGACCCTACCTTTAACCATAACCTCACCACCCCCTACCCAATCAATAACCTTTC
Organism: Bidens hawaiensis; assembly: GCF_021521415.1. Lineage (NCBI taxonomy): Eukaryota > Viridiplantae > Streptophyta > Magnoliopsida > Asterales > Asteraceae > Bidens > Bidens hawaiensis. Next base: position 221,733 of record NW_027494289.1, on the reverse strand, counting down.
CTCAACAAACATAACTCCACCTACACAGTCAGACACACCACCCACAACCACCAAACCCACATTCTACACACCCCAAACCCCTGTCCAGCGGAAAGTATAAAAAGGCCCCAGTGTATCCTATCCTATTATCTATAGGATCGTCGCACTGAAAGAATCCAACATCAAGCGTGCTGAACGAGAGCGGGTATTGCTTGAGTATGTGAAAACTTAGAAGTAGAGGGAGTTGGAGGTAGGAAAGGAGAAAATGGGACTGTTGGCACGAATTTCCAAGTTGGAGGAAGAGCGCAACCTCCACAAAGCCGTGATTGCTAGTCAGAAGGGATGGATAGACACCATCTAAAATCGAGTTGACAATCAGCAGAAGCTACTCAATGATCAATCTTTGTCACTCGCTAATCATCGTGAGGAGGGATCTAGAGTCGAGGCTTGTGTGTCTACTTTGGAGAGGAACTTATCATCTGCCTCTGTTCTTTAAAAGAAACTAGATGCTGATCTGAAGACGACAGTGGATACTTGGTGGATCGAGTCAGAGGCGATAGAATCTCGGGTTAAGATGTTGGACAGTCAACAAGGACTTCTCAGACTCTTAGAAATCTTATTTTAGAAAATGCCGATTTCAGAACCAAGATAGAAGCCCTGAAGACAAAGCTTGCTGCCCAAGACCGTCTGAACGAGTTATAACTCAAGATAAAGGAAGAAATGGCGAGCAAATATCAAGCGGCCTCAGAACTAATCGGGATGCGTGATGATGAATTCAACACTCTCGAGGACCATCTTGATTCAATGTTTGGTAGTTGGAAAAGCTCGGGGGGAGCGAAAAAAACTCAAGGACAACTACCGTTTGCTGGTCCGAGTGTTGCTGCTTGTATTGAGATGGCGGTGGCTTCTGAATGTGAAGCTACAGTGGGGATTCTCAACCCTCACGTAGCTGGTGGGTCGAGTGCTGGAGGTACCGGTCCTAGCCTTCCAGATGTTGGAGGATCTGCTGCTAGGATCGAGGCAGAGGCTAAGGAGGAGGAGGAGGATGAGGACGGCGATGAAGACGAGGAGGAGGATGTTTACGACAACTTTGACGATGATGATGAAGATGGTGATGATGAAGGAGGTAATGGTGATGAAGGATACGGTGGTGTCGGAGTCGGTGGTGGTAGTGGAGCGGACACACAAACCGCTAAACATGATGATCAGCCACACGAAGAACCCTTTACTACCGAGGCTTCAAAGGAGTGAGAGATCGGGACGCTGCATTAGAGGATGAGTTCAATGCTTTATTTAACATTGACGATTTTACGGGTACCGTATCTTCTCCTGACAAAGACAGGATCTCTGACAAGGACGATGAAATCAACTACTCTCCTCGTCCCGACACACCTATTTAAGACGTCGGAGATCTGGTTCCCAAAGCTGATCTCGTGATTGCCCCAGCAGCAGATTCGTCACAAGTTCCAAAGCCAATAAAGAAAAAGTAGCATTGTGTGACGAGCCGTGGAAGTGCTCGCTGCCACAACTACCCTTACCACGACGACGTGCTCATCGTTTATACTAAGTGCCACGTTGACAGGGAGTCGTGGGCGTTGCAATGGATAAACGGGGACCTCACCGACATGCATTCCACCGAAATGCACACACTGCCCGAGCTTGATATGAATTACTTCAGGCGGCCTGTAGGTGATGGTGTTAGAGAAAAGAATATGGAAGGCTGGTTCATGCGCCACATGGATCGAGAATCAAAGATTCACTACGCCAACTTCCAGCTTAATAAAGGTCGAAAATGCAGGCATCCGACAGAGATTGATCCAGCAACGGGCAAGCGTAGAACAGCATGGAGATACAAGATGCCCAAGGAAGGTCGTGAGGTTTTTCATGGAGAGCCGTTCGAGCCAAATCTCCTCCACGACTTCCTTCGCTGGGAATTCGATAATAACACAGGTGAAGCCGTGATCCACTGCCAAACCATGCATCTGTCGCGTGTGTTTGATTAACATGAGTTAATGGGCCTTAGCAAGGAGGATCATGGGATACAAAACACCGACAAGATAGTTAAAGCCTAAAGAAGTTCGTTCGCAAGCTTGTTGAACTTACACTACCTAAAGATGACACTTTGGAGTATAAGACCGACTAGAGACGAATACGAGGCACAATACTAAAGACTAGAGGGAAATTGTTAGGCTTAGGCCCTATTTTGTATATTTAAAGTCTTTTATATTTTTTACTTATGTATGTTATCGTCTTTGTAATTTCTCATGTATTTGGGCCTAAGGCCATATATAAACAAAGCCTGTTTGGGCCCAAGGAAATAATATTTGCGCATGAGGCTTGCACTATAAATACTGCAAGACACTCATGCCCACACTAACCTTTTGCAAAACAATCTTATCTTATATTCTCACCAACTACAACTCTCTCCTCTTTGCCTTCCAATCCAAAAATAACTAAACCCAAAAAAGATCCGAGATCTCGGTTCTTCTAGTATGATTTCCGCTAGCACTAGAGAGATTAATCCAAGAATAGTTGTTGTTAGATCCGGTTTCGGGACCTACAATGAAGTTGCGGTTCGGATACTTGGTTTTGGGGTATTTGGGTTTGGGGTGTTTGGGTTTTGGGTACTTGCGAAAACATATACGGCATTGGCGGACGAAAGAACAAATCGGTGAACAGTTACATGGGAGGAGGCATTAAGGGTCGATGACGTTGTTGGTTGGCAATGAAAGAGTTATTAGGGTTATTGCCATTTGGGAGCAAACTAGACACCATAATAGAGCCGAATCCCATGGGTTCGGGTTTGGGATCGGGGTTGAGCTCGAGCTTGGGTTCGGGTTTGGGTTTGCGTTTGAGCTCGGATTCATGATTATAGAAATTTGAAAGATTTGTTTGAGTAAAATGATGGTGTAGAGAAATTTGTTTGCGTAAAATGATGGTGTTTATCTGAGAATTTGTTTGAGAATTTATAGAATGTTGTTTTGAGTAAAATAGGTTAATTCTTTTTAAAAAATTCAAACGGTCATAATGGTTGGATGAGGAGGAGGGCCCACCAAATTCCACCCATAGCGTCGGTCTTCGTGAGGCCGCCCCCTCCCCACCTTGAACGCCCCTTCGGCGGCAACCATCAGCGGTGTTACTCTCCAACCCCGCCCTCACCCTGCCCATAGCGAACCGCCTAATAGTATTAAAAATTCATTTTAAAACAACATATAGTCGGTTGGTAAAACTAGCGTGGTGTAGCCGCGAGTCGATGCGAATTCGATCTGTCTCAATGTTAAAAATGAAAAAAAAAAAAAATCGGCAGCAAACCAACAAACTAATATATTTAAAACGAAAAACAAAACCCAGGCAATACGGTTACAAACGATGTGAATTCGGTCGGTATCAATGATAAAAAAAAATAAAAAAAATTCTTGCTTGTGGCTCCGTACCAACAAAAATGTAAACAGTGAATCAAAAGAGAAAATTCATGTTAGAAATGAATCGAAGGAGAAAATTCATGTTATAACGATATTTTAATGAATAAATTAATTATTTTAACAATGTTATCTTAATTTCTTTTAAGTATAAAATTTTGGCGTAATATCGATCCATTATCCATCTTTGTTGGTTAGTTATATATTTTAATTGTTACGTTCACATTTGATAACGTATAGTAACAAATAGTATATAACAATGCTCCTTTATTTTATTTAGTTAATGAGAATTAGGTTTATAAAATTAAAATAGGAGACCGCTGCTGTTATTGCTGCTGGATTGGCTGTAGGGTTTGCTTTTATTGGACATGGAGTTGGTCAAGGTACTACAACGGGTCAAGCTGTAAAAGTTATCGTTAGACAGCCCGAGACGGAAGGAAAAATACAAGATACTTTATTGTTTAGTCTATCTTTAATGAAAGGTTTAATAATTTATGACCTGGTTGAAGCACTAACACTTTTATTTGTTAATTCTTTTGTTTAATATCAATATGAAATTTTTTTTTTCATATTGTATTGCCTTGGATTTGTGTTTTGTTTTCTCGAATTATATAAATATTTCATTCCCAGAATTACTTATTCGTTGAGAAAATAACCTATGAGACTATACTAAATTGATAAATATTTTTTCCACTATATTAGTTTAGTATAAAACTTAATTTCAACCAATCGAAATTTGAATATCGTTAACAAATGAATTCAATTTATTTGTGCCAGCCATTTCAAGGCAATGTACAGACTTTGGAATAGTAAATTTAGTAAAAGTATTACATATGAAATGTTGTTAAAAAGTTACCTACCCAAACATATTTTCTATGTCTCTAAACAAGAAAAAGAGTTGATAAAGAATTTATTATGTTCGTGTGTGAAACTTGTTTTCTCTTGAGTCATTTTCCAAGATATACTCTCGAGGAACACAACCAGACCCCCTTCTTCCCCACACCCTCTTTCTGGAATTCCTTGTTTTACTTTTCTCATTGCTCTCTCTCTCTCTCTCTCTCATCTCTTATCTTCTCCCTTTTATATATTTAAAGAAATCATTCTCAGCTTTCTACCCTTCAATCCTTTGTTTTTTAAACTTTTTCTTTATTTGTTGGGTTTAGTTTGGTGTCGGTGTTGGTTCTTCTAACTTCTCTTTTGTTGATTTCCATGGTATCTATTTGATTGCATATATATCAAGATAGTATGAAAAGAAAAAAGCAGCCACACTTAGTGTGAGAGTGGGAGAAAGTGAGTTAAAAGAAGGGTTTGGTTTTGTGTGTTGAAATCTCTAGTATTATTATTATTATTATTATTATTATTATAATTATTATCCAATACAAAGATAGAAGATGCCCTTGGAAGGGATTTTCATAGAACCACCACCACCACCATCCTCCTCTTCCTCTTCAACCCAACTTCCTGATCTCTCTCTCAACATTAGCCTTCCAAATTCTTCAACTTCGATCCGCTCGGGTAACATCGATTCACCGAATTCCAAATCGCAACAACAATCCTATACCTACCTCTCCCTCACAAATCCATCAACAAGTTTACCTAAAAGAGATCAAGAAAACCCTCAAAATCTATTCCCACAGCAGCAGCAGCAGCATCATCCGAGTCATAACTACACCAATCGGTGGCATACGCATAATCAACAGCCACACAACTTAAATCATTTGAACCAAGGAGTATCCTTGCTTGATGTATCAGATTGTTTGAGGCCAATTAAAGGGATTCCAGTTTATCAAAACCATCCATTTCCTTTTCTACCTAATCTGGACCATTCATCCATGGAGAAAGATCCAAAGATGTGTTTCTATCCATCATCATCCGCATCTACTTCACCTTATTTTGGAGCTACAAGTGGTCACATGCCTTTTGGGCTTAATAATCCATCGTCTAATTCTTCAGGTTATCGCGTGCCAGGAGGCTGCGGTGGTCTAACCCGATTTAACGGGTTGCCTTCATCGTACCACAACAACCAGTATGGTGGAGGTGGACCAGCTTCTCATGAAATCTCACATGGTTTGATGAGATCAAGGTTTCTACCAAAGCTTCCTGCTAAGAGGAGTATGAGGGCACCCAGGATGAGATGGACCAGCACTCTTCACTCAAGATTTGTTCATGCCGTTGAGCTTCTTGGAGGCCATGAAAGTAATCCAAGATTTTCTTGAATATTTTGTGTTTCTTTCTTTGGTTTGATCATGATAATTAAAGTTATGTTTTTAATAAATAATAGGGGCAACACCCAAATCAGTTCTGGAGTTAATGGATGTTAAAGATCTTACACTTGCTCATGTCAAGAGTCATTTACAGGTATGCAAACTTCATGAACCTGAACCTATTTGGTTGACCTGTAACTCTCTTTTCTCTCTCCGATTAACCCTCCGGCACAGTCGCCGATGTCTGCAATAATGACTGAATTAGAGAGCAGTATTAAGTCAGAGAGAGAAAGAGGGTACGAACTGATGATTTCAGAATGATAAGGGAAAAGTAAGTCAAATTATTATAACTATTATTATTCAATAATAATAATAATAAAACCAGCTACCTCATGTTATTCAAACATCAGCCTCGTGATTAATGACACATCAAGTCCAATCCAATCACTTTTATGTACAACTTCTCGAGGGTTGAACAAAAATACACTTTTTTTTTTCTTTTTTCAGTAGGTTTTCTCCCTCAGTTACTTCACTATTTTTGCTGGTTTTCTTGGATATTAATTTCGGTATATTACATTTTTTGTAGATGTATAGAACTGTCAAAACAACTGACAAACCTGCAGCTTCCTCAGGTAATTCTTATATCTAATTATTGCCGTTTTATTCATTTTAATAGACAAAAAACAACTCAACTTAACATAATCCCACTCCATTTTAATTGTTTTTCTTTTGATATTAACAATTATTTATTATTATTATTATTATTATTTTCTCGTAACAATATTGGTTGAAGGTCAAATACTATGATTGAGATACTTACTTATTTTCAAATTTAACTGCATGTTATAGAACTTTTATGGTAAAAACAAAAATTATGTTGGCTTTTATATCAATCTATTGCCATTTTATCAAATTCTAACGGAGAAGAAACAATTGATCAGGATACTCCCAATTCAATTTCATTCATTTACTTTTTGTAATAATATTATTTTATGAAGGTCAATCAGATGGATCCGGAGAAGATGATATTTCAACCACAGGAAGTGGAGGGTTAAGGCGTGATCAGCAAGAATCCGAGTACCCTAATTTCCCGACCACCGGCACCGCCACGGCGACCAACCTGTGGAGCAATTCTTCAAGGTATGGTTTCTGATAATATAACTATAAGCTAATTTGCACCACCTTTAGATTTTTGCATGATATGTTCTTGAAAATGGTAAAACATTGTACCATTCCACCGGCCATTTAATATGAAAAAAACTGTTACCATGCCAGCTTTAATATGCTTTTTATTTATTTATTTATTATATACATTTTTTTGATGGAGAAGATTTCACCTGGGATTGCGACGGTGTAACTTATCAAGCTTTGATGAAGAATCAAAAGAATGAAAATAAAGCTAATGTACATGCAGAGACTTTAAAATAGGTTTAGCAGATATTAAAGCAGTTATCTTTTCCTTTTTCTTTTCATAAAAATAATTACTCTACCATAGCAGTAGCATCAAATTTCTTCATAAACACACTACATTAAAAACAGTTAATATACCATCATATTTAACTTTTTACACTAAAATAAAAAGTAATTACTCAATATAATTTGTCATATTTTGGTTTATAAACATGTCACAAATGCATTAAAATTTTAGTCAACTCAATTTAATATATTAAATTGTACTTGTATTAATATTAATATTTAAAATAATAACTCTTAACATATTAAGCTGGTTAGAGGAAGATTATATAAATTTTTATTATCTAAAAATTATGAACGGTTCTTCATCAAATTTGAATATATTAACTGGCTATTATAATTGAAAATGCCCTTAATTTTCCGATTAAGAAAATAATAATATGATACATAAGACCTAAAAAGCCCTAGCTAATCTTGACATCAAGTGCTCCACTTCATTTTTTGAACTGAAACTTTCATTAAACGCGGCAGACTTTCAATACCCAAGAGGCCAACAAGAACATCACAACGGCTAGAAAGAAAAAGTACACCAATCTTTCCAGAACTACAATCTAAAAGAAGATCTATCTTTAATCCAAAGATATCCCAATGACTTGATCATCTCCACACCTTCAATCACCTTGGGATCTTTCCTAGAGAAAATGGTCTCATACTCTCATTCCTAGCCTTCTAGGTACGCCAACACGCCGTCATGATCAAGCCTTGAAGCACTTTTCTCGTTTGATGTCGCACGTAGCCGAGTTATGCAATGTAAACAAATCACGAATTGTAGACGCGAATTTGGGTGGGATTTGATACCATGAACTAACTGCACTCCAAACCATATTAGCTGGATTGCAAGCAGTAAGAACTGTAGGAATTTTCCATTGTAACCAATATGTCCATCTCTGCTTTTCAAGCAAAAATATTAATTTTTTTATACCCAATTATTACATTTCAAATGCTCTACTATAAGCTTCTCTTCTTATGCATGTGTGCTGACTATCAGACATGATCTTTGATGACGTTGATCAATCGTCTTAGTAGTCATGAATCTACACCAGTACACCATATTAACCTTTGTTTATACAGACGCATTGCAACGCCTAACTCAACCACAATCTGTTGGATTTGATGAGTACTAAATAACCAAAACAAATATGTTTGGTTTGGAGCATATATCTTTTCTAGGTTGATGTTTGTACTATAAATTATTGTTGATTGACATGTCATAAACGTACTGTTTATGCAACAAATCAACAACCATCTTTTATATCGTCTTTGAATTTCTCTTTTTTCTTTTTCCTTTTCATTTTTCAGTTTCTCTCTCTTACGATTTGCTTTAAACGAAATTCTAGCTTTCTTTAATATGGCAGTCTAATTATGATAAATATTTAGAATTTATTAAGTATATTTTGTTCATGTTGAAGTTAGGTGGTCCAACAAATATACCATATTAATATATTTTCAACTTCTAAGAATTACTAAATGTCATTTGTTAGTTTGTGATTTTGTGATAGAGTAACTAGATTGTAAATTCTCATTGTTATTGAACTCTGAAATGAATGATTGATGAAATTTTAACGTAATTTATTTTTCATCAATGGATTATGTGATGCAGCATCATTAACAAATACTACGCAAAAAGGTTAAAATATGAAATCTGATCCTTTCTACTATATCATTGCATCTTGATTTGATTATGATACAAAAGATTTTTTAAGCAAGCAAAGTGAAATTAAAGTTTGAAACAATTTTTTGATTACTTTTCTTCAAAGAATATTATAATTTATAGAAAACAATGCATAAAAATAGAAAACTTGAAGAATAAGAAAATTAAATAGTATATCAATTTAATTAATTACTTGAAAGAGCTTTACTATCATAATCAAGATGTTGAGCATAAATATATATTATCATCATCATCGTGTCAATATAGATTGATATTCTGACAGAATACCTGAGTGTTTTATACATCATATGCCAAAAAACATGTAAACGAATTTAAGCCTAAGGCAAATTTGTCTGGAAATACTCTCCAAATAAACTTTTTTTTATGTTACTATGGAATTGTGGTACATGAAAGACCACATTACTTGACTTTTATATAGAGACAAAACAACTGGATATCATCGGTCGTAGTTATATTTGTACACTTGGTTTAAAACTTGGTCGTTTTATAAGGTCAAACTCACACATATACAAACAAATTTGTTAAATATAGCCATTGAACTGTCCACACCACCTTAGGGTACCGCTAAGCTAAAGAATCCTAGGTGTAACTTCACCCTAACTTAAACTTCATGGTTCTATTTTTATCTTAGTATCTCTAGTGAAATACCAAAGATTCATAAATATACAAAATTTCGCCACATTAGGCATATTGTTTCCAGAATTTTTTAACAAAATATTAGTTTTTCATCAATGGGATGCCTTTAAGGCGCCTGTGAGACAAAGTCGAGCCATTCGTTGGAGTGGCCATGTTGGAGGAAGGTGCCCATAAGGGGGAAATTCAGCTACAAAATCGAATTGGGCAGGTAATTCTAACAGAGTGTAGTAGAAGGGAGTGCCACCTGAGAAGAAAAGGAGAGATGAAGCCGGTTAATCAGGCAATGCAGACTTGGACACGTTGACAAGCCTCCCCTTCCCGGTGGAGATGGTCTAACATCTAAAGTAATTATGTTTATTGTGTAGTTTCTCACATTCTTGTTACATTATATCTATCTTTACCTTGCCAAATTCTCTATATAGCTATTTCATATAATCCATAATGCTTTTTGAAAAAAAAAAGTGATGATTTTAAGAGCATGTGTATTTATTAGTGTTGTTATATAGTAAGATGCGTTATATAGCTACATCACATAATCCATTATGATTGTAACAAGATGTGTATCTATTAGTATTTATTATATTTTCTAGGCTCATAATAACGAGTTAACAACCATGCATATCTCAAAACTTTACATTAAATATGTACGCAATTCACGTTAATACAATCATTTTGCTAATCTCAATGGTGCATTGCTGTTGAACTGATGCTGACTACTTATTGTTTCAGCAATAGGGAGGGATGGCTGCACACGAACAATGACATGAATGACCTCAGACCTCCATCTACCTCCATACCACCACCAAATGACAGTCATCTAGTCGAGGTATCCATTTTTTAAGAATAGTTTTGGGACATTCAAAATATTGGCGTTGTTTAAAAGCAAAAGTTCACATGTAACATGAATAATATTACGATGTATATGCATGTTCCAATGTCACTAAACCAGAAATCAAAACTCTGTAGAATGAAAATATCATATGTCTGGTTGCGAAACTTTGTTCGTTTAGCTAAATAACTCACTCCTTGTGAACTAAATATTTCCAGGAATGTAACCCTTCAAGATCAAAGAATGGCATAGGATTGAGTTCGGATCACAAAAACCCGAGCCTAGAGTTCACCTTGGGCAGACCAGATTGGCTTCAAAACGAACGCAACTGAACTATCTTTCTTGTCTTTTTTCGCTATTATGGTTTTGCCTTTTCAATTACTGCTTCAGTTTGTCCTTGCAATGGACCATGGGAGCCTGAATTTTATGCAATAGAAGTTCTAAAAGGAAGAACAAGATAAAGAAAAAGTTGAAGAAGGTTTAAGAAGCTAGGATGTTCTACTTACAATTCTTGTTAGCTAGTCTCCCAGCAGGCCTGCTTCTTCATTTTCTTTGATCACTTGATTTCTTTAAATTGTAGTATTCATTTATTTTTGGTCCTATACTTTCTCTTGGTTCTTTCTTATGTCTCTCTTTTGTCTTAGTAAGGAAACCATGGATAGGGTAAGATGAACTATATATCATATGTTGCGATTCTATATTTACCAAGTTAGATAATGTTTATGATAACACAAACTGAAGACCTGTTATTATCATATTAAGTTAAGGTTAAGTTATCCTATACAACATTCTAAGTCTAGGATTCTAAATCAAGGAAAGGCACAAAGATACAACAGGTCATAAAATATAACACAACTCTGAGCAATAAAACACAATGTCGAGTAAAAAAGACGTAATGTTAAAGAAAAAAAGACACGATAATGGAAAAAAAAAACACAACGATAAATAAAAACGCAATGATCAATACAAATATTCTAAAATCTACAAGCAAGAATTCGAAAAGCAAAAACCTAAAATTTAGTATCGTAAAGACTTCCACGAGACGGTTCCAATACCGATAGTTTGAGTTCAATCAGAGTCTGCTTGGTACCCATCCTACGACTTCCTATATTTAGAAGAATCTGTGTTTTAACCAAACCCTAAGTTAAACACCGTGTATATTAGAAAAGAATTTCCAGGATCAATATTCAAAATTGTAACTAGCATGGTATTTGGTGATTCGGCCCTATTTATTACCCGGAACAAAATAGTTAAAGCTACTAACAGGAATACAATCATCGCTATATAATCAATTTAATCATTAGTCGTATCTGTTATAAATATATTAATATTATGGTTATCAATACCTAATATAGATTAGCTTCTTCTCTAAGTTTTCATCTCCTATAAATATCATCTTATATCTCATTGTATTCTACACACGTTATGATTGAAATCTCCATATTTCTTCCTATATCTCTTTCTCATTTTCTTAGGCTATTAGGCTTGTTTCACAACCTGTTATCAGCACGAAGGTGCTCTTCATACTCTTCCAAAAAGTGTTGTTCCTAGAGTCATTGTTGCATATGCTATTTCCATCTCAGAACGCCAACAGACCATTGACAAACATTGATTACCGTCACAAACACCAGGTAACGAAACCTCGATTCCCTTCTTAAATATTTAGGCTAATATGGGAATTTGGTTTTGAAAAGAATTTCGAAAACTGGTGTGGTTTATTTTCCGTGTCCCTTTTTATGAATAATTGGTACACACTTATTTTCTTTGTCCACCTTCTTTTATATATATATATATATATATATATATATATATATATTTCTACCATGGTTAATAATTTATATTTTATCCATTTAAGTAAATTATATGCATTGGTTGTCTAACTTGATAAGTAAATTTGATATAGTTTTACATAGTAGAAACATTTACGTCACCCTTACGCACCAGAAACATCAAGTCACAAACTTTCACAACCTCACCCTCAACATAGAAAACATATACTTCCACACCATCTCAACCCAAAATTACAACCCAAACCAACCATAGACCCTACCTTTAACCATAACCTCACCACCCCCTACCCAATCAATAACCTTTCCTCAACAAACATAACTCCACCTACACAGTCAGACACACCACCCACAACCACCAAACCCACATTCTACACACCCCAAACCCCTGTCCAGCGGAAAGTATAAAAAGGCCCCAGTGTATCCTATCCTATTATCTATAGGATCGTCGCACTGAAAGAATCCAACATCAAGCGTGCTGAACGAGAGCGGGTATTGCTTGAGTATGTGAAAACTTAGAAGTAGAGGGAGTTGGAGGTAGGAAAGGAGAAAATGGGACTGTTGGCACGAATTTCCAAGTTGGAGGAAGAGCGCAACCTCCACAAAGCCGTGATTGCTAGTCAGAAGGGATGGATAGACACCATCTAAAATCGAGTTGACAATCAGCAGAAGCTACTCAATGATCAATCTTTGTCACTCGCTAATCATCGTGAGGAGGGATCTAGAGTCGAGGCTTGTGTGTCTACTTTGGAGAGGAACTTATCATCTGCCTCTGTTCTTTAAAAGAAACTAGATGCTGATCTGAAGACGACAGTGGATACTTGGTGGATCGAGTCAGAGGCGATAGAATCTCGGGTTAAGATGTTGGACAGTCAACAAGGACTTCTCAGACTCTTAGAAATCTTATTTTAGAAAATGCCGATTTCAGAACCAAGATAGAAGCCCTGAAGACAAAGCTTGCTGCCCAAGACCGTCTGAACGAGTTATAACTCAAGATAAAGGAAGAAATGGCGAGCAAATATCAAGCGGCCTCAGAACTAATCGGGATGCGTGATGATGAATTCAACACTCTCGAGGACCATCTTGATTCAATGTTTGGTAGTTGGAAAAGCTCGGGGGGAGCGAAAAAAACTCAAGGACAACTACCGTTTGCTGGTCCGAGTGTTGCTGCTTGTATTGAGATGGCGGTGGCTTCTGAATGTGAAGCTACAGTGGGGATTCTCAACCCTCACGTAGCTGGTGGGTCGAGTGCTGGAGGTACCGGTCCTAGCCTTCCAGATGTTGGGGGATCTGCTGCTAGGATCGAGGCAGAGGCTAAGGAGGAGGAGGAGGATGAGGACGGCGATGAAGACGAGGAGGAGGATGTTTACGACAACTTTGACGATGATGATGAAGATGGTGATGATGAAGGAGGTAATGGTGATGAAGGATACGGTGGTGTCGGAGTCGGTGGTGGTAGTGGAGCGGACACACAAACCGCTAAACATGATGATCAGCCACACGAAGAACCCTCTACTACCGAGGCTTCAAAGGAGTGAGAGATCGGGACGCTGCATTAGAGGATGAGTTCAATGCTTTATTTAACATTGACGATTTTACGGGTACCGTATCTTCTCCTGACAAAGACAGGATCTCTGACAAGGACGATGAAATCAACTACTCTCCTCGTCCCGACACACCTATTTAAGACGTCGGAGATCTGGTTCCCAAAGCTGATCTCGTGATTGCCCCAGCAGCAGATTCGTCACAAGTTCCAAAGACAATAAAGAAAAAGTAGCATTGTGTGACGAGCCGTGGAAGTGCTCGCTGCCACAACTACCCTTACCACGATGACGTGCTCATCGTTTATACTAAGTGCCACGTTGACAGGGAGTCGTGGGCGTTGCAATGGATAAACGGGGACCTCACCGACATGCATTCCACCGAAATGCACACACTGCCCGAGCTTGATATGAATTACTTCAGGCGGCCTGTAGGTGATGGTGTTAGAGAAAAGAATATGGAAGGCTGGTTCATGCGCCACATGGATCGAGAATCAAAGATTCACTACGCCAACTTCCAGCTTAATAAAGGTCGAAAATGCAGGCATCCGACAGAGATTGATCCAGCAACGGGCAAGCGTAGAACAGCATGGAGATATAAGATGCCCAAGGAAGGTCGTGAGGTTTTTCACGGAGAGCCGTTCGAGCCAAATCTCCTCCACGACTTCCTTCGCTGGGAATTCGATAATAACACAGGTGAAGCCGTGATCCACTGCCAAACCATGCATCTGTCGCGTGTGTTTGATTAACATGAGTTAATGGGCCTTAGCAAGGAGGATCATGGGATACAAAACACCGACAAGATAGTTAAAGCCTAAAGAAGTTCGTTCGCAAGCTTGTTGAACTTACACTACCTAAAGATGACACTTTGGAGTATAAGACCGACTAGAGACGAATACGAGGCACAATACTAAAAACTAGAGGGAAATTGTTAGGCTTAGGCCCTATTTTGTATATTTAAAGTCTTTTATATTTTTTACTTATGTATGTTATCGTCTTTGTAATTTCTCATGTATTTGGGCCTAAGGCCATATATAAACAAAGCCTGTTTGGGCCCAAGGAAATAATATTTGCGCATGAGGCTTGCACTATAAATACTGCAAGACACTCATGCCCACACTAACCTTTTGCAAAACAATCTTATCTTATATTCTCACCAACTACAACTCTCTCCTCTTTGCCTTCCAATCCAAAAATAACTAAACCCAAAAAAGATCCGAGATCTCGGTTCTTCTAGTATGATTTCCGCTAGCACTAGAGAGATTAATCCAAGAATAGTTGTTGTTAGATCCGGTTTCGGGACCTACAATGAAGTTGCGGTTCGGATACTTGGTTTTGGGGTATTTGGGTTTGGGGTGTTTGGGTTTTGGGTACTTGCGAAAACATATACGGCATTGGCGGACGAAAGAACAAATCGGTGAACAGTTACATGGGAGGAGGCATTAAGGGTCGATGACTTTGTTGGTTGGCAATGAAAGAGTTATTAGGGTTATTGCCATTTGAGAGCAAACTAGACACCATAATAGAGCCGAATCCCATGGGTTCGGGTTTGGGATCGGGGTTGAGCTCGAGCTTGGGTTCGGGTTTGGGTTTGCGTTTGAGCTCGGATTCATGATTATAGAAATTTGAAAGATTTGTTTGAGTAAAATGATGGTGTAGAGAAATTTGTTTGCGTAAAATGATGGTGTTTATCTGAGAATTTGTTTGAGAATTTATAGAATGTTGTTTTGAGTAAAATAGGTTAATTCTTTTTAAAAAATTCAAACGGTCATAATGGTTGGATGAGGAGGAGGGCCCACCAAATTCCACCCATAGCGTCGGTCTTCGTGAGGCCGCCCCCTCCCCGCCTTGAACGCCCCTTCGGCGGCAACCATCAGCGGTGTTACTCTCCAACCCCGCCCTCACCCTGCCCATAGCGAACCGCCTAATAGTATTAAAAATTCATTTTAAAACAACATATAGTCGGTTGGTAAAACTAGCGTGGTGTAGCCGCGAGTCGATGCGAATTCGATCTGTCTCAATGTTAAAAATGAAAAAAAAAAAATCAGCAGCAAACCAACAAACTAATATATTTAAAACGAAAAACAAAACCCAGGCAATACGGTTGCAAACGATGTGAATTCGGTCGGTATCGATGATAAAAAAAAATAAAAAAAATTCTTGCTTGTGGCTCCGTACCAACAAAAATGTAAACAGTGAATCAAAAGAGAAAATTCATGTTAGAAATGAATCGAAGGAGAAAATTCATGTTATAACGATATTTTAATGAATAAATTAATTATTTTAACAATGTTATCTTAATTTCTTTTAAGTATAAAATTTTGGCGTAATATCGATCCATTATCCATCTTTGTTGGTTAGTTATATATTTTAATTGTTACGTTCACATTTGATAACGTATAGTAACAAATAGTATATAACAATGCTCCTTTATTTTATTTAGTTAATGAGAATTAGGTTTATAAAATTAAAATAGGAGACCGCTGCTGTTATTGCTGCTGGATTGGCTGTAGGGTTTGCTTTTATTGGACATGGAGTTGGTCAAGGTACTACAACGGGTCAAGCTGTAAAAGTTATCGTTAGACAGCCCGAGACGGAAGGAAAAATACAAGATACTTTATTGTTTAGTCTATCTTTAATGAAAGGTTTAATAATTTATGACCTGGTTGAAGCACTAACACTTTTATTTGTTAATTCTTTTGTTTAATATCAATATGAAATTTTTTTTTTCATATTGTATTGCCTTGGATTTGTGTTTTGTTTTCTCGAATTATATAAATATTTCATTCCCAGAATTACTTATTCGTTGAGAAAATAACCTATGAGACTATACTAAATTGATAAATATTTTTTCCACTATATTAGTTTAGTATAAAACTTAATTTCAACCAATCGAAATTTGAATATCGTTAACAAATGAATTCAATTTATTTGTGCCAGCCATTTCAAGGCAATGTACAGACTTTGGAATAGTAAATTTAGTAAAAGTATTACATATGAAATGTTGTTAAAAAGTTACCTACCCAAACATATTTTCTATGTCTCTAAACAAGAAAAAGAGTTGATAAAGAATTTATTATGTTCGTGTGTGAAACTTGTTTTCTCTTGAGTCATTTTCCAAGATATACTCTCGAGGAACACAACCAGACCCCCTTCTTCCCCACACCGTCTTTCTGGAATTCCTTGTTTTACTTTTCTCATTGCTCTCTCTCTCTCTCTCTCTCATCTCTTATCTTCTCCCTTTTATATATTTAAAGAAATCATTCTCAGCTTTCTACCCTTCAATCCTTTGTTTTTTAAACTTTTTCTTTATTTGTTGGGTTTAGTTTGGTGTCGGTGTTGGTTCTTCTAACTTCTCTTTTGTTGATTTCCATGGTATCTATTTGATTGCATATATATCAAGATAGTATGAAAAGAAAAAAGCAGCCACACTTAGTGTGAGAGTGGGAGAAAGTGAGTTAAAAGAAGGGTTTGGTTTTGTGTGTTGAAATCTCTAGTATTATTATTATTATTATTATTATAATTATTATCCAATACAAAGATAGAAGATGCCCTTGGAAGGGATTTTCATAGAACCACCACCACCACCATCCTCCTCTTCCTCTTCAACCCAACTTCCTGATCTCTCTCTCAACATTAGCCTTCCAAATTCTTCAACTTCGATCCGCTCGGGTAACATCGATTCACCGAATTCCAAATCGCAACAACAATCCTATACCTACCTCTCCCTCACAAATCCATCAACAAGTTTACCTAAAAGAGATCAAGAAAACCCTCAAAATCTATTCCCACAGCAGCAGCAGCAGCATCATCCGAGTCATAACTACACCAATCGGTGGCATACGCATAATCAACAGCCACACAACTTAAATCATTTGAACCAAGGAGTATCCTTGCTTGATGTATCAGATTGTTTGAGGCCAATTAAAGGGATTCCAGTTTATCAAAACCATCCATTTCCTTTTCTACCTAATCTGGACCATTCATCCATGGAGAAAGATCCAAAGATGTGTTTCTATCCATCATCATCCGCATCTACTTCACCTTATTTTGGAGCTACAAGTGGTCACATGCCTTTTGGGCTTAATAATCCATCGTCTAATTCTTCAGGTTATCGCGTGCCAGGAGGCTGCGGTGGTCTAACCCGATTTAACGGGTTGCCTTCATCGTACCACAACAACCAGTATGGTGGAGGTGGACCAGCTTCTCATGAAATCTCACATGGTTTGATGAGATCAAGGTTTCTACCAAAGCTTCCTGCTAAGAGGAGTATGAGGGCACCCAGGATGAGATGGACCAGCACTCTTCACTCAAGATTTGTTCATGCCGTTGAGCTTCTTGGAGGCCATGAAAGTAATCCAAGATTTTCTTGAATATTTTGTGTTTCTTTCTTTGGTTTGATCATGATAATTAAAGTTATGTTTTTAATAAATAATAGGGGCAACACCCAAATCAGTTCTGGAGTTAATGGATGTTAAAGATCTTACACTTGCTCATGTCAAGAGTCATTTACAGGTATGCAAACTTCATGAACCTGAACCTATTTGGTTGACCTGTAACTCTCTTTTCTCTCTCCGATTAACCCTCCGGCACAGTCGCCGATGTCTGCAATAATGACTGAATTAGAGAGCAGTATTAAGTCAGAGAGAGAAAGAGGGTACGAACTGATGATTTCAGAATGATAAGGGAAAAGTAAGTCAAATTATTATAACTATTATTATTCAATAATAATAATAATAAAACCAGCTACCTCATGTTATTCAAACATCAGCCTCGTGATTAATGACACATCAAGTCCAATCCAATCACTTTTATGTACAACTTCTCGAGGGTTGAACAAAAATACACTTTTTTTTTTCTTTTTTCAGTAGGTTTTCTCCCTCAGTTACTTCACTATTTTTGCTGGTTTTCTTGGATATTAATTTCGGTATATTACATTTTTTGTAGATGTATAGAACTGTCAAAACAACTGACAAACCTGCAGCTTCCTCAGGTAATTCTTATATCTAATTATTGCCGTTTTATTCATTTTAATAGACAAAAAACAACTCAACTTAACATAATCCCACTCCATTTTAATTGTTTTTCTTTTGATATTAACAATTATTTATTATTATTATTATTATTATTTTCTCGTAACAATATTGGTTGAAGGTCAAATACTATGATTGAGATACTTACTTATTTTCAAATTTAACTGCATGTTATAGAACTTTTATGGTAAAAACAAAAATTATGTTGGCTTTTATATCAATCTATTGCCATTTTATCAAATTCTAACGGAGAAGAAACAATTGATCAGGATACTCCCAATTCAATTTCATTCATTTACTTTTTGTAATAATATTATTTTATGAAGGTCAATCAGATGGATCCGGAGAAGATGATATTTCAACCACAGGAAGTGGAGGGTTAAGGCGTGATCAGCAAGAATCCGAGTACCCTAATTTCCCGACCACCGGCACCGCCACGGCGACCAACCTGTGGAGCAATTCTTCAAGGTATGGTTTCTGATAATATAACTATAAGCTAATTTGCACCACCTTTAGATTTTTGCATGATATGTTCTTGAAAATGGTAAAACATTGTACCATTCCACCGGCCATTTAATATGAAAAAAACTGTTACCATGCCAGCTTTAATATGCTTTTTATTTATTTATTTATTATATACATTTTTTTGATGGAGAAGATTTCACCTGGGATTGCGACGGTGTAACTTATCAAGCTTTGATGAAGAATCAAAAGAATGAAAATAAAGCTAATGTACATGCAGAGACTTTAAAATAGGTTTAGCAGATATTAAAGCAGTTATCTTTTCCTTTTTCTTTTCATAAAAATAATTACTCTACCATAGCAGTAGCATCAAATTTCTTCATAAACACACTACATTAAAAACAGTTAATATACCATCATATTTAACTTTTTACACTAAAATAAAAAGTAATTACTCAATATAATTTGTCATATTTTGGTTTATAAACATGTCACAAATGCATTAAAATTTTAGTCAACTCAATTTAATATATTAAATTGTACTTGTATTAATATTAATATTTAAAATAATAACTCTTAACATATTAAGCTGGTTAGAGGAAGATTATATAAATTTTTATTATCTAAAAATTATGAACGGTTCTTCATCAAATTTGAATATATTAACTGGCTATTATAATTGAAAATGCCCTTAATTTTCCGATTAAGAAAATAATAATATGATACATAAGACCTAAAAAGCCCTAGCTAATCTTGACATCAAGTGCTCCACTTCATTTTTTGAACTGAAACTTTCATTAAACGCGGCAGACTTTCAATACCCAAGAGGCCAACAAGAACATCACAACGGCTAGAAAGAAAAAGTACACCAATCTTTCCAGAACTACAATCTAAAAGAAGATCTATCTTTAATCCAAAGATATCCCAATGACTTGATCATCTCCACACCTTCAATCACCTTGGGATCTTTCCTAGAGAAAATGGTCTCATACTCTCATTCCTAGCCTTCTAGGTACGCCAACACGCCGTCATGATCAAGCCTTGAAGCACTTTTCTCGTTTGATGTCGCACGTAGCCGAGTTATGCAATGTAAACAAATCACGAATTGTAGACGCGAATTTGGGTGGGATTTGATACCATGAACTAACTGCACTCCAAACCATATTAGCTGGATTGCAAGCAGTAAGAACTGTAGGAATTTTCCATTGTCACCAATATGTCCATCTCTGCTTTTCAAGCAAAAATATTAATTTTTTTATACCCAATTATTACATTTCAAATGCTCTACTATAAGCTTCTCTTCTTATGCATGTGTGCTGACTATCAGACATGATCTTTGATGACGTTGATCAATCGTCTTAGTAGTCATGAATCTACACCAGTACACCATATTAACCTTTGTTTATACAGACGCATTGCAACGCCTAACTCAACCACAATCTGTTGGATTTGATGAGTACTAAATAACCAAAACAAATATGTTTGGTTTGGAGCATATATCTTTTCTAGGTTGATGTTTGTACTATAAATTATTGTTGATTGACATGTCATAAACGTACTGTTTATGCAACAAATCAACAACCATCTTTTATATCGTCTTTGAATTTCTCTTTTTTCTTTTTCCTTTTCATTTTTCAGTTTCTCTCTCTTACGATTTGCTTTAAACGAAATTCTAGCTTTCTTTAATATGGCAGTCTAATTATGATAAATATTTAGAATTTATTAAGTATATTTTGTTCATGTTGAAGTTAGGTGGTCCAACAAATATACCATATTAATATATTTTCAACTTCTAAGAATTACTAAATGTCATTTGTTAGTTTGTGATTTTGTGATAGAGTAACTAGATTGTAAATTCTCATTGTTATTGAACTCTGAAATGAATGATTGATGAAATTTTAACGTAATTTATTTTTCATCAATGGATTATGTGATGCAGCATCATTAACAAATACTACGCAAAAAGGTTAAAATATGAAATCTGATCCTTTCTACTATATCATTGCATCTTGATTTGATTATGATACAAAAGATTTTTTAAGCAAGCAAAGTGAAATTAAAGTTTGAAACAATTTTTTGATTACTTTTCTTCAAAGAATATTATAATTTATAGAAAACAATGCATAAAAATAGAAAACTTGAAGAATAAGAAAATTAAATAGTATATCAATTTAATTAATTACTTGAAAGAGCTTTACTATCATAATCAAGATGTTGAGCATAAATATATATTATCATCATCATCGTGTCAATATAGATTGATATTCTGACAGAATACCTGAGTGTTTTATACATCATATGCCAAAAAACATGTAAACGAATTTAAGCCTAAGGCAAATTTGTCTGGAAATACTCTCCAAATAAACTTTTTTTTATGTTACTATGGAATTGTGGTACATGAAAGACCACATTACTTGACTTTTATATAGAGACAAAACAACTGGATATCATCGGTCGTAGTTATATTTGTACACTTGGTTTAAAACTTGGTCGTTTTATAAGGTCAAACTCACACATATACAAACAAATTTGTTAAATATAGCCATTGAACTGTCCACACCACCTTAGGGTACCGCTAAGCTAAAGAATCCTAGGTGTAACTTCACCCTAACTTAAACTTCATGGTTCTATTTTTATCTTAGTATCTCTAGTGAAATACCAAAGATTCATAAATATACAAAATTTCGCCACATTAGGCATATTGTTTCCAGAATTTTTTAACAAAATATTAGTTTTTCATCAATGGGATGCCTTTAAGGCGCCTGTGAGACAAAGTCGAGCCATTCGTTGGAGTGGCCATGTTGGAGGAAGGTGCCCATAAGGGGGAAATTCAGCTACAAAATCGAATTGGGCAGGTAATTCTAACAGAGTGTAGTAGAAGGGAGTGCCACCTGAGAAGAAAAGGAGAGATGAAGCCGGTTAATCAGGCAATGCAGACTTGGACACGTTGACAAGCCTCCCCTTCCCGGTGGAGATGGTCTAACATCTAAAGTAATTATGTTTATTGTGTAGTTTCTCACATTCTTGTTACATTATATCTATCTTTACCTTGCCAAATTCTCTATATAGCTATTTCATATAATCCATAATGTTTTTTGAAAAAAAAAAGTGATGATTTTAAGAGCATGTGTATTTATTAGTGTTGTTATATAGTAAGATGCGTTATATAGCTACATCACATAATCCATTATGATTGTAACAAGATGTGTATCTATTAGTATTTATTATATTTTCTAGGCTCATAATAACGAGTTAACAACCATGCATATCTCAAAACTTTACATTAAATATGTACGCAATTCACGTTAATACAATCATTTTGCTAATCTCAATGGTGCATTGCTGTTGAACTGATGCTGACTACTTATTGTTTCAGCAATAGGGAGGGATGGCTGCACACGAACAATGACATGAATGACCTCAGACCTCCATCTACCTCCATACCACCACCAAATGACAGTCATCTAGTCGAGGTATCCATTTTTTAAGAATAGTTTTGGGACATTCAAAATATTGGCGTTGTTTAAAAGCAAAAGTTCACATGTAACATGAATAATATTACGATGTATATGCATGTTCCAATGTCACTAAACCAGAAATCAAAACTCTGTAGAATGAAAATATCATATGTCTGGTTGCGAAACTTTGTTCGTTTAGCTAAATAACTCACTCCTTGTGAACTAAATATTTCCAGGAATGTAACCCTTCAAGATCAAAGAATGGCATAGGATTGAGTTCGGATCACAAAAACCCGAGCCTAGAGTTCACCTTGGGCAGACCAGATTGGCTTCAAAACGAACGCAACTGAACTATCTTTCTTGTCTTTTTTCGCTATTATGGTTTTGCCTTTTCAATTACTGCTTCAGTTTGTCCTTGCAATGGACCATGGGAGCCTGAATTTTATGCAATAGAAGTTCTAAAAGGAAGAACAAGATAAAGAAAAAGTTGAAGAAGGTTTAAGAAGCTAGGATGTTCTACTTACAATTCTTGTTAGCTAGTCTCCCAGCAGGCCTGCTTCTTCATTTTCTTTGATCACTTGATTTCTTTAAATTGTAGTATTCATTTATTTTTGGTCCTATACTTTCTCTTGGTTCTTTCTTATGTCTCTCTTTTGTCTTAGTAAGGAAACCATGGATAGGGTAAGATGAACTATATATCATATGTTGCGATTCTATATTTACCAAGTTAGATAATGTTTATGATAACACAAACTGAAGACCTGTTATTATCATATTAAGTTAAGGTTAAGTTATCCTATACAACATTCTAAGTCTAGGATTCTAAATCAAGGAAAGGCACAAAGATACAACAGGTCATAAAATATAACACAACTCTGAGCAATAAAACACAATGTCGAGTAAAAAAGACGTAATGTTAAAGAAAAAAAGACACGATAATGGAAAAAAAAAACACAACGATAAATAAAAACGCAATGATCAATACAAATATTCTAAAATCTACAAGCAAGAATTCGAAAAGCAAAAACCTAAAATTTAGTATCGTAAAGACTTCCACGAGACGGTTCCAATACCGATAGTTTGAGTTCAATCAGAGTCTGCTTGGTACCCATCCTACGACTTCCTATATTTAGAAGAATCTGTGTTTTAACAAAACCCTAAGTTAAACACCGTGTATATTAGAAAAGAATTTCCAGGATCAATATTCGAAATTGTAACTAGCATGGTATTTGGTGATTCGGCCCTATTTATTACCCGGAACAAAATAGTTAAAGCTACTAACAGGAATACAATCATCATTATATAATCAATTTAATCATTAGTCGTATCTGTTATAAATATATTAATATTATGGTTATCAATACCTAATATAGATTAGCTTCTTCTCTAAGTTTTCATCTCCTATAAATATCATCTTATATCTCATTGTATTCTACACACGTTATGATTGAAATCTCCATATTTCTTCCTACATCTCTTTCTCATTTTCTTAGGCTATTAGGCTTGTTTCACAACCTGTTATCAGCACGAAGGTGCTCTTCATACTCTTCCAAAAAGTGTTGTTCCTAGAGTCATTGTTGCATATGCTATTTCCATCTCAGAACGCCAACAGACCATTGACAAACATTGATTACCGTCACAAACACCAGGTAACGAAACCTCGATTCCCTTCTTAAATATTTAGGCTAATATGGGAATTTGGTTTTGAAAAGAATTTCGAAAACTGGTGTGGTTTATTTTCCGTGTCCCTTTTTATGAATAATTGGTACACACTTATTTTCTTTGTCCACCTTCTTTTATATATATATATATATTTCTACCATGGTTAATAATTTATATTTTATCCAATTAAGTAAATTATATGCATTGGTTGTCTAACTTGATAAGTAAATTTGATATAGTTTTACATAGTAGAAACATTTATTATAAATGTTTTCCTGTTAAACTCAATATGTTTTTTTTTTCATGGTTTAATTGCTTAAAACGATCTAACAAAACAAGAACTAATATCTTGTATTCGAATTTGTGCTATACAACTTGAAAAATCATGATATTATGAAAATTGAATATTCAATTCGATTATATATTTTTGGACATCACTTAGGCGTATTATGTTGACCATACTTTCACATATTCACTTTTATGTTCAATTGGAATTTTAGTTAGCACCATTTATTTAAGATATCTAATATTAATTGGTTGCTGAATTATTATATTAATGTGACTATAAATTTATTGTGATTTAGTTTGAATTAATAATAATTTTATATTATTAGCACATTTATCTTATTATTCAAATATATTGTGTACATACATTCCTATTACAGTACTAATAAAAATTTCTAGTGAATCTTACAATACGCTATTAATATTGTATGAAAATTGGTTAATTTGTTTCTTTTCATAAAAGTTATCCGACTTTTAGAAGAATAAATGCAACTTGTTTATATATTCTACCATAAAGTAGATGTGATAATATTGTGCTTCTCATGATATTGATTATTATTAGTTTATCATGACAGAGCTTGCAATTAATACTTGAAAAGTTTTATGTGATTACATGCTTTTATGTGTTATTTCTTATTCCATACCATGAGATGATTTTGATCTTAGCGTATAACTTTTAATGTCTTTGTTAATAAAGTAATTTTAATTAATATATTTTTATGTTCAAAAGTTAAGCAATAAGTATATGTATGGAGATATACTTGTGGTTTGTTACACCATGATAAGTTAATACATCATCCATATATTTTCTTGTAATAGATGAATCAAAAAGCATCTTGTTTCATAAAGTTTTAAAACTTATTTCATATAGTGACATGTTATGACGCCATGGATTGTATAATTTATATTTATGGTATATTTCGTATTCTATATGTGATCATTTGTAATAGAACAAATAAACCAAGGCGTGGTTTATTATCACTATCATGAAGGAGTATAAGTATGTTCAAAGGTGATACTTGAAGTGTCATTCTCTCTAAATCTCATTATTGAAGTTTATAAAATATTAGCATGATAAATATTATATGACTCATTTATGTAATTACTTCTCAATACTTGTTATATAAAGAGAATATTAATTATGAGGAAAAAAAGTGGATAAGACCATTTTTATTTGCCAAACCTCAAATATGCTCCTGAAGTAGCATATAATTAACACGTATGAAACGTTCGAAGTGATTTAGTATCCGCGATGAAGAAAATTATGAATAAAACCATGGTAATAGTTTGTTTGGTTTTATACCATTCCCTAAAGTGAATGTGGCAATGTATTGATCATTGATTTAATTGAAAATTTTGTAACGATGATTATATTAATAATGAGATTGACCACCAAAAGTGGCAAAGGGATTGTTTATATATGAGGACAAAATATGGAAATATAAAAGTGAAATCACATGATCGCTTGAAACGACAATACGTTGTCCTCTCATATTTTTTTGGTTTTGTGTTAAATAAGTGTAACACATATACGATCATAAACCTGAAGTTTATGAATCATGATTATCTAATGGCATGACCGGTTAGACCACACTGAGTTTGATGTGAAATTTATTAAAGAACCAAAAGATTCTACCTCATAATTATACATGTCATATTGCTCTCAAGAGAAATTATTTATTTATCAACTAAAGAAGGGTGTGAATCCCTAAATGTTATGGAATGAGAAAAGGATACACATATCCTAACATGATACCATTTAGTGTTTTAAATCGATGCATCATCTAAATGGGTATCAATTTCACAACATGAAGTTTGTGTGATTTGTGGCTTAGCTAATGAGATAGCAAGCACAATATTCTAGATTTTCATATTTATTTTGGTAAATCACTATTAATAGACGAATTGATTTTGTTGAGATGATCATCAAACGTCTACAATTGGTTACAACGTCAATGATTATGAGAGCAAAAGTTCATGTTTTATTTGAGTATTTGTCATTTTACATGCATTCACATCGAGCTAACAAGTTATGATACTTCCTCCCCATTGCAATTGGTTTTTGGTCAGTAACCAAGTATCTCTCATCTAATATTTAGTGTGTTTTATATATTGAAATTAATCCACCACAAGACACAAAGATGGGACCATAAAGGAAGTTGGGAATTTATATCGGTATTATATGTTATCTATGATTAAAGAGTTAGAGCTATTAACGAGATATTTGTTTATGGCTCATTGATTTTCACTTTAGTGAAGCAACATTCCCAACATTTGGGGGAGATATAAAGCAGTTGGAAATGAAATTAGTTTGAATTACCATCGATCCTCAAATGAAATTATAATGACTAAAAGTTCAAAGAATAATTCATGTATAAAGATCAACGAATCAATTATCAGACGATTCACTGACCAAAACAAGGTGTCTAGCTAAGACACCTATAACAACTGTTTATGCTCCAATTAATATAAACGTCCTGGAAGGACAACCATACATTGGTAATGACTAGTAAGCCTAAGACACGCCTGAAGTGTGGAAGACTAGTCGATTCCAAGAATAATGATTCCTTGAAAATTGGAGCAAGTAATAAAGATGGTTAAGTCGAGGTACAATAGAAAGGTCTCTTGAAAGACAATAGACATGATGGTTCTTGAAGAACCTCAGGTACCTGAAAACAAAGAGCTCTCAATAAATATATATTATCATGTCTATGAGAGATATGGAATCGAAATAAATCGACGTCGTTATACTTTTGTATACAATATAGCGCTTAAAATTATGGAATGATGAGGATCAAGATTTAAGATCTGCCTATGAATAAAAACATGTTAATGGTTGGCCAAAGTAGAAAGACTCAAATATGGCAGAGTTGAATTCTCTAAATAATGGAAAGTTTTTCGGACCAGTAGTCCGTACAACAAAAGTTGTAAAATGTGTTTGATACAAACGGTCTTTTATGTGTATTATGAAAAATCCAATTAAGTGGCGTAAGAGAAAAATTGGTGGCACAAGTATTTTTCAAAGACCCATGATTGATTATGAGGAGACACATTCTCCAATGGTGGAATCATTGACTTTCCTATACTTAAATAGTCTGGTAATACAAAGAGAGAATTGATACCGTCTAATAAATATTGTGATTCAGTTGATACTGAAAATTTACATGAAAGTCTATTAAGGATTTGAATTATCAAATCATGTAAATTATGTTCTCGAGAACACTATGACTCGTGTTGTATACAGATTCATATTTGAATATGTTATGATTACTTTATATGTTAAATATAGTTGGAACTCCTAAAGAGTTCCTAACACGTGAATGCTTAAAAGGTTAATTGAAACATCTTAAGGATGTAATTCTTGTGCACCAATAAGCATACATAGAAGAAATTGTACCTGATGATTATCGTATCTTAATAAACAAAGAATTGTACAATATGGTGTTTGATATATGATATATAAATTGATGTGTCAAATGAGAAAGTTCATTTAGCAATACTTATGAGGAGTGAATGCACATCAATAATTGGTTAAGGTGGAAAATTTTGTGATGAATTGAAAATGCCTAAGCATTGGCATGAAAACATCAGTAAATGTTCTACAAGGTTAGAAATTATGTGCGGACTAAATAATCGGATTCAGCGTGGTACGTACAAATCAAGAGATATATTTATAAAGAGGGAGATATAATAAGTCATGCTTTTATCAAAATTTTACTCTTAAAAGTTCATATAATCACAGTTTACAGTGATGATGTATACATCATCGAGAGAAGCTGCGGAACTTTTAGAAGGAGAATTTTTGAAATACCTTGACATGATGTGATTATTACTCGACCTGCAGTTCGAGTATATGTGTAATTATATGTTTATCAATCCATCAAAGTATATCTAAAAGATGTTGACATTTTACCAAAGACAAGATTCATTCTTTGAGTACGTTAAAGGATGTCCAACAATACACTCTAATATCATTTCCTATTTGAATATGAAGTATTATTAGTTCGGAAATATCACAATTAAATGCATAAGTGAATTATATCGTATTGGTAGCTATATATGATTATTATTTTCTTTATTTATATTTATCAGCACGTGTCTTGCTAGTAGACATCAGAATGGGTTAAAATATATATTTTAGGTATGAAAGTTGTGTGATTATATTTTACTAACCCATCCAAACAAGTTTGGCTAGTCTTGTCGATGCAGAAAAACACAACAGGGTTATCAATACATTTGTATATGTTACCGGGATGATGCAATAGAAGTTTTCACGTGAAGATCATGCAACACTGTTCAACCTAAGGATTCTCATGTCAAGGGATGAAGACGCAAATGATTGACTACAAAATTTTTGAGCAACTTTCACAGAAGATTGATATTTACCATTTTAACGGATTTATAAATCAGGGGGAGTCAATACGTGCTGCACTCTTTTTCCCTTAGCTATGGTTTTGTCCCATTGGGTTTTCCTATCAAGGTTTTTAATGAGGCAGCATATCCAAGCGTATTAAGTTGATAACCAAGGGGGAGTGTTATAAATATATTAATATTATGGTTATTAATACCTAATATAGATTAGCTTCTTCTCCAAGTTTTCATCTCCTATAAATATCATCTTGTATCTCATTTTATTCTACACACCTTATGAATAAAATCTCCATGTTTCTCTCTACATCTCTCTCTCATATTCTTAGGCTATTAGGCTTGTTTCACAACAGTATCCTTAATATATGCCACTTAACTGAACCCGAGAAAAAAATTTCATTTTGCTTTCTTCTAACCCTTGGCTGGGGGATATAAAAATATTTTGTATGCAACTAAGGAACTTATTCTACAGGATATATATAATTATGAAATTTACATATTTAGGATACTTCAAACCATAGTTATCTAATTCGCGGTTCGCTCCGGTACGGGTTCGCGGTTTGGATACGCAATTCGCTAAATGTAATGTATTCGATACCGATGGGTTAGGCTCATTTTGGTACGAACCGGTACAGTGTACCATGTAGTTCGGTTCGATATGCCCAAATTAAAAGATAACTATCTATAGTTTATATATAATTGTACATATCTCATGTTAATTTTGTATAAACTTACAAGTTTTAAGAATCAAATGTATACCAGTGAAAATAGAGGGAGTTAACTGTTAATAAACACAAACTAATTTTACTATTTTTATTGTTTTTATGTAAACATTTATAAATTTTTAGGGACTAAATGTAAGCTGGTGAAAGCTTAAGGGGGGAGAAATGCCAAATTAACCAAACTTTTTAAAACCTATAACAAAACCGCCAACGTTCTTAACTTCAGACCACCGCTGTCGCTTCAAATTACCTCCTTTCCAGCAAAAATGGCAGCGCTACTATCAGAAATTGACATAGCATAGCGGAGCGAATTGGAACACCGAATTCGTTTGTTTGGTACGCCGTACCGGAGCGAACCGAAACGTAACGAATTTCGTTTGGGTTCATCGCGAACCAATTCCCAATTCGCTGGTCTTCCGGCGAATTCAGTAACTATGCTTCAAACATTTATTTTAGGTTGATGATATATATATATATATATATATATATATGGGATGGTTCAAGAGAGAAGTCATATTAATGTGAGAAGTGCGAGAAATAAATCTTGACCGTTGATTGTGTTTGATCTATGGTTATTAATTAAAATGGCATACTTGTAATTAATAATACTTTAATTTTAATGACCTAGTAAGAAAAAGGGCATTTTGGTAACTTTTTTTGTAATTGATTATAGCATCATTTAATGTTTTTAATTTAAAATTAGAATATCATGTTAAATTGGAGTTATTTTTTAAGTTTGGTAACCTACATAATCAACGAAATTTATGACCATCATTTAGAATGATGAACATCTAATTATTATTATTATTATTATTATTATTATTATTATTTATTTTTTTTACATCTTATCAGGTAGTGTTTCAAAATTTGGTATATATTATTTAAAATCTCTAGTACTTTGTTTTTTCTAAATTTATTATTTAAAACATGTATATGTAGGTTAATGAAAAAAAATCACCTACACAAGTAGCATAATCATTTACACATAAGTCATATTCACTTATACAAATCGTTGCTTATTTTTATTCTAACTGACACACAACTTATTTTTACCTACACAAACTGTTAGTTACATTTATTTTTACCAACACGTAACTAACATTGACCTACACATAACTCATATTCGCCTACACAGATTGTTAGTTACATTTATTTGTACCAAAATGTAACTAACATTGACCTACACACAACTCATATCTGCCTACATAGATTGTTAGTACATTTTATTTTCACCTACACATAATTAATATGCACCCACACTTAACACTTATTTAATAACACACTAGAGATTGATTAAAAAATAAATAAAATATATAAAAAAAATGATTCGTAGCTTTTCAATAAGAAATCAATTATCCATAATTATAATAAAATAAGAAAATAATTCAAACATTAAATAAATGATTCGTGACTTTTTAATAATAAAAAACGATTTAAAAACAACTATAACAAAATGAAGCATGATTTCCATAAGATACCGCTATAGATAAAAAAAAATAAAAATAACTTAGACTTAGATTAAAAAAATATGATCAAGAAAAGAACATTTGCTCGATCTGAATGTAGGATGATAAGATAATAAATAATCTGTATGTTTTTAATTTAATTAAAACTAAAGAAATTAGAAAAGAAGAAGAATGAAAGGTGACCTTATAATTGATCTGTGCATAAAAATAGTAATACACTTTCATAATATATACACATAAATAAATTAATAAAAGAATTAAAGTGAAACTCTAAAACTTTAATACTTACCATACATAATAATTTAAATCTTTATCATTCTATTCTTGCATTTAATTAAAAGAAAAAAGCAAAATTTTTTTTTTGATTTGTTGAAATGATTTCTCATATTTCTCACACTAAGATCACTTCTCTTGAACTTAAGCATATATATATATACATATATATATACATATGCATATATGCATATGTATATATATATGTATATATATATGTGTGTGTGTAGGGGAAGTATAGAATGAAAACTCACTTGAGTAGTGAGAACCTGTGAAAATCATATGTAACATCGTTTTTTTTTACACATGTAGTATATGTTGTAAATTTAATACAAAACATCGAAAACCAAAAAATAATTTGTTTTGCTATTTTTTTACTAATTTTTATATATGTTTTTAGGAGATAGAAAAAATTATATTTATATTTACAATTTTTATTCACTTTAATTGTGGATCACAAGATTTAAACTTTAATTAAAAACATGTGGTTGAGAATAGGTGTCTAGAGTTTTCACAACTCAAGTGGGTTTTTATTTTAACTTTACCCTGTGTATCATATATATATATATATATAGGGGTGGGTTCTAGTGAAAACTCCTCTTAAAGAGAAAACTTAAAAACTCCTAAAAACTTCTAAAAAACTATTTTTAACTTTTTTTTAATTTTTTTTGAAGTTTTTTTTTTCCATTATTCTTATATGTTGTTATTGGTTAAAAAAAAAAAAAACTTGTCGGTAACCTCGTCGGTATAGTGCGCATGTGTAATAGTGTGCATTGCATATATGCAAAAGTGTTTGTATTGCATAGAATACAACACTATTGCACATATTTGATACACACTATTGTATATATGCAATATAAGACTAATACACACATCGAATACATATTAGTACGTATGTGTAATACAAAATTAACGCACATGTGCAGCACATCGACTTTTAATTTATTATTATTTTTTTCCATATAATACAATACTACTACACATATACAATACACAAGTATTGAATATATGCAATAAAACACTATTAAACTCAAAAATACATAGTAATACACATGTGTAATACAACGGTATCGCACAGTAATACGTATGTGCATTACAACGGTTTTTTTTTTATTTTTTTATATTTTTCGAGTGAAATATAAGAAAATATAAGAATAATGGCTAAAACAGAATTTTGAAAATATTTTTTTATTTTTAATTAAAAATAATTCTTTAGGAGTTTTTTAGTTTTTTCTCTAAAGACGAGTTTTCTCTTGATCATCTCACTATATATATATATATATAGGGTTAGGTTAAAATAAAAACCCACTTAAGTTGTGAAAACTTTAGAAACCTGTAACGCCCGTAAATTTCGTTAATCGGCTCGATCGTTTATAAATGTTGGTCAAAAAGCCGGGGTTTCATCTTTCTAATTTAGAGCCTTGTAATACGTTTTAAAAGTCCGTTTGTCCATCCTTTTTCCCAAAACATCCCCTCTTACGACTTAAAGTATTATATTAGTATGTAGCACCCGACATTTTCGTTTATCGGCATGCACGTTGTAGAGTTTGTATATTTATCGGGTTTGAACCGGCTTACTTCGGGGACCTCCTTGTCATACCCGTAAGTTGAATCAATTGACTTTCCACCCAAGTTGCTACACACTTCATACTGGAGGGACTAGAGTGTTATTTATTTTATATCATAATATTAAAAAAAGAAAAACCCTAACCCTAACTCTATGCGCAGCCGATCGGCCTCAAGACCCCCCTGCTCGTTTTTCTTCTGCCCAGCCAAGTTTCAGCCGTGAAAACTTTAATTCAAGGTGGGTTTTATGATTCCCCATGTCTTTTACACCTTAATTGATCATATTAACGCGGTTATTGGTTGTTAAGGTTGAGTTTTGATGATAACAGTTTGCTGACAGATTCGTATACGTTTATTGTAGGGTCTAGAACGCGATGATAATCCATTGTTTTTGATAGATTCTTGATTCCATGATATTCTACTTTGAGTCTAGTTTCCAGAAAGGTATAATACGTAATTTTTGGACGAGATTTGAATGGTTTTTATGAATTTATAAAATCGAGTGTCAAAGCTGATGCGGGATGACGGATTCTGGTCTGTCTTCCCGACGTCATAACCTATTTTTGACAGGTCCAAATTGGATGGTTCCACTTCTGGAAGTTAGTATTTTGAGTTAGGAACCAAACCCAATTGGAATCGTTTAATTTGGTTCGGTAATGAATTTTATAAAAATAAAACCATTTTGTTGCGCACTGAAATAGCTGCACGTACCTTGCTGTGTTGGAGGAATTTTTATAATTTTTGTGTCCAATAGAAAAATATAATAAAAATACTTTTATAAACCTAAGACATTTATTAAAGTCTGGTAAATATTTAATAATTTATTTCAAAGGTTATCCTATGTAATTAAAAGCATCTTCGCGTGCTAAAATTTACACATTTTACTCGTTATCAATCGATAAGTTCGTTTTAGGCTTAACCGGTGGATTTGGTTAGTTGAAAGGTTTTAGGGGCTGAGGTAAAGTAATTGGGTATGGGTTGGGCCTTGGGCCAAGTTGTTGGGCCTTGGGCTGAGTGTTGGGCCTTGGGCCAACGTGTTGGGCCTTGGGCCAAAGTGTTGGGCTTGAACGGCCCATTAGGCAAGAGTGTTCTTACGGTCTAGTTTTGTAACGCGTTGTGTATAATTTACAGGCCCTTGCTTGTGATTGTGCACTTAGGGATTTCCTAGCTCGTTGCAGGTGTTCGATTGATTCAGCTGAGTTCATGATGCCCTTTTTACTCTTTTACGTTTTGGGCTAGCATACACACCGAAATCCAATTTTATACGATTTTACCCGTTACAACTATTTGAATGGTACTACATGGTCTCACTCGTGATTGTGCATTTGGAAAGTTATATTTGAATTATTTTATATGCTTTAGGATATTTTAGACTCGCTTATGGTCTTGTATCCTTTGAAGTTACATACATTATTAATGGTCTAGACTCGAGGATGTTAATAGACTTGGTAGTAAGTGAATATGAGTAGACCTATTTACTTAGTTCCCGTATGGGATGATATATATATATATATATATATATATATGTATGTATGTATGGAGGTATGTATGTATGTATGGGTATGTGTCACCTTATAGCCCACGGTTGTGTGATGATATTTAGTTCCTCGTGACTAAGAATGATGTGAGTAGGCTTATTGATGTGTGTGTGCATGGTGATTCACGGCCGGGTCAAATATATTACTCGGGTTGTACCCGTGGTGGAGAGGCCCGTGTGACGTGATCATCATTTTGGCGGGTCAAATATATTACTCGGGTTTTAAAATCCCGTGGTGGAGAGGCCCGTTGAATGTTGAGCCGCGATACATTACTCGGGTTGTACCCGTGGTGGAGAGGCCCGTATCACGTGCTTGGAATGTTGAGCCGCGATCAGGTCAAATATATTACTCGGGTTGTACCCGTGGTGGAGAGGCCTGTATCACGTGCTTGGAATGTTGAGCCGCGATCGGGTCAAATATATTACTCGGGTTATACCCGTGGTGGAGAGGCCCATATCACGTGCTTGGAATGTTGAGCTGTGACCGAGTCAAATATATTACTCGGGTTTGACCCGTGGTGGAGAGGCTCGTGTCACATGCTTAGGTCTTACCGCGTCCGGGTCAAATATATTATTCGAGTCTTGACTCGTGGTGGAGAGCCCCGTGTACGTGTGTTCGACGATGAATGTATTACTTGGTGAATTATATTATTTATTTTATTTTTATCATCTCTATTTTTTATAACTATAACTTTGAAATCAAGTATGAATTATTGTTTATGAAAACTTGAACTCACTCAGCTCAAGCTGACTTTGTGTGTATGTTAGATTGACTTTCAGGTTAAGAAGTGGATGCTACCGCTTGGACGTGCTGGATGCTACTCGGGAGGTTGAAGGCATTTTTGGTCAAGGATTTCAAATAAAAAGAATACTTTATTTACAATTGATTTTGGACACCTGTACCCGTGTTTTGGGATTTTTAATACTTAAACTTTTCAGCTGTTATTTACTCTGAACTGGTTTTAAATACAAAGAAATGTTGGGTTTTAAATTTTTGTGAAATTATGGATGTGATTACCAACTGTAGGATTCCCGGGATTCAGGGTCTTACAAAACCCATTCTCAACAACATGTTTTTAATTAAAGTTTGAATCATGTGGTCCACAATTAAATTTAATAAAAAATATAAACATAAATATAACTTTTTCTCTCTCCTGAAAACATATAAAAAAAATTAGTTAAAAAATAGCAAAACAATTTTTTTTTATGTTTCGATGTTTTGTATTAAATGTTACAACATATATTACGTGTGCAAAAAAAAAAAAACCGATGTTACATAGGGTTTTCACGGGTTTTTGCAACTCAAATGGGTTTTCATTCTATACTTCTCATATACACACACACACACACACACACACACATATATATATATATATATATACACATACATATATATATATATACACATATATATAGGGGAAGTACAGAATGAAAACCCATTTGAGTTGTGAAAACCCATGAAAACCCTATGTAACATCACTTTATATATATATACACACACACACACACACACACATACATATATGTATAGGGGATGTGTAGAATGAAAACCCCTGAAAACCTTATGTAACATCATTTTTTTTTGCACACGTAATATATGTTGTAGCATTTAGTACAAAACATCGAAACATAAAAATAATTGTTTTGCTATTTTTTTACTAATTTTCTTATATGTTTCCAGGAGAGAGAAAAAGTTATATTTATGTTTACATTTTTTATTAACTTTAATTGTCGACCGCATGATTCAAACTTTAATTAAAAACATGTGGTTGATAATGGGTTTCTAGAGTTTTCATAACTCAAGTAGGTTTTTATTTTAACCTAACCCTATATATATATATATATATATATATATATATATATATATATATATGTATATGCAGGTGAGCATGGGAAATACTCTATATATATGTACATACTATGTAGTGCTTGATTTAGTGTAACATCTCGGAAAAATCCATATTTATTTTGAACTAAAGATGTCAACTTTGCAAGTTGAAGGATTAAAAGTAATCTCAAAGACAAGTAATGAGATAAAATGAGAAAGAAAAACAAGGCATCTTATGTTA
This sequence comes from Bidens hawaiensis, assembly GCF_021521415.1. NCBI lineage: Eukaryota > Viridiplantae > Streptophyta > Magnoliopsida > Asterales > Asteraceae > Bidens > Bidens hawaiensis. The sequence continues at coordinate 185,292 of NW_027494289.1, read as the reverse complement.
AGAACGTAAGAAATTCCATCCCACATGGAAGGATGGATGAAAGTGGAAGCATTCCACATGGGTATAAATAAGGAAGATAACTTTCATCCCACATGGAAAGATAAAAAGAAATGGAAGCTCTTTATAAGGAAGAAAATTTCCATAGTAATATTCTTATGTGGCAAACCACTCACTATAGTCCTAGCGGAGGGTGCAAAGCACCCGATGCGTACACGCACGGACTCGGACTCGGACTCGGACTCGGGCGATGGGCGTAATGTGGCGTTTTAATGACGCACTTCGCACGCTCGCATCGCCGCGAGCCGCATAAGAGTCGCTTTAGTATTTTTGGATGGTACAAGGACTGAAAATGAAAATAGGAAATACCTTCCTTCATGCGATGCGAAGGATTAGGCTTCAGGTCTTCGAGCTACGCGAAATACAAAATAACATAAACCGACTTTGAATAACTTCGCACGACGCGAAGTAAAAAGATAAGGATACTTCGCGCGACGTGAAGTAGCTCTTCTGCATGCATGACACGTGGAGACACGTGACAGCACGAGGTGACACGTGGCAACACACCTGATGACTCAACCACTTTATGGCGGTTCGCACGACGCGAAGTTGTAGAATTTCAGTTTTAAATAGAGGGGTGTTAGGCACATTCCATCACACACCAACCACTTCACTTTTCACACGTTTATCTTGGGAAGCGTGCCGATCTCGTAGAACGTGCTAAGCTCTGAAGCTCTGACAGTCTAAGCTCTAGAACGCGATATAGAGACAAGTACTGCTTGATCAGTCATAGGGATTTAACTCCAAATACCCGTGTGAGTTAGGGGTTCTGATTAAGTTATTATTTTATTAGTATTATAATGGCTTAGACCATAGTTGGGGGTATAGCCAGAACCTTGATTACTGTTAAGCATAATATAACTTTTCTTAAGCAAAGGTTATAGTTAAATATTGTTTCTTCATGATTAAGGAACATAATTATTCATATACATAGGGTATACTTAAAATAGTATGTCTTAAATGATTAAAAAATATATTATTCATTCACAACGGATATAATTAAAGTAATGTTTCTTCTTGAAGAAGAAACCTGGTATAAATGTTTCTTCCTGAAGAAGAAACCTGGCATACACTGATAAGTAAACAAACGGACTAAAGATCCAAATATTTTATACAAACAAATGATTTGTCAAGGTTAAAGCTATACAAAACAAAATACGGGTCTGAAGCTATATCGTTGATCTAGATATTTATACAAAAGTTATTCTCGTACTATAGGCCTGAGATAACAATCAATCAATCAATTAGAAAGCTAAAATCATAAACAGGAATTAGCAACAGAAACTGATTACAGACAGGGGTCAGTAACCGAAACTGTTCATATACAGGAATCAGTGTTAGAAACTGATTATAATTATAAAAAGGTGAATACGCCCTAAACTCTTACAACTCTTTCAGAGTCTGACTGTTTACATAGGATTTACGAATCCTTAAAACTTTGTGTTACAATAATAAGAAACGGGCATACTCAAATTAAGAGTATACATGTGTCTGGATCCATACATACATGGTGACTCAGAGTTCCCCGAGGCCATGCGTATCATCAAACATGCATCTGGAAGTCTACGGGACCGTTCAGAGAAATGATATTGTGTATATGATTAATTGTACATGTACTTAGGGTAATTTTATCCCAATTGAGTTGGGTGCCTAATGAGTGTTGTCACAAAGGTATTATTATGGATTACACAATGGTATTGAATCTGACTCAGCGTCATTCACCGGCTGTGTGCTGATGTATTTTCCCCCATTTCAGGGAAACAGTAAAGAATAAAACTGACAGGCAAGACAGACTAGAAGATTGGAGACATAGTCATTAGAGGTGATTTGATGGCTCAGATATTTTATTCAGAATATTATTAAAGAATTATATTTTCAAAAGACAGGTAATTGAAATATCAAACGGGTATTTAAATCCCGAGATTTCAATATAATAATATCATTATTTTTGAAAGACTTCCGCTCATATTTTATCAAACAATATTAACGGGTATTCTAACCTGACATTTTATAAATGAATATTATATTTTACAGACTTCCGCTAAAACAAACCCGCAACTCTGATACATTTACAAAACATATACTAACTAACGGGCGTTGCACCTAGGCCCTAAGTCGAGGTGTGACATTTAGTTACTTAGAACCTGTTGTAGGCGGAAGGGGGGCCACTGTGGTTGATTTTACGTTGAAAAATGGAGGCACATAGTATGAACGAACAGTCATGATCTCATCGTAGTTTTTCATACTGATATCATAAACATACATACATACATATGTACATACAAACATACAGATGTACATACATACAAACGTAAATACATTTTTACATACACGCGTACATACAAACTATGCTTGTGTGGTATGTAGAACTGATTTCGTTGAAACTTACGAAACTCACCAACTATTCGTAGTTAACCCGTTTTCAACATGCTTTTAATTTTTCCAGAAAAGTGAAGTACATCGCTTATGTGCTCTGTTTTTGGACTGTTATCGAGATTATATGAATTGATGCAAGTATGCTAGTAAGAAGTAAAGCAGTCAAAGGACTGGCTTGGATTTGTATCACTTATTTGTAACATCCTAAAATTTTAATGATGAATAAAGGAAGTTATGTTTAGTGATTTCGCGTAATTAATTAATATCGGGTAAGGAGCGGGTCTTGGACTTGGATTAATTGAGATGGGTTAAATGAGAATGGGATTTCAGGGATATAAATACCCCCAAAATCCCAAAATATCTTCATTTTTACCATACTCTCTAACACTTCCAAAACATACACACCACACACCACACTTCGCCGGCCGGACCAAGGGAAGAACCGGGCAGATCCAAGAGAGAGAGAGAGAGCGATTAGTGTGTTAACAAGTTAAACGAGATCCTAACAAGCTCAAAAAGGTATGATTCTTGATCTTTGAAGTTTAAAGATCCGAGCTTTTAGTGTATAAACGACCGAAAATGGTCGGGAAGCGTAGTGGGTGATGTTGAACCGTAACAAGGGTGTTAAAATCGCTCGAAATGTTGGACAGAAACCGAAACTGCGGTTATCTGGGCAACTTCGCCTTCATCTGGGCAACTTCGCCTTCAAAGCGATGAACTTCGCCTGCAAGCCAAGTTCGCCTGATGAACTTCGCCTGCAAGCTAAGTTCGCCTGATGGCAACTTCGCCTAAAGCTAAGTTCGCCTGATGACAACTTCGCCTAGAGCTAAGTTCGCCTGAGGCTTAACTTCGCCTAAAGCTAAGTTCGCCTGATGACAACTTCGCCTAAAGCTAAGTTCGCCTAAGGTTTAACTTCGCCTAAAGCTAAGTTCGCCTAAGGTTTAACTTCGCCTAAAGCTAAGTTCGCCTAAGGTTTAACTTCGCCCAAAGCCAAGTTCGATTAGAAAATAAATTAAAAACCTAATGAAAAATGTGTTAAGACAGTTAATGGAAATAAAATTTTTCCAAGCTCGACCCCAGCCAGGGGCTCTGCCCCTTGGACCCTGCTAGGGGCTGCCGCCCCTAGACCCCGCTGCCAGGGGCGCTGCCCCCGGACCCCCGTTCGTTGTGGGTCATATAAAGATAGAAATACATTATGAGAAGTGATAGTTAATTGATACGTATACTTGTTATACAGTCAGCCGTGCACAACTGAAGAAAGGGATTACGATTAACGGTGAACGTAACCGTGTTCAGGTGAGTTTCTAGCCCCATTTATGTGTTATGTTTTCGGGGCTGTGTGCATACTCAATATGTTTGTTAATACGCTTATCCTAAGAGATAAGTGTATGCCTTATGTGGATAACGTGAAATGTATGAATGATTGCTTGATGGTACGTGAACGATCTTCGGATATTGCACGTACTGTCAGGTTGTAACGCTATGTATAAGATAAGTATGATATGTATGCTTATGTGTATGAAAATGTTAAAGTTAATAAAAGAAAGAAATGACGGTTGCATGGTTGTATGGTTACGAAAAGGGTACCGAGCCCTAATAATGCTCGAGGTATGATGTATGGTTGTATGGTAACGAAGAGGGAATCGAACCCTACTAATATTCGAGAACTAAGGAACCGAACCCTACTAATATTCGAGGAAAGAGAGAAACCGAGCCCTAATAATACTCGTGGAAAGAGGGAAACCGAGCCCTAATAATACTCGTGGAAAGAGGGTACCGAGCCCTAATAATACTCGAGGAAAGAGGGTACCGAGCCCTAATAATACTCGAGGAAGGAGGGTACCGAGCCCTAATAATACTCGAGGAATGTAGGGCGTGATGCTCTTTATAACGTAAGATATGAAGATAAGTTAATACAAAAGAAAGAATGAAAGTATGAAAGTATGAAAGTATGAATGAAAGAATATAAGTTTATGTGTATTGTATAGTGTATGATTAACTAGAACTCACTCAGCGTAGCTGACTTTTAGTATGCACGCAGGTGAGTAGGATGAGGCAGCTCGCTTGAGGAGACACATGGCATTGAACAAGAGCCTGGCATCTGAAGACTTATGATGTTTTAATTTTAATGTTTTAATGTGAAAGACAAAGGATGTTTTGAGACAAGTTATGAAATATTGTAATGTTTTATGAAAGTTTTATATTCCGCGTAAATGTTTTAAATTAACTATGATATTTAGAACTGTGTTTATGAGTAAATCCAACACGAAAGTAGGGCTACCGGTAACGGGGCCTTACATTATTTGTAAAAGAAGTTCGAACAATGTAATATATTGTAAATTAGTTAGTAATGTTTCTTTATGAACAAATGTGTTTGATACCAGTTGTGTTTGTGACATTACCATTTTACGCTTCCGCAAATCGCGTAACGGGGTGTGATAGAAGTTGGTATCAGAGCCATTGGTTATAAAGGATTAGGTTATCCCTTAGGATACCTATAATATAACCGTAGGCTCGATTATCTTTAGGAAAAACTATTAAGGAGTAATGATATATACTGATGGATACGATGATAATCTTGAAGGGCAAGTGAGTTATTATGGTCCGGAATGTAATAACAGACTTGCTTGTATGAGAGATTTCGGGGAGAAGTCGCGGAACATGCATTCCGATAGGTAAAAATGGCAACATACGTGTATAAAGGTGATGTTGAGTATATATGTAACATGAAAACATGGTTATTTGGTATAATATGGACATATATGTGTATTGTACCATCAGTAATAATAAATCCTATTGCAATAAATCTCATATCCGATTATAATTGTTATGAACATTTATATGTGACTATCTATATTCTAAACCCCCATATTACCATTTATGTATGTATTAATATTATAACCCTATAAATAGAGGGTTCATGTACTTGATATTATATACTCAATGAAAGAGTCCTTCATTCTCTTTATATTATCTCTTTATACTTGTTTTGGTCAAAAATTAACAAAGGTAATTTCGTAACCAAATTACTAAATGGGACTTGGTGCTTACTCGAAATGAAAGTAAAAATGATAGAACATAGCGATTTGTTGCGAGGAAAAAACCCATTATCCCGAGGATAACAAGAAAAAAACCCCGGGCGGTGAAAACTATCACCACCAGTTTATTAATAACAAAAAGTGGTTACAAGTGTTGGAGTTTTTCTCTTGGATCGTGTTACAGAATGCTACTAAGTCTAGTGTGAGAGTTGTGTGTGTTTTGATCCATATGAGAGTGCTCTATATATACAAAATTAAAGCTAACAATAATGCCTACAAATTAGGAAATGAAATACTAAATCTGATTAGCCGTTAATTCCCCCATTAAGCACGTTTCCTTTTTGAACACGTTCTATTAGCTGCAAGTCTGAGTCTTTAGGGAATCATGGTAAGTCTCTTGACCTGGTAAACAAGGAAAATAGCGAACAATTTGTTAATTATACAATGTATTTACGATACCTATTACCTTGGAGGATACCCTATCCTGGAGTTATCCTGAACATATTGCTTGCCTAGGATACTGAAAATCCGAGCCCTAACAATTTTTCCCAAAATTAACGGCTGTTAAAGTAGGAAACAGCTGTTAACTTTTGAATTTTGAATTTCGCAGCTTGTATAGATCACGTACATGTGCCAACCATCTGTGACCATATAAAACCCTTGAATATCTCTATATTTATCCAAGAAAAATATTTCCTAAATCATCCGATCGTCTTCATAGGTAATTTTTTCAACTTCTATGATCTTCATCTTCTATAATCATGATTCCAAAGCTTCAGACTTCCGATATTGAGGATTTTGTGTCCTAAAATCTTCTCGCAAGCCCCGCGAGTGAAGTATGTACTTTTAACCACACCGACATCATGATTCTACAGTCTCGAGGCTGTTTTCCTTCGGGGACTGTCTTCAGACCTTTTAACCCAGCCGTCCTGTCTGACCTCATCTCGAAAACCTGGGTTTGCTTTCCATATTTTCCTTTCAAGATTGGCTTTTCTTACCCATTTCCAGCCTTTACCACCGAGTTCTTCAACAGAACTGGTCGTAGTTTTGCCAAAACAATGCCCATGGTTTGGAGGACCCTGATCGTACTGGAGAGGCTAATTACTGATCATGCCTTAGATCTCACCCTTTCTGAGCTCTCTTTAGTTTATGACCTCTGTAACCACGGCTCCTCAAGATACCTCCTCAAGACCAAATTTGACCGAATCCCACTCATTTTGAGAAAGACCCAAATAACGACCAATGGAAGAAACAATTGTTCTTTGTCAGGAGAGATTCCCTTCCTCATCCTTACTATCTTCTGTATCTTTGGGTTACCAAAAGTAGGATACATTATCTTGAAGCTGTATGCTGATATGTCTGTGACTGATATGCTTTGTCTTGTTTGCAGCTTTGAAGTTCTTTGAGATTGCTCCTCCCAGCAAAGAGACCGATAGAAAACTGAATTTGTTCTATCTATTTGACGAGGAGGAAAGAACCTTTCACTTCCAGTCAAGCCTCCAAGAACCATCACCGTCAGCGGGCTCCACTATGTCTGGTAAGAAATATCAATACATTAGTTGAAAAATTTAAGGATCAGAGATACTAACTTGTGTTTTTGTAGGTAAATCTGCTCCTGTTTTCATTCTTGATGACATTTACAGTATGGTCTCCACACGTAACATCAAGAAGAAGGAATCCATTCCCGTGACCCAGCCAAAGCCCGAAAGCAGTCGAGCCAAGGGTTCAAAAAAGAGAAAGACCCAGGATACCTCTGACTCCTCTCCGATGTGTGACTGCTGGCGGAATTGACTGGAGAAATCATGGAGGAAGCGGGTCCAAGTGGAGTGGAGAAGGTAGCTGAGGAGGCTGTGGAGGTGGCGATCGAGGATGCGGTGAAGGCAGCTGGCGGTGGCGAACAGTTGGGCGATGATGGCGGTAAAAAAAAGGCTTGAGCCCAATTTTTTAAGGTTTAGGTGTTTGTGGTTTCTGATGGTTTGTAATGGTTGTTTGAACAATTTCTATTTTTTGTCTGGAACAAGTATGCTTAGGATAATCTGACAATAAGGAAACATAGGTGGAGGGATCTTGGGTTCCAAGACGAAGCCTATGTTTTCTTGAACCATAACTATGTGATGATACCTGGGTGGAAGGATCTTCCATTTGTTGAAGACGAAGCCTAGGCATTGTCTTTTTGTTTATCTGCACTTTCTGTTAGTAATGACATGACCTTTGGGTTTAATATTGTGCTCTATTTGTATGTTATTTTAAATAACTTGTCCGAACATACTTCGATTAGAAAATATGTTTTGGAACCCTATTATATATTAAGATCAAACATGTAAAAAGACTAAGTGTAAAGAGTACCTTTGTAGAGAACATTTACGAACTTAATAAGTTTACATATGATGTCCCCAACTGTTGATCTTTTTAAGGATCATGCTTCTGGAATTTTGCTAAGTTAAAAACAACTAAGTAACATTTCTACACTTTGTTACCTGGCCGATCTCCGATCTGTCAAAACAAAGTCAGATAATTCTTGCGATAAAGCCCATTTACTGGCGATAAAGCCTTTTTACTGGCGATAAAGCCTTTTTACTGGTGACAAGGCCTTTACTTGGGAGACATGAAAATATCTCAACCTTAGACAAAACTAGGGACAGTTCCAAACATGAGGACATGAGAATGCCGAACTTTAGATAACATGAAAATGTTATAAACCTTAGATAACATGAAAATGTTATAAACCGTATGTGTGACACGTCTGCCACTTATCTTGGGGATCTGATATATAGCCAACAACAAACGGATTATCAGCTGGTCTGGTCCGCCTGCCTCAAACTATATTCGAACATCGTGCGCTCCAGGCGGGGTGTTACCCAATTCGTGAGAAAGGTGAAAGACCTTTAAACCTTAGAAGATATCAAGGATATCTTATTCGTGTGGGAGGTGATCAGCCTCTAACTGTTGTCAAGATAACGTATCCTTAGGATACCTGTAAAACACTAAACTCTCGATAAGGGGTGGGTGTTAGCCTGGCTAACACCCCTCTGATGCTTAAGTCGGTAAACTTGATAAAAAGATAATAAGGTTTAAATATGTAAAAATTTAAAGATAGGTTAGGGAACATACCTTTATCCTAAAATGTTAAGGATACGAACATACCAGTTGAGGATACTAACAGAAATATGCCTTGAGATGGATAGCATTCCAAGCTCTTGGTATAGGGACTCCTTCCATAGTGATTAATTTATAGGCCCCTGTAGGCCCCTTTGCCTGCTTCTGAATCGATCAAGTAAGGACCTTCCCACTTTGGAGCTAGCTTTCCATCTGCTGGGTTAGTGGTGTTATGGAACGCCTTTCTCGGTACCATATCTCCTACTTGGAATCTTCGAATTCGGATGTTTTTGTTGTATGATTTGGCTATTCTTTGTTGATATGCTGTTATTCTGATGTTAGCTAGATCTCTGAGCTCATCAATAGTGTCTAATTCTTCAATAAGGCTTTGGTTGTTGGATTCAGTATCTTGGATGCTGGTTCTTGCTGTGGGGATCACCATTTCTGTAGGGATAATAACTTCGGCCCCAAACACCATAGAGAAAGGTGTTTGACCAATTGCATTTTTTGAAGTGGTTCTATCAACCCAAAGAACGAATGGCAACTCTTCAGCCCATTTTCCTTTCTTGGCCCTAACTTTTTCTACAATTTGTTAATGATGATTTTATTACTTGATTCTTCTTGACCGTTGGCTTGAGGATGTACTGGTGTTGAAGTTACTATCTTGATTCCCCAAACTTCATAGAAGTTGGTTGTTCTGCTACCAATGAACTGTGAACCGTTATCACAAACGATCTCTGCCGTGATACCGAATCTTGTCAGGATATTGCGCTTGATAAATGAGATCACATCCTTCTCTTTTACTTGGACAAATGCCTCGGCTTCGATCCACTTGGAGAAGTAATCTGTCATGGCCAGTATAAACACTTTTCTACCAGGAGCCTTGGGCAGCTTTCCCACAATATCCATTCCCCATTTCATAAATGGCCACGGGGATATGATAGGATGTAGTGGTTCAGCAGGTTAATGCAATATGTTGCTGTGTCAAGCATCACATTTCTTGGAGAAGTTTATTGCATCCTTTTTTATTGTCGGCCAGAAGTAACTTGTCCTCAGTATCTTGGATACTAAGGCTCTGCCCCTAGTGTGGTTTCCACAATCACCTTCATGTATGTCCTTGAGGACTTCTTGTGCTTCATGGCGTTCCAAGCACCTCAAGTATGGACCTGCAAGTGACTTTCTATAAAAAACATTATTTAGGATAATATACTGGGTTACCTTCATTCAAAAGGCTCTGGGATTTTCTCCTTCTGGGATCTCGTTATCCTGAAGATACCGTATTATGGGACGGGTCCAGGATACTGGATCGTCTTCAAGTTTTGAAGTCTCCATAATTTCGCAATTCTTCTTCGTTGCTGGAGTCAAGATATGCACGATGGGTATTTTGATGTCATCCAGTGTCTTGAGAGCTGATGCTAAACTTGCTAAGGCATCTGCTTCAGTGTTCTCGTCTCTTGGTACAGGTACTATATCAAATGACTCGAAACACATAGCTAATTGCTTAACTATTTCTAAATATTTTGCTAAGTTTTCCACATTTACAGTATAAGAGCCATTAAAATGATTAGCTAATAATAGTGAATCAACATAAACTTGAAGATACCTGACTCTCATAATCCTTAGCTAACTGTAAACTAGCTATTAAGGCTTCATATTCAGCCTCATTGTTTGTAGCCTGAAATTCACAAGATATAGATCGAGGTATAATGTCCCCCTGTGGCGATTTTAGTAGGATAGCTAGACCTGTTCCTCTTATGTTAGAGGCCCCATATGTATGCAAGGTCCAATTCTCCTTGACCTCCAATTGTTGAACTTCTTTTCAACTTCTTCGAGTATATCCTGACTAAAATCAGCCACAAAGTCGGCAAGTGCCTGAGATTTGATGGCTGCCCTTGGCTCATACAAGATACTGTATGCACTAAGTTTTACAGCCCACTTTGCCATCCTACCTAACATTTCCTATTTTCTCAAAACAGCCTTAATAGGATAATTAGTTTTTACATGTATAACATGGTTTTCAAAGTAATGTCTTAGTTTAGTAGAAGCCATTATAAGTGCTAAAATTAACTTTACAAGATAAGAATACCTGGATTTAGCATCTAGTAGACTTTTACTTACATAAAATATCGGATGTTGTGTAGCTTCATGATCTTTGACCAGGACATCACTTATTGCATTCCCCGAAACAGCTAAGTTCAAAGATAATGATTCACCATCAACTGGCTTCATCAGGACTGATGCTGAGGATAAATATTCCTTTAGGGATACCAATGCCCTTTCTTGCTTCTCTCCCCATTCAAACTTCTGATTCTTCCTCAGGATATCATAGAAGTCTTTACACTTCTCTGAAGATTTTGAGATGAATTTGTTGGGAGCCGTTATTCTTCATGTCAACCTTGGGACATCTTTGACGTTTCTTGGCGATTTGATATCCATGATAGCCTTGATCTGCTTTGGGCTCGCTTATATTCCTCTTTTGGTGACCATGCATCCAAGGAATTTTCCCGCTTTGACCCCAAAATGACACTTGGCTGGATTCAACTTCATGTTGTATTCATCTAGGATATCAAATTCTGTTGCCAAGTCTTTGAGATGATCCTCAGCTCTTCTTGACTTTACCACCATGTCGTCTATGTAGACTTCCATCATGTCCCTCAGTTGGTCTTTGAACATCATGTTGACTAGCCTTTGGTAGGTTGCACCTGCATTTTTTATTCCAAAAGGCATTGCAATATAACAGTGTATACCTATGGGAGTCATGAAGGCGGTGTATTCTTGATCTGAAGGCTTCATTTGAATTTTTTGAAATCCTGAGGATGCATCCATGAAAGTTAGTAGTTCATGGCCAGCTGTCGCATCCACCATTGAGTCAATGTGTTGGAGTGGAAATGGGTCTTTTGGGCAGGCTTTATTCAGGTCTGTGAAGTCCATGCACACTCTCCACTTTCCATTCTTCATCTGGATTACAACTAGATTGGCCAACCATCTAGGATAGTGGACCTCTCTTATCATCTTTTCTTGAGAAGCTTCTGCACTTCTTCTTGTATGATAATGTTTCTCTCAGAAGCAAACTTTCTTCGCTTTTGATGTACCGTCCTGAAAGATTTATCTATGGCATGTTTATAAGTAATTATGGATTTAGAGATACCTGCCATATCTTCATGTTTCCAGGGGAAGGTAGAAGCTCTTTTCTTTAAGAAAGATACCAATCCTTGTTCAATATCCTCAGACATACCAGATCCTATCAAGATTTTGATCTCGTTGTCCTGAGGATCTAAGGATACTTCCTTCACATCCTGATCTCTTTTTGCAGAACCTCCCCTGGTTGCTTCTGTAATTTCTATGCTTGAGTAGGCTTTGTAGTCCACTTCATTGATGAAGCACAGCATTCCTTGGCATCTTGCGGATCGCTTTCAATCTTGATGACCCCCCATGGGCTTGCAAGTTTCACACATTGATGATAAGTTGAGGGTACTGCCTTCATGCTGTGGATCTAGGGCCTGCCTAATATCACATTACAATAAGAGAATGAGTCAATAACACAAAATTTTTGTAGAGAGTTAGTCCCCTTAATATATATTGGAAGTTTGATTTCTCCCAACGTATCCTTGGTCTTGCTACTGAATCCCACAAGGACTGAGGATTTTGGGATAATCTCCGTTTCCGAGATATCCATCTCCTTCAAGGTATCCATCTGGATAATCTTCACAGAGCTTCCTTCATCAACGAGTATCCTGCGCACAAAACAGTTAGCTATACATAAAGTAATGACCAAACCATCATGGTTGGGACCCACAAGGTCACATCTATCCTCCACATCGAAGGATATGATTCTTTGAGTTGTTAACGTGGAAGTACGGAGAGGTCTTTCTCCGTTGTCCATCTTTGCTTCTTTGAAATGCTTCTTAGCTGTTGAATATGAGGTTCCGCAGATGTCAGATCCTCCCGAGATAAAGGATACAACCTTAGCTCCGGGTGGTGGAGAAGGTACCCTTTCAGGTATCTTGACAGGATCCTGACTCTTGTCTTTGTTCCTTCCAAACAAGTCCTTTAGGTATCCTTTGCTGAGATGGTATCCTATCTCCTTTCGAAGTGCTATACAATCATCAGTGCGATGGCCAAAGTTTTCATGGAATGCACATAATTTGGACTTATTTTTGCTGGATCTGGGCTTTTCATTTTTCTTGGGCCATCTGGCCTTGTCACCTAAATCCTGCATGGCACATATTATACCACCAATATCAATATTAAAACAATAATAGGAGATTTTAGGATACTCCTCATCGTCTTCGTCTTCTTTCAAGGCGTTTATCCTGGAGGTATCTTGTTTGGAATAAGGCTTGGGCCTAGAGAATTTCTGTGGAGAGTTTGACTTCCTGTTGGTAGACTCGTACTCCAGGATAACCAAACTTCCATGAGCCTTCTTATCATCCTCTAGCCGGATGCATCTTAACGCCCTGTTTCTGACTTCATCAAGATTCCTGCATGGAGTCTGTTTTGGTTAAAAATTGGGCTAAGGATCAATGAACCAAATTCGTATGTGAGGATTGGTGCAAAAATGAACGGAATAACCAAAGTAACGATTATAGGCAATGAACACGAAGTTATACGAGGAAAAGCCCTTGGTAACAAGTATCCCACCGGCACAAAAATCCCGGGTAGTGAAAACTATCACTACCAATTATTTTGAACTAAAAAAGATTACAAATGGTGGAACAATAGCTGATCGTGATTACAAAGTACTTTTGCTAAAAATTCTAAGTGTGCTTGAGTGTTGTGTGTTTTTTTTTGTTTGATCAGCTAAGGTTCAATATATAGATACAAATATTACAACGTAAACTAACTAACTCCTACAAATCCGGTCACGTTTGTTTACTCCTTCAACCTGACCGTTTACAAGCTTAGACGAGTGGGGGGGACCAGGTAAAATACTTCATCCGCAAGAATAGGAATTTCCAGTAGTCACGTGTTTTATCTGCAAAAATTATATTAGAATATAATTGAAATTGACTGTTGAGGATCCTTGAACCACAAAGGATCCTTAGTCCCGTTGATTGTTGCTAATGATACTTGATTTCCGAGGATCAAAGATCCTGGTCCCAAAAATTGCCCCCAAACATGATAGGTGTGAATGGAGTACAACTGTTATGTTTATCCCTATGGATATTTAAATCGGACCGTTATCAATAATGTGACATGACCGTCGCCTGTGAACGCATCATTATCCCTAATAAATAGGGTTTCAAGCCTTATAACTTCTCTCTTATCATATCTCACCTCCTATTCCGGCGATAATAATCCTCAGGTATTCCTCATTCTTCTCTCAAGTTTTTCTTTTATTATTTTTCCTTTCTCCAACAGCTTCAATTATGTCGAAGAAAAACTTGAAAGCCACCTATTGTTCGAGCCCTAAGGACATTGTTCCTGAACTTCAGAGTTAATATCTTCTCAAAGATCCAGTTTTCGAGGTTTGTAAATTTACCAACAAAGAAATCCAGAGGATTTCCAAGCGTTTCCCTGAAGGAACGGTATTTAGAGCGTATGACTATTGACTAAGGAGCGACTGTGTTTCTTCTGATTGGGTTTGTTTTCCAGCACTTCCGTTCCGTCTCGGCTTTTTGTACCCGTTTCCCAACCTTACAACTACCTTCTTTTCCTTCACCTGCATGAGCTATATCCAGGCCATGCCGATGATATGGAGAACTCTACACACCATCGAGAGATTGATTGAAGAAAGGGACCTTGACTTTAATATCTCATCCCTGTCATGTTTGTATACCTTAGTTACCCATCACTCCAATAGATTTGTGTTTAAGAGTAAACCCTTTCAACCTCTTCCGATCACCAAAACCACACATAACGACAAGAGCTGGAAAAACCAGTTCTTCTTTGTTCGGAGAGACTCTATCCCAAACGGGAATCAGCTACCAACTAGATGGATCCTTAAGGGTAGGATAGTGGATCCTGAGAATAGAGGATCCTCATATTATTGATTGGCTAATTGCAGGTTTGTTGTTGTGCAGTGTCCAACTTCTCGGATCTTGTTGTTGATACAGAAGGTGTGAAGAAAGCTAAGGTGCTTCTATCTCTAGACCCTTTCGACCGTTCCTTCAAGATTGTCGGTAGAGATTCATTAGCTGACTCAAGTGACGAAACTGCAAATTCTTCTGAAACAATGTCAAGTAAGTTAATCCTGAAAATCCAGTCAAAAAAGGTAGAATGATTATAAATAAAAAGATCGATTCAGGAGAACATATCTTTTTCCATTCTGTTAATGTAGGTGTTCAAAAGTCAGGGATCAAATCTTTAAAGAATCACATGGCTCAATTTCAGCTGGAGGATGTAGACAGTCTGATTTCCTCCCGTTCCGTCGAGAAGAAACCTATTAAAAGTTCCAGCCTCATTTCTTCAAAGACTGTAATGACTCGTTCCAAAGCAGGAGGGAAAAGGAAGAGAGAATTTGAAGCTAAAGTTCATGCTGCCCAGCGGTCGTTTGACTTGATTTATGAGGTAAATATTCTTGATATACCGTTATAGAGTTTTAATTATATCTTCAAGTTTTCATATCTTCATAGGGTGTGGCCTACGTCAAGGCGTTTTACGAAGAGTGTATCGCCACCTTGGAGACAGAGCTGGCCAAGCATCGGACCGACATCGTTTTGAAGGATACCCTGATCGCAGAGCTTCAAGCTCAAAAGGATACTCTAGAAGATAAGCTTGCCCTTGCTGAGATCCGTGCTCATGAACAGGTTATGGAGGCCAATGAACAGGCCAACGTCTGGGCCGGTAAGGCGGTGTTAACGGCTAGGATCAAGATTGCTGAAGTGGCCTAAGATGTTGCATTTGATAGGTTCAAGTGGAACGTAGCTTTATGGAAGAAGACTCTGGCCGGGTTTGGTGACGAAGGTGAGGATGCTGGAGGCGATAAGGGAGATGAGGATGCTGGGACTAGTGGGACCAAGGAGGATGCTCTGGAACTCAAAGCTGCTGGTGATGGTGAGGAAGTCAAGGCGAAGGAGTAGGTGGCGACAATGGGTGATGAAGGATATCATAGACAAGGCCGGAGCCCGTTTTTTATGAAGTTTAAATGGTTTTTGTTGATGTTTTTATGTGAACAATGGTAGCTGTAATTCTCAGGATCAATGATCCTTAAGAAAATTGTCAAGGGTAGTTTAAGGTGGAGGGATCCTCAGCTTTTAGAGGATGAAGCCTTTACTGCCCTTGTCTCTTTAATTTCCTGCATGGACATATGATGACTTTGACGTAATCCGATCCGGGTGGATGGTCCACTTTTGCTGGTGAAGCCCGGATCACTTTTTATCTCGCTTATGATAATATAACTCCTTTGGTTTCAGTTTTACAACTTGTGTCACTAGGATAGAGGATTCTCAATCCTTAGAACTTTTTTCTTCATGACGTTTACCTGTTTGAACAAATCAGCAAAAGATAATATAATAGTTAGAAGAGTTGGATTTAAACTCAACTATCTTGGGTACAAGCCCAACGAAACGTGGGGACAAGCCCAATTAAATGTGGGGGCAAGCCCATTAAACGTGGGGACAAGCCCAATAAACGTGGGGACAAGACCAATAAATACGAGCGACGAGCCGATCCTTGGCGTTGGCCCAGTTATACGCGGGGACGAGCCTACCCCGGCGTTGACCTTAACTTGTGTATATGGTACATCTACCATTTAATTTGTAGGATCCAAGATATAATTTACAGCCAAGAAATTGTCAGCCACGTATAGTGCACTGGTCCCACAGCCTCCAATTATGCCCGGATAATCGTGCGCTCCAGGCAAGGGTGTAGAAACCCTAATTCGGGAGATAAGGTGAAGACCTTAGAAACCTGGGGACAAGGCCGATTAAACTTAGAAGACAGTTGGCCAACCCATTTTTTCCACTTGAGGGCCCTATTGCTCGGCATTTCTGCAACTTGACACATTTGACAAGACAATAATATAATATGAAAATCAATATAAGGTAAAATTTTACCAAGTATCGGATTGAAGCAATTGATTAGGATCCAGGATCCTGATAAATGAAAATACTTCTTTAGATGAATTGCATTCCAAGCCCTTGGGAGCATGTCACCTTCCATATTCATCAAAGATATGCCCCCCTTTCCTGCTTCGGCTTCAATTAGATAGGGACCCTCCCATTTGGGTGCCAGCTTCCCGTCGGATGGATTAGTTGTGTTTTGGAACGCCTTTCGAAGGACTAAGTCTCCAACCTCAAATCTTCTAATTATGATATTCTTGTTGTAAGCACCAGCCATCTTTTGTTGGTAGGCTGCCATCCTGAATCTTGCTTGATCTCTAAGTTCGTCCACAGTATCAAGATCTTGGACAAGATTCTCGTCATTTCTTTGAGGATCACGGATGCTTGTTCTGGCTGTTGGGTACACCATTTCAGTGGGGATCACTGCCTCAGCTCTAAAGACTAATGAGAATGGCGTCTGTCCCGTGGCATTCTTCGGAGTTGTCCTATCTGCCCAGAGCACATAGGGCAGTTCTTCAGCCCATTTGCCTTTCTTTGCTCCAAGATTTTTCTTTAGGTTGTTGATGATGACTTTGTTGCTTGATTCTGCTTGGCCGTTTGCTTGTGGATGGACTGGCGTTGAAGTGATCATTTTGATTCCCCAGCTGTCACAAAAGCTAGTAGTTCTTTTCCCAATAAATTGGGAACCATTATCACAAATAATTTCGGAAGGAATTCCAAATCTAGTTATAATATTACATTTGATAAAGGATATAACTTCCTTTTCCCTAACTTGAGGGAAAGCCTCGGCTTCGATCCATTTAGAGAAGTAGTCTGTCATTGCTAACATGAAGACTTTTCCTCCTGGAGCTGTAGGCAGTTTACCCCCTATGTCCATTCCCCATTTCATGAATGGCCATGAAGAGACAATAGGGTATAAGGGTTCTGTCGGTTGATGTAGAATGTTGCCATGCCTCTAACAAGCATCGCACTTCCTAGAATATTCCATAGCATCCTTCTTCATTGTAGGCCAGAAGTACCCGGTTCTTAGAATCCTTGAGAATAATGCTCTGCCCCCTGTATGGTTTCCGCAATATCCTTCATGGAAATCCATCAGTACTTCTTGGATCTCGGATCCTTCGATGCATCTTAAATATGGACCTGCAAGGGATTTCTTATATAGCATATTATGTATAATAGTATATTGTGATACCTTGGCCCTAAAAGCTTTGGAGTTCTCTTCTTTTGGGATTTCTCCATCTTGAATATACTTCATTATCGGAAGGATCCAGGATGAATGATCAAGAAAATGATCCTTAGGATCCGTGTGTAGGCTACCGTCTATCTCCATTGCTTGGTATTCCTCAATTGCAGGGGATAGGACGTGGATGATAGGAATTTTTATGTTCTCTGGGAGCATCAAAACCGAAGCTAGGTTTGCTAAGGCGTCGGCCGCAACATTTTCTTCTCTTGGTACCTGTGTAATTGTACAATAATCGAAGGATCCCGCAAGATCCTTTACTATACCTAAATATTTAATTAATTTCTCACCTTTGACTGCATATGAGCCATTAAAGTGATTAGCAATTAATAAAGAGTCTACAAAAATTTGAAGATATCTGATTCTCATACCTTTAGCTAGTTGTATACTTGCAATAAGTGCTTCATATTCTGCTTCATTGTTAGTGGCCTGGAATTCACAAGCTATGGAATGGGGTATTATGTCCCCCTGTGGCGATTTTAGTAGTATTCCCAATCCTGTTCCTTTAACATTTGAGGCTCCATCAGTGAAGAGTGTCCAAGGATCCTCGGCCTCTTCAAGCTATTGAACTTCAAGATTGGCTTGTTCTTCTATGTCACTACTAAAATCAGCCACAAAGTCTGCTAGTGCCTGTGACTTAATTGCATTTCTAGGCTCATATTGAATATCATATGCACTTAATTTTACAACCCACTTGGCCATTCTACCCGACATTTCTGGTTTTCTAAGGAAATTTTTTATGAGATAATTGGTTTTAACAATAATACTATGTGTTTCAAAGTAATGTCTTAACTTAGTTGAGGCCATAATCAAAGTAAGAATAAGTTTTTATAGATGAGAGTACCTGGACTCGGCATCGAGGAGACTTTTACTTACATAATAAATGGGATGTTGATTACCTTCGTGATCTTTTACCAAGACTGCACTCAAGGCGGTGAGGGAAACGGCTAGATAGAGGATCAATGGTTCTCCATCTAAAGGTTTCATCAAAGCTGGTGCTGAGGATAAATAATCCTTCAGAGCGGTTAGAGCAGCTTCATGTTTCTCCGTCCACTCGAATTTCTTGTTTTTCCTCAAGATGTCAAAAAAATCTTTACATCTTTCTGAGGATTTTGATAAGAACCTGTTAAGTGCTGCCACCCTTCCTGTTAATCTTTGTACTTCTTTGATATTTGTTGGAGATTTGAGATTTAAGATGGCTTGGATTTGCTCTGAACTCGCCTCTATTCCTCTTTTGGTTACCAAATAACCTAGGAATTTACCGGCTTTGACACCAAATAGACATTTAGCAGGGTTTAGCTTCATGTTGTATTTGTCGAGGATGTCAAATGCTACTTCCAGATCCTTGAGGTGATCCTTTGCTTTCTTTGATTTCACCACCATGTCATCGATGTAGACTTCCATGGTATCTCCTAATTGTTCCTTGAACATCATATTGACTAGTCTTTGATATGTAGCACCTGCATTTCTAAGACCAAACGGCATAGCAATATAAAAATATATGCCCATAGGGGTTATAAATGCTGTATCCTCTTGATCAGATGGTTCCATCTGGATTTGTTGAAATCCTGAGGAAGCGTCCATAAAGGTCAATATTTCATGCCCTGCGGTAGCATCCACCATGGAGTCAATGTGGGGAAGAGGGAAAGGATCCTTGGGACATGCCTTATTTAAGTCAGTAAAATCGACACATACCCCCCACTTTCTGTTTTTCTTTTGAACTACAACCACATTGGCTAACCATTTTGGATATTTTACTTCTCTAATCATACCTGCCTTTAGTAGTTTCTGTACCTCTTCTTGAATGATCGCATTTCTCTCTGGTGCAAATTTCCTTTTTTTTTGATAAATGGGCCTGAAAGAAGGATGAATGCCAAGTTTATGGGTTATAACATCTTTAGAAATACCTGTCATGTCTTCGTGCTTCCACGCAAAGGATGACTTTCTTCGTTTTAGGAAGGATACTAGATCCTTCTCAATAGATTCTTGTATTTCAATGCCTATCAGGACTTTGCCGTCAGGATCCTCAGGATACAAGACCACTTCTTTGGAGTCTTGTTCCCCAGTTTCCATGACATTTCTCCTTGTTTTCTGTGATTGCTATGCTTCCCTCAACTTTTTTTTAGACTTCATTGAGGAAGTGTAGCAATCCTTATCATCTTGCTGATCACTTTCGATCTTCGCTATTCCCCATGGGGTAGGTAGCTTCACACATTGATGGTAGGTGGAGGGAACCGCCTTCATTATGTGTATCCATGGCCTGCCAAGAATAACATTGCAACAAAACAAGGAATCGATAACATAAAATTTTGAATAGAATTTACTCCTTCTATATATATGGGTAGTTTGATGTCCCCCAATGTATTCTTGGTTTCCCCACTGAACCCTACAAGAACTGAGGATCGTGCGACAATTTCCGACTCCGGGATATTCATCCTTCGAAGTACTTATAGTTGGATAATGTTAACTGAGCTTCCTCCATCAATGAGTATCCTGCGTACAAAATGGTTAGAAATAAATAAAGTAATGACTAAACCGTCATGATGAGGATCCTGAACATTGACTCGATCATCCTCATCAAAGGAGATAGCTCTTTGCTCGGCTGTTGTAGAAGTCTTGATTGGCCTTTCACCATTCTCCAGTTTGCACTCTTTGGCGTACTTCTTTGCAGCCGAGTAAGAGGTTCCGCATATGTCGGATCCTCCAAAGATCATGTTGATAACTTAAGCGTCTGGTGGAGGTGGAGCAGCCTTTTCTGGAACCGATTCACGATCCTGGTTCCTGGGCTTTTTTCTTCCAAATAGCTCCTTAAGGTGGCCCTTGCTGAGGAGGTAGGTTATCTCCTTCCTCAAGGCAATGCAATCATCTGTCATATGATTGAAGTCCTCGTGAAAGGCACACCACTTCAATTTGTCTTTGGGGAGAGGTGCCTTCTCATTTTTTCTCGGCCATCTTGCTTTGTCGCCCAAGTTCCTAACGGCAAGCATCACTCCTCCCATATCTACAGAGAAGCAATAATCGGATATTCTCGGGCAGTCTTCATCGTCTTCCTCCTCCTCTACAACGTTGATCTTTTGGCCACCTGGCTTGTTGTGCAGCTTAGAGTTGCTGTTTCTAAAATAGGATCCTTGTTTCTTGTCTTGAGATTCATTTTTCGCCGGAGTTCTCAGTTGGTCTTGTATTCTTTGATCCTCTTCCAGCCTGATGATTCTTAAAGCTCTGTTTCGGACTTCATCCAAACTCCTTCAAGGGGTCATCACAAGATCTTGATAAAATGGAGAGTCCTTTTGTAACCCTATTTTGAATGCCTCAATAGCTGTCGGGACATCCAAGTTTGGAATTTCCAAGGCCTCTCTTCCAAACCTTGTAAGGAATTGCCTAAGGGGTTCCCCACGAGGTTGGACAACTCTATACAAATCACTAGTTAATTTTTCGAAGGATCTACTGCATGAAAATTGACTATTAAATAAATTGATTAAATGAGAAAAGGAAGTAATAGAGTAAGGAGGAAGACTTAGCAGTCATTTAAGGGCGGATCCAGTGAGGGTTGAGCCAAAGCCCTTACACAAGCAGGCTTCCTTCAAACTATCTGGGATCGGGTTGATTTCCGTTCTTTCGCGATATAAGGCTACATGTTCCTCAGGATCTGTGTACCCATCATATAACTTCATACTAGGGGCTGTAAAGCGCTTTGGTATCTCAGCATCACAAATTGGTGGAGCAAAACCTGGATATGTTATGGCTTCCTGTTGGTACTTCGGGAATGGGTTTGATGACTCCTGGTACACTCGATATCATATCCTTGAGCTTTTGTATGTCGCGGGCTATGGTTTGATTGATTCCAATATCCTGCATACCACCATGATTAGTGCCAAAAGATAGGTTATCATAAATGTTACCTTTTGTGTGATCGAAAGATCTAGCTCCATAGCTGCGCCCGGGGTATGTCATTTCAGCATCAGCACTTGGTCCGGTAGGAGCATTAGTCTGCATGGGTATGAAGTCGCCTTCATGGATTTCCGATGGCCTGGATTGGGGTTCTTTCAGAGGCTCCTTTCCATAAGGATAGTAGGATTCTGGATGATGATGGATGATGGATTCTGTTTGGAATCCCTAGGATCCTGGTTGAAAGGTTGAGGATCCTTGGAGTTGATGGGTGGAGGATCCTTGATAAAATCCAGAGGGTCCGGATTGGAAGGCTGAGGATCCTTGCGAAAGGTGATTGAAGGATCTCATAGATTGACCCAAAGATCCTTGTTGAAGGATAGATGATCCTTGAGTGTACTGGTCAGAGTATTTTTTCTTGAAGAGGTTAGAGGATCCTTGTTGAGGATAAGAGGATGCTGGATATCTCTGTCCCAGGAATTCCGGAGTGCTAAAGTTAAGCATTTTTGGCATGATGGGGCTTGCGTCTTCAGCAGCCTTTTTAGCTCTTCTAATTTCCTCGATCTCATGGAGGATCCTCTGGTTGGTCTTCTTTTGCTGCTCCATATAGCTCTTCATCTGCGAACACAAAATAGAAACATCGTTGTTAGCAGTTACCGTTTGGGAGATGGTAGTGGATATTAATCCAGAGAAAACAGCAGTCTCCTTCTTCTGAGCAACAGTTATAGGTTTTTGTGACTTCATAGAGACAGGTAGTGGTGGTAAAGACACTTGAGCCGAAACACTTGATGCAGCGGTTGTAGAAACGGCTTTTCCTTGAGAGGCCATTGAGTTATAACTTTGAGTGTAGGGATTGAATAAAGGTAAGAATTTTTGGGATTAAAGCACCAATCGCCCACGGTGGGCGCCAATTTGTTTTGGTTAAAAATCGGGCTAAGGATCAATGAACCAAATTCGTATGTGAGGATTGGTGCAAAAATGAACGGAATAACCAAAGTAATGATTATAGGCAATGAACACATAGATTTATACGAGGAAAAGCCCTTGGTAACTAGTATCCCGCCGGCACAAAAACCCCGGGTAGTGAAAACTATCACTACCAATTATATTGAACTAAAAAAGATTACAAATGGTGGAATAATAGCTGATCGTGATTACAAAGTACTTTTGCTAAAAATTCTAAGTGTGCTTGAGTGTTGTGTGTTTTTTTTGTTTGATCAGCTAAGGTTCAATATATAGATACAAAGATTACAACGTAAACTAACTAACTCCTACAAATCCGATCACGTTTGTTTACTACTTCAACCTGACCGTTTACAAGCTTGGACGAGTGGGGAGGACCAGGTAAAATACTTCATCCGCAAGAATTGGGATTTCCAGTAGTCACGTGTTTTATCTGCAAAAATTAGATTAGAATATAATTGAAATTGACTGTTGAGGATCCTTGAACCACAAAGGATCCTTAGTCCCGCTGATTGTTGCTAATGTTACTTGATTTCCGAGGATCAAAGATCCTGGTCCCAACAGAGTCATGACAAGGTCGTCATAAAATGGTGAATCCTTCTTCAACGCCATCTTCAGAACTTCAACAGCAGCCACCATGTCAAGGTTTGGGATATCCAAAGCTTCCCTGCTAAATCTAGTTATGTAATCCCTTAGGGATTCATTATTAGGCTGAACAATTCTATATAAGTCACCTGTCATTTTCTCAAAAGATCTACTAAAAGAAAATTGATTATTGAATAAGTTAATCAAATGAGAAAATGAAGTGATAGTATTAGGAGGAATACTTAATAACCATTTGAGGGCCAGCCCCGTTAGTGTTGAACCGAACCCCTTGCATAGACAGGCTTCCTTGATGTCAATAAGGATGTGGTTGATCTCCATCCTTTCTCTGTATTGAGCTACGTGTTCCTCAGGATCCGTAATGCCATCGTACAGCTATATGCTGGGCGTCTAGAACTTCTTGGGGATCTCCACGTTGCATATAATCCATGTGAACCTGGATAATCTATGACTGCCAACCGAGACTTCAGCTATGGGACGGATTATCACGGGGATATTGGAAATAATATCCTTCATTTTCAGTCATTCCTTGGCTATCTCGGGGGATATCCCCTTATCCTGCACAGATCCACGGTTGGTGTATAAATTAGCATTAAGTAAATTGTTACCGAGATCGTGGTTAGGTCTTTGGTATCCTGAGCCTTGACGGCTAGTTCCTCCATTAAGGGTATCCTCAGGATAAGGTGATGTCTGCATAGGGATATCATCCCCAACATGCACTTCAGAAGACACCATGGGAGATCCTGACGAGAATATGCTGGCTAGCACAGTTGAACGAGGCTACATGTTGATCGATTCTGGCCTCGTTAGTCTGGGTAACTCCGAGGATACCGGAGGATAAGTTCCCTAGTATCCTGACTGCTGCTGAGATGGAGTCCTTGTTGGTTGTGCCCCCAAGGATCCTGGAGAACAAAAATCAAGAGGCCTGGGCATGATTGGAGTAGCCTCATGCCCTGGTTTTTTCTTTATCCCTTCAATCTCCTTAAATAGCCTTGATTTGGTCTTCTCTTACTGCTCCATGTGAGTTTTGACCGGTTTCATCAAAGCAAAAATATCACTGTTAGAGATAATCGGATCTACCAGTGTAGAGGTTCCCGGGTACGGTGGAAGTTCTCCTCTGGATTGAGTGTTATTCTTCGGGACAGGTGGAGGACCAGGGTTAACACTTGAAGCAGTGGTGACCACCGGAGCAAAAATGGAGCTGGTTTTTGGTTGTGAGGCCATGATGAAGGGATTAAAGTAATTGAGAATGAAACACACAGTTTTGATGGATTAAAGCACCGATTGCCCCACGGTGGGCGCCAAATTGTTTTGGTCAAAAATTAACAAAGGAATTTCGTAACCAAATTAGTAAATGGGACTTGGTGCTTGCTCGAAATGAACATAAAAATGATAGAACACAACGATTTGTTGCGAGGAAAAAACCCGTTATCCTGAGGATAACAAGAAAAAAACCCCGGGCGATGAAAACTATCACCACCAGTTTATTAATAACAAAAAGTGGTTACAAGTGTTGGAGCTTTTCTCCTTGGATCATGTTACAGAATGCTACTAAGTCTAGTGTGAGAGGTGTGTGTGTTTTGATCCATATGAGAGCTCTATATATATACAAAATTAAAGCTAACAATAATGCCTACAAATTAGGAATGAAAGACTAAATCTGATTAGCCGTTAACTCCCCCATTAAGCTCGTTTCCTTTTTGAACACGTTCTATTAGCTGCAAGTCCAAGTCTTTAGGGAATCATGGTAAGTCTCTTGACCTGGTAAACAAGGAAAATAGCAAACAATTTGTTAATTATACAATGCATTTAGGATACCTGTTACCTTGGAGGATATCCTATCCTGGAGTTATCCTGAACATATTGCTTGCCTAGGATACTGAAAATCCGAGCCCTAACAATACCTATGTGATCTTGCCATTAGGCCATTGTTTCACAACACGTTATCAGCACGAGTTTGCTCGATCTCTGATTTTGTCGCATTTTGCATCTCAAGTTCTGCTAGTGATCTGCTGGTGTTTCATTCGCGTCACCCGACTGCCTTCACAGAACCGCAACATCCAATCGGAAGTATCTGGTGCGTATCTTTTGCAACTAATTAAGGTACATATATCGACCTCCTTTTAATCTGTGAATGCATATGTTTGTTTTTCTTGTTTATATAGTCGGCACGCATATATTGGGTTAATTGTTTATATTATGGATGGATAAAGTAAAAAAAAAGATATTGGTCGGTTTCTATTCAATATGTATTGGGTTAATTTGTTTGTTTTACAGAATATGTATGTCCTTAAACCCACATTTGAAGCATTAATATAATAACATATACATTAATAGATATGTTTTAATTAGTCGGTTTCTATTCAACATATTTTCCAAACCTTATTAAATCTGGCATTCCAATAGTGTAAGCAATATCTTCTTTTGATAAACAAATGTGTATTAGATAGTGAGTTGATAAAAATTTGTAATTTAGAAACTAAAGTAAACATAGGTGTTTATTTTCGTTGTTGAGCTGATTGTAATCAAAAGATTTTTATAAGTTTATGATTTCAAATTTACACATATTATTGGGTTCGTTTACTTTTTGATAATTATCACTTGCATATTAGTTATTATATACGAATAAGAATTTAGTATATGAAATATAAGTCTAGATATGTTTGTAGATTATTTAACATAGAGATACTTGATGAGTATGCAATTGAATATGCACATATTTTGAAATATGGGTTGGTTTAACTTGAAGTGTCAAACCAAACTAAACTTAATGTAGCCTTTAAATAGTTACTCAACTTAATCATGTTATATGATGGTTAACGTGTGACTTAGTATTGGTTTTCTTAACATGTTGCAAGAATATAACTTGTTTATATGATGGTATGTTGTAATGCTAAGAATCACATTCTTTTTACTTTATTTGCCTTTGATATGTTTTAACAACAAGATTCGAGTTTAAAACAAAATTTCTCTGATGAAGTGTGATAACACTTTAATTCCTTTGTGCTTATGGGTCTAATATTATACATAAATGTAATAACTAATAGTAATGGTCCATGATTTGTTGGCTAATAGAAAGACATCAAAACAACAGTTTAAAGTCATGAGTTTGTTTACTGTTTTTTTATAATGATTTGTTGTCACAATATTATTAGATATATCAATGTATAATTTATTCATAACCGAAATGCAATATTATGAAAACATGATGTATTTGTTGGTCTACTAGTTCATGCTATCGAAACATGTTATGTATTGCTTGATGCTTCCTATCATGAATATGTGTTAAAAGAACAATTG
This sequence comes from Bidens hawaiensis, assembly GCF_021521415.1. Classification (NCBI taxonomy): domain Eukaryota; kingdom Viridiplantae; phylum Streptophyta; class Magnoliopsida; order Asterales; family Asteraceae; genus Bidens; species Bidens hawaiensis. The sequence goes on along the minus strand of NW_027494289.1, from coordinate 158,731 downwards.
TTGTGTATATATATAACATAAGTTTTAACCATATTATTACTTATTATAATGTTATCACATATGTCACGTTGGTTTCCTGTAGTTTATGCATTAGTCATGCAACAATTGAGGATCTAATGAATATATTTTATTGGATAGAAAATCCTTTGATCTCTCTCAAGATAGATGGACCATGCAAAGATGATTTACATTGGTTTTATTGTTACTTGTGAATCTACGTATCTTTTCGATGTTATTAAAGATGCATATAGATGTTACTAGATAAAGCAGATAAAGACTAAAGTTGATTGTTAGATTAACACTCTCATGAAGAGTATCAATATAATTAAATATGACATCCTAGTCTCATTATTATAGTTATAAAAGGTCGTAAGATATAAGATCAATAAAAATTAGATGACTCGATCATGTAACTTCTTAATTGATGTTACGTGATGAGAAGATATATAGAAATTAAATAATTTCCATTGTCAAATCTTCTCTTGAAGTTGCAAGATTGTTGAAGAAATACAAGGTTTAAAGCGACCACCATGAAAGTACCCACTATGAAAGTCGTGTGATGCTAATCCATTCCTTGAAGTGAATGAGATGGTAGAATGATCAATGTAAAGGTCATGATCATGTATAACTAAGGAAAATCTAATGGTGTAACCATAAAAGTTGATCATCATAACAAACATTCCTAAAATATCCCTGTTGGGGCACGGATTTTCAGTATCCTCGGCAAAGGTTATATTCATAGCAAATCTAGGATACGGTATCCTCCAAGGTAACAGGTATCCCATTTACATTATATAAATAACACAATCTTTGCTACTTTCCATGTTTAACAAGTCAAAGACGGTTGCTTGATTTCCTCAAGACTCGCACTTGCTGTTATTAGAGCGTGGCCAATAAGGAAACGTGGTGATTAAAGGAATTAACGGCTAATTGGACTCCTTCAAAAGTTTCCTAAATTATATGCCATATTGTTAGCTTTTTATTTTTGTATAAATAGAGCTCAAAACCGGATCATAACACATACTCTAGCACTCGAGAAATTACTAGTACTTGCATTCTTTGTAATCACGATCAAGTTTGAGCTCCACCATTGTAATCACCTTTATTATTAATAAACCGGTAGTGATAGTTTTCACCGCCTGGGGTTTTTTGCTTGTTATCCTAAGAATAACGGGTTTTTTCCTCGCAACAAATCCTTGTGTTCAAGCACTTTTACGTTCACTTCATACAAGCACCTAGTCCCGATTACTAATTTGGTTATGAAATCATTGTTGTCAATTTTTGACCAAAACAATTTGGCGCCCACCGTGGGGGCGATCGGTGCTTTAATCCGTTTATTTCATTCACCTTCATTCTCTTTACAATGGCCTCACAACCAAAAACCGGTTCAGTCTTTGCTTCGGTGGTCATTACTGCTTCAAGTGTCAACCAGGACCTCTACCACCGTCAAAGAAAAATACTCAGCCCAGAGGAGAACTTCAACCATTCGCGGGATCCTTTACACGGGTAGACCGCTTATATCTAACAATGATATTTTTGCTGATGAAACAGGTCAAAACGCACATGGAGTAGCAAGAGATGACCAACTCAAAGCTATTCAAGGAGATTGAAGGAATCAAAAAGTAACCAGGGCAAGAGGCCACTCCAATCATGCCCAGGGTCCTTGATTTTGATTCCCCAGGATCTTCTATCCTTCAGAATCCCGGATCCTTGGGGACAAAATCAGCAAGGATTCCATCGCAGCAGCAATCAGGATACTGGGGATCTTTTCCTTCGGTATCCTCGGAGTTACCCGGATCAACGAGGCCATGATCCTTCAATATACAACCTCATTCAACCAGGCCAGCCGGCATAATCTCGTCAGGGTTTCCCATGATGTCCTATGAAGTACATATTGGAGATGATATCCCTATGCAGGCATCACCTTATCCTGAGAATACAATCAATGGAGGAACTGGCCATCAAGGCTCAGGATATCAGAGGCCTAACCAAGATCTTGGTAACGGTTTACTTAATCCTAATTTATACACTAACCGTGGATCTGTGCAGGATAAGGGGATATCCCCTGATATAGCTAGGAAATTGCAAAAAATGAAGGATATGATTTCCAGTATCCCGGGGATAATCCATCCCATAGCTGAGGTACCAGTAGGCAGTCATAAATTATCCAGGTTCACCTGGCCCATATGCGACGTGGAGATCCCTTGGAAATTCCAAACGCCCAACATGAAACTTTATGACGGCACTACGGATCCTGAGGAGCATGTAGCTCAATACCTAGGAAGGATGGAGGTCAACCCTATCCCCGCAGAAATTAAAGAAGCCTGTCTATGTAAAGGCTTTGGTTCAACACTAACGGTGCCGGCCCTCAAATGGTTATTAAGTATTCCTTCCAATACTATCACTTCCTTTACTCATTTAATTAACTTTTTTAATAATCAATTTTCTTGGTAGTAGATCTTTTGAGAAAATGACAGGTGATTTATATAGAATTATTCAGCATAACAATGAATCCCTAAAGGATTACATAATCAGATTTAGCAGGGAAGCTTTGGAAATCCCCAACCTTGATATGGCAGCTGCTGTTGAAGCCTTCAAGATGGGACTTAGGAAGGATTCTCCTTTCTATGATGACCTCGTCATGACTCCATGCAGGAATCTTGATGAAGTCAGGAACAGGGCCTTAAGATACATTCGACTAGAGTATGACAAGAAGACTCATGGAAACTTTGTTATCCCGAAATATGAGTCCACCAACAGGAAGTTCGACTCTCCGCAAAAGTTCTTTAGGCCAAAGCCTTACTCCAAGCAAGATAATCCCAAGATCAATGTTGTGGAAGAAGACGAAGGATATCCTAAAATATCCAAATATTTCTTTAACCTTGATATTGGTGGTGTAATTTGTGCCATGCAGGATTTAGGTGACAAGGCCAGATGGCCTAAGAAGAATGGAAGCCCGGATCAAACAAAGACAAGTCAAAATGGTGTGCATTCCATGAAGACTTCGGCCATCGCACTGATGATTGTATAGCACTCCGGAAGGAGATAGGATACCTTCTCAGCAAAGGACACCTGAAGGAACTATTTGGAAAAAACAAGAACAAAAGCGAAGATCCTGTCAAGATACCTGAAAGGGCATCTTCTCCACCACCCGGAGCTAAGGTGGTATCCTTTATCTCTGGAGGATCTGACATCTGTGGGACCTCGATTTCAGCAGCCAAGAAACATTCCAGAGAAACGAAGATGGACAACGGAGAAAGACCTCTCCGTACTTCCACATTGACAACTCAAATGATCATATCCTTCGATGAGGAGGATAGATGTGGCATTGTGGACCCTAACCACGACGGTTTGGTAATCACTTTATGTATAGCTAATTGTTTTGTGCGCATGATACTTGTTGATGGAGTAAGCACTGTAAACATTATCCAGATGGATGAAATGAAGAAAATGGATATCCTAGAAACAGAGATTATCCCGAAATCCTCAGTTCTTGTCGGATTCAGTGGCAAAACCAAGAACACCTTAGGAGAGATCAAACTTCCAATATATATTGAGGGAACTAACTCCCTACAAAAGTTTTGCGTTATTGACTCTTTATCTTGTTGTAATGTGATTTTAGGCAGGCCCTGAATCCACAGCATGAAGGCAGTACCCTCGACCTACCATCAGTGTGTTAAACTCCCAAGTCCTTGGGGAGTCATCAAAATTGAAAGTGATCAGCAAGATGCCAATGAATGTTATGCTTCATCAATGAAGTGGACTACAAAGCCTACTCAAGCATAGCAATTACAGCAACAACCAGGGAAGGTCCTGCAAGTAAGAGAGCAGGATGTAAAGGAAGTATCTTTGGATCCTTTGGATACTGAAGTCAAAATATTGTTAGGAACAAGTATTCCTGAGGATATTGAGATGGACTTGATATCCTTTCTAAAGAAAAGAGCTTCTACCTTCGCCTGGAAACATGAAGATATGACAGGTATATCTAAATCTATAATCACTCATAAACTTGGTATAGACAAATCTTTCAGGCCAGTACATCAAAAGCGACGGAAGTTTGCTCCTGAGAGAAACGCTATCATACAAGAAGAGGTGCAGAAGCTGCTTAAAACCAAGATGATAAGAGAAGTCTAATATCCTAGATGGTTGGCCAATCTAGTTGTTGTCCAGAAGAAAAATGGAAAATGGAAAGTGTGTGTGGACTTCACAGACCTGAATAAGGCCTGTCCATAGGATCCATTTCCACTCCCACACATTGACTCAATGGTGGATGCAATTGCTGGCCACGAACTGCTAACTTTCACGGACGCATCCTCAAGATTTCAGCAAATTCAAATGGAACCATCAGATCAAGAAGACACAGCCTTCATGACTCCCACAGGTATATACTGTTATACTACAATGTCTTTTGGACTTAAAAATGCAGGTGCAACATACCAGAGGCTAGTCAACATGATGTTCAAAGACCAAATGGGGGACACGATGGAAGTCTACATAGATGACATGGTGGTGAAGTCAAAGAAGGCCGAGGATCATCTGAGAGACTTGGCAACAGCATTTGATATCATGGATGAATACAACATGAAGTTGAATCCAGCCAAGTGTCACTTTGGGGTCAAAGTAGGAAAATTTCTGGGATACATGGTCACCAAAAGAGGAATAGAAGCAAGCCCCGAGTAGATCAAAGCTATCCTGGATATCAAATCACGAAGAAATGTCAAAGATGTCCAAAGGTTGACCGGAAGAATAGCTGCTCTCAACAGATTCATCTCAAGATCTTCAGAGAAATCTAAAGACTTCTATGATACCCTGAGGAAGAATCAAAAGTTCGAATGGGGAGAGAAGCAAGAAAGGGCATTGGTATCCCTGAAGGAATACTTATCCTCAGCACCACTCCTGATGAAGTCGGTTGATGGTGAGCCATTATCCCTTTACCTAGCCAATTCTGGGAGTGCAATCAGTGCTGTCTTGGTCAAAGATCATGAAGGTCAACAACATCCGATATACTATGTAAGTAAAAGTCTACTAGATGCTGAATCCAGGTATTCTTATCTTGAAAAATTAATTTTAGCACTTATAATGGCTTCTACAAAATTAGACATTACTTTAAAACTCATGCTATACACGTAAAGACTAACTATACTATCAAGGTTGTTTTGAGAAAACCAGAGATGTCATGTAGGATGGCAAAGTGGGCTGTAAAACTTAGCGCATATGATATCTAGTATGAGCCAAGGACAACCATCAAGTCTCAAGCACTTGCCGACTTTGTGGCTGATTTTAGCCAGGATATAATTGAAGAAGTTGAAAAAGAAGTTCAGCAATTGGAGGTCAAGGAAAGTTGGACCCTACATACTGACGGTGCCTCCAACATAAGAGGAATAGGTCTAGGTATGCTGCTAAAATCGTCACAGGGGGACATTATACCTCTATCAATATCTTGTGAATTTCAGGCTACTAATAATAAGGCTGAATATGAAGCCTTAATAGCTGGTTTACAATTAGCTAAGCATATGGAGGTCAGGTATCTTCAAGTTTATGTTGATTCTTTATTATTAGCTAACAATTTTAATGGCTCTTATGCAGTGAATGCAGAAAACCTAGCAAAGTATTTAGAAATAGTTAAGAAATTAGCTATGTGTGACATTTGAGCCAAAACAAGGTACACCTCAGTACGTATTTACCAATTAAACAAATAAACGCCTTTTGCGTAACAAACGAACGATTAATCGAACGGGTCGGGTTATGACCCATATATCTTGGGGGGCAATCTATAAGTGATATACGATCTATACAAGCTAAAATATTAGAAATATGGTCTTAGTTTGATAGCAAACAAGTTAAACAAAAATATGCTCGTTTAACTACCAGCTATAGATTTAAACGCGAAAGATAGTTACAAACCAAGCATTATATCATCCGATAAGCCGAAAAAGACTTACCAAACACTTATTTGAAATGTTTTAAGCGATCCGTGAAAATATTTTTGATTTTTACAAAAACATAGAGTATGTTTTTATAATTTTACACAAAACTAGCCGAAAAACACTCGTTTTCGCACTGTTTAACGCACCCGATAAGTTTTTCACACCAAAAACCGAACCCGAACTAAATTTGGACTGGGCTTTTCGTATTTGGGCTTGAGAAACCAGATCATTGGGCCAAAACAGCCCAACATGGGCCCATAAGGAATCCCGGCCGCAGCCGCCACCCCACCCCTATTTTTTATAAAACTTATTCCACAAGCTTGATTATTCATTTTAGTTGATAAGAAGTTGAGGTCCAAGAAGCTCTAAACCTAATTTTCCAGAAATCCTTCAAACCCTAAGGTAAGGAGCTTAAATAAGTAGCTTTTGTACTTGTTTAACCTTGATTAATACCATAAAAACATGTCTTGATTACTAAAAATCATTCCTAACCATGTAAAAATCCCAAAAATGGTCCATAAACATGTTTTGATCATACACATGGTAAGGAACCTGTTTTGATAGTTTTTTTTGGCCATAAACACGAATTAAAGGGTTGAAACGGCGTTTTTACGGTTCAAAAGTTCATTTTTGTGCACTAGCCGAAACCCTAAGTTAAGGGCTGTTATGTTGATGAAAAATTTCTTGGTTTGTGATATAGGACTTGTATCTAGCTTTCATAAAAGCACAAGAACCGGAAAACTTGATTTGAAAGACGGAAACGAGCCAAACCCGCTAAGGTAATGCCGAAACACTCGCTTACGGTCTGTTTAGGTTAGGTTGTGATGTGCATATTTTTAAGACTTGAAATTTTTCAGGAACATCAGGGACCATGTCAATAAGTCCCTGTTCAAATTTGGTAATTTTTCGATCATCCGAGAATATTTGGCGAATTTATTACCGAATTGGCATGTTTATTTGGGAAAAATAGGTAAAGTACTCCAAAAATTATGAAATTTTTCTGGGAACTTAGATTTGATGTATTTTGATCAAATATGAATTTTGGGATCATTTGGAGAAGTTTAAAGATGTTTTGTTTATATGCATTCGTGTGAATTTTTATAGCCGAATTTGGGCCGAAAAGAATATCGTATGAGCTTTTTACATTTTATAATTGATGAAGGTTGTTTTGGGACATGATTTGAGTATTTAGGAATTTTTGTGGAGTTTTTGAAAATTGTTTGGGGTAAACGGACAATTTTCAAGCGAAATATAGCAGATAAAATGAATTTTTATAAATTAATAAATCAGTAAATAATTCCAGAAATATTTTTATAAAAATCTACATATTTTAATTGATAAGTGGCTAAATTTTCATAATTTAATGATTAACGGTTAATTAATTATGCTAATTTGAATATTAAACAAATTCAGTTTTTATAAAAACCGGCAAGTTTGTGACTAGCAAATCTGCGGGAATATCAAAACACCAAGAGTGATCAAAAATGATATTTTTGGACTAATTAAGTGAAAACGAACTTTTTTATGAGAAACCTGGACAATCCGGGTGGATTGTGCGCGTTTCTTCTCAAATCAAACTGAATAAACGGAAACGGGCCCCGTGGCTAATCCGGGACCCTAGTAGGTGATCCTTCTTTACAACTTAATCATTTTATTAACCAATACATTACTCAAGCTTATTTTCCCATAATTGTTTTCTGAACACGTAAACGAACAACTTGGCCCAGCTGGAAAAACAGTAATCTTTGCCAAGTTCAGTTTTAAGTATTAGACATTGAACAACATCACAACCTAAGCCTATTGTCACATTCTGGGCGTTCCAGCTACACCCAGATTAGTTATACAGCCCAGTTTAGTATTGAGATTATAATAATATTAAAATATTAATATTATTATAATATTGATTATAGGAACTACTGATAGCGGACCGAACAAAACACGAGCCGATACAGTACTGATTATCTACTAAACCGTGAGTTTCATGACCCCACTCTTTAAACAGTTTTACGAACTTTTGGGGTGAAAAGCATGTTTGATTACATATACACACCTGAAACATGTATTGATGTGAATTATCTAAGTGCTAACACACGAAAGTCCCCACTAACACAGTGATTAACTTCGAACCGGTGGCTTGCGAATAGTACTATTGGTTTGACAAACCCAAACGAAGCCGGCACATATTGCTGAGACTTTACCCCGTTTGCACAAGACCATAATTATACAACACGCTATGTAGTGTTAGACATAGTACTTGGGGCATGTTGTGGGCGGAAAGGGGCCACAGTGGCTGATTGAGCGTGGGAAATGGATGCACGCAGCACATACAGTCAAGGCTTCACTGTAGCTTAGTATAATTACATCATTTACATACATACATAGTTATTTCATGATTACAAGTGCTGACTTATGAATACTCATTACTGTTTTCTTGAAACTCGTGAAACTCACCAACTCTAGTAGTTGACCCGTTTTAAACTGCTTTTCAGGTGTACCTAAATCGGAATGATTTGGTAATCTGTTACTTGCCCAAGATGTGTGGTTGATGCTATGTGAATAGAGGCAAGGGTGTTATTAGTAAGGACGTATAGTTAACGAACTATTTTTGTTTGTATCACCTAGACTGTAAAACAATGATAGAACAAAGAAATGTAATATATTGTAAATTTGTGTGTAATGTTTCTTTATAAACAATATGTTGATACCAGAGGTGTCTGTTACATTCCCGTTTTACGCTTCCGCATTTTGCTAGTCGGGGTGTGACAGAAGTTGGTATCAGAGCCATTGGTAAGGATTAGGTTATCGCGTAGGGTACCTAAATATAACCGTAGGCTCGATTAACTCTGGGACAAAAAAATTAAATAATAAATTAATATTATATATTGATGGATGTCGGGATGAACTTGTAGGGCAAGTTAGTTATTGTGGTCCGGAACATAATAACAGACTTGTTTGTACGAGGGAATTCGGGGAGAAGTCGCGGAACGTGTGGTTAGGTAAAAGTGGCAACATATGTGTATAAAAGGTAATGTGAAAGTACATATATATATATATATATATATATATATATATATATATATATATATATATATATATATATATATATATATATATATAACATTCATACGTGCTTAATTGGAACAAGGTGTATGAATACGTGTATATACGATACTGTTGATGACGGTAAATTTTACTATGAATATTATATTCATTTATATTCAGTATTGATTTAAATAATAATAATAATTAAAATTTTAATAAAACTAATATTATATTTTAATATAATTAATATTAAATTTGGTTTAATTAATTAATCTTTTCGACAATAGTTAGCGCTAGCAATAGTTATTATTCTTATAACTAACCTTTGTGCAGAGTCATGTCAAGGAATAACGAGTACGTACTGGAAGAAGAACCGGTAATCTCTGTTGAGGAGGATCCAGAGGAGGAATCCGAGGAGGATCTAGAGGATGAATCCGAGGAGGATCTAGAAGAGGAGGAACCGAAGGAGGAGGAGGAAGAGTTGGAAGAAGAAGTTATCTGTAAAGAGCTACCTAGGAATGTGCCTGATCTATCCGGCTACAGATGCGATAGTTATCCACTCAGGTCACCACGCAGGGATCAAAACGAAGTTAACAGTCAGTATCGTTCACCAGCTAGAGTAACCAGATCACCCACTCCACATATACACCTGTCGCCGACGACTTCAGCTACTGCACGAGTCCGATAGACTGCTCGTATTCGGGTAACCCCGATTGACCCTACCTGGATTCCATTCAGATCTAACCACGACCGGGGAGGACCTTCACGCCCTAGGGCAGATACTTCATCTTCCCGTTCATTGAGTATACCTACTCCTCGCCCTGACCTCCCAAATCCAGGAAACAACTCTTGGATGGTTGTCCTGACTGACCGTGTGATAGACCACTCGATAGCCATAGCTAACATTAACCAGGAGAGGAGGGACGTGACCCAGTACTTATCGACGTTACATCAGATAGTACTGAACTTGCAGCTGTCAGATTCCTACCACCACTGGTGTTTGGATAGGGTGATAGTTCGGCTGTGGAACTGTTACTGGGTGATTACGGTGCTGTTATTTTTATGTTTGTGGCTAGCCTATCGTCTGTATGGATAGATGTGGAATATTACAAATATATGTATGTGATCTTTTGATATTCCATGTATGTATATAGTAGTATGTTATGTTAATATGGGGCACAATTTTATACATTATGGCAAGCACTGACCCTTATAGGGTTAAGTCTAACCGTCACTTAGTGCCAGATTTTGATATATACATGCAAGCACTGGCCTTTATCAGGCTAAGTCTATGTACCTTTTGATATCAATGTATGGAACAATTTGTGAAATGTTAGTATGTTATCTGGTTTACATGTACAACATTTATTGTGATTATTATTACACAGTGTCGTAGACTGGAATTAGTACTAATTGGCTTATATTTGTTTATCATTATAGAATGGCCCCAAAGAATGCAAACCCTATGACTGAGGCAGAAATAGCCGAGATGATTGCTCGGCAAATGCAGGCAGTAATCCCACTTATTGTAACACAAATAACTGCTGGTGTTAATGCCAATATACAAACAAACCAGCAACAAATCAATAATGCTCCCCCAACCAACAATGAAACAGTTACATATAACAATCCCCCACCTAATACAAATGCCCCTACCAATGATAACAATCCCCCACCTAATACAAATGCCCCTAACAATAATAATCCCCCACCAAACCCAAACAATAACAATAACAACCCTAATCCCCCTTGAAGGGAATATTCGATCAAAAACTTTATGGCCTGTAAACAGATTGATTTCAAGGGCACTGAAGGGCCAAACGGGTTAATCATGTGGATCGAGAAAACTGAATCTATCCTCAATATCAGCAATTGTCCACCCGAAAACATTGTCAAGTATGTTGCCTCTACATTTACTGATCACGCACTAATGTGGTGGAACACTACGGTACAGATAAAAGGTCAAGGTACGGTGAATCGCATGACATGGGCTGAACTCAAAACACTGATGCTGGAACATTTCTGCCCAAAGAACGAAATTCAAAGGTTAGAACACGAACTTTGGAGTTTGGAAATGAAAGGAGCGGATCATCTGGAGTATACCAACCGCTTCAACGAACTGGCTCGCCTAGTACCATGGTTAGTAACTCCCGAGGACAAATGAATTGAACGTTATATTTGGGGTTTAGCCCCGAAAGTGAGGAGTTTAGTGAATGCTATTGGTCATACATCGTTTGAGAATGCCGTGACTCAGGCCGGCATCGTAACTTTTGACTTGGTAAGAAGCGGAGTGTTGAGAATGGCCGGGGAATCTTCGAGCATGAAGCGAACTAATTATCAATCAGGATCACAAGGAAGGCCAACAAGTAAACGTGCACGCTCGACAATACAAAATTATGCCATGAGTAGTTCTGGGGTGAAATGAGACAGGTACAAGGGACCATGGCCAAAATGTGATAAATGTAGTTTTCATCATGTGGGTGAGTGCAGGCCGTTAATCTGTCAGAAATGTGGGAGAACGGGGCATAATGGCCCCAGTTGTAGAGTCAGTATGGGAATTGTCAACCGACCAACCCAAGCAACTCAACCTCGTCGTCCGCAACCACCTAGACCACAACCGATTCTTCAACAACCTATACAACAAATCACAGCACCAGCAAATCGCCGTGCTTGCTATGAATGTGGTAGCACGAAGAATTTTAGAAAAGACTGCCCCAAGTTGAATAAAGGAGCAGTCACCGGTCGGAACCAAGCATCAACCTCTGGGGCGTCTCGGGGGCGCGCGTTTGTTATCGGGTCTGTAGAAGCACGACAAGACCCGAACGTAGTAACAGGTAAATTTGTTGTTTCTGATCAATATGCTTCTGTGTTATTTGTTACTGGTGCCGATAGAAGCTTTTTTTCCTCTAGCTTTGTATCCCTGGGTAATATGCCAGTTAGTGAACTAGCAAATCCCTATACTATAGAACTCGCTAATGGTAACTCTATAACTGTCAACCAAATAATCCAAAACTGTTCCATTATTCTTAATGACCACCCATTCCTTATTGACCTACTTCCGGTAGAGTTAGGAAGTTTTGATGTTATTGTTGGCATGGACTGGTTAACCAGGTATAAGGCGGAGATTGTGTGTAAGGACAAGACAGTTAAAATTCCCTTTTCGAATGGTGAGGTGATCGTAGTACAAGGAGAGAAGTCTGGTTCGATATTACCTCTCGTGTCTCATCTCAAAGTGTTGAAATGTTTACGCCAAGGTTGTATGGCATTCTTGGCAAACGTGACTATAAAGAACCCTGATGAGAAATGCATAGAAGAGATTCCCGTTGTACGTGAATACCCCGATCTCTTTCCTGACGATTTACCTGGATTACCACCGAACCGACAGGTTGAATTCCGCATAGACTTAATACCAGGATCAACCCCTATTGCTAAGGCACCTTACCGATTGGCACCCTCTGAAATGCAAGAATTATCTAACCAGTTACAGGAGTTGTTAGATAAGGGTTTCATTCGTCCCAGTTATTCTCCTTGGGGAGCACCGGTATTGTTCGTAAAGAAGAAAGATGGAAGTTTTAGAATGTGCATCGATTACCGGGAATTAAACAAAGTTACCATCAAGAACCAATACCCTCTTCCACAAATAGATGACTTGTTTGATCAACTTCAAGGGGCAAACTATTTCTCAAAAATTGATCTTCGATCCGGTTACCACCAAGTTAAAATTCAAGAGGAAGATGTGTCTAAAACGGCGTTCCGAACTCGTTATGGCCACTATGAATTTTTAGTTATGCTGTTTGGACTGACTAATGCTCCCGCAGTTTTCATGGATCTTATGAATCGAGTTTGTAAACCGTACCTTGACAAATTCGTTATTGTGTTTATTGATGACATTTTGATATATTCGAAAACCAAGGAGGAACATGAGCAACATTTACGGACTATCTTCGAGCTGTTGAGGCAGGAAAAGATGTATGCCAAATTATCAAAGTGTGAATTTTGGTTACAAGTGGTACAATTTCTAGGGCACGTTGTTAACCGACACGGTATCCATGTAGACCCGAGCAAAATTGAAGCCATTAAAAATTGGCAGGCCCCAAAGTCACCGAAAGAAATTCACCAATTTTTGGGTTTAGCTGGGTATTATCGGTGTTTTATTGCTAATTTTTCCAGCATAGCCCAACCTCTAACTCTTTTGACTCAAAAAGATCGTGCTTACGTTTGGGGAGAAGAACAAGAAGCGGCTTTTCAATTGTTGAAATAGAAACTATGCCAAGCCCCGATACTGAGTCTTCCAGAGGGAACTGATGATCTGGTAGTTTATTGTGACGCGTCCCGGAAAGGTTTAGGGTGCGTACTTATGCAAAGAAACAAAGTCATAGCATACGCTTCTCGACAGTTAAAGGTGCACGAGAAGAATTATACCACTCATGATTTGGAATTGGGCGCGGTTATTTTCGCACTCAAGATCTGGAGGCACTATTTGTATGGCACCAAATGTACAATATACACCGACCACAAGAGCCTACAGCATATTTTCGACCAGAAAGAACTAAGCATGAGGCAAAGGAGATGGGTAGAGCTGTTGAACGATTATGACTGTGAGATTCGATATCATCCGGGCAAGGCTAATATAGTAGCAGATGCTTTGAGTATAAAAGACATGATCAAACCACTACGGGTCCGAGCACTTGGAATGATCATCCAAACCAGTCTCACCGAACAAATTCGTGTTGCTCAAAACGAAGCTCTGAAAGGAGATCACCTAGAAGATGAAAACTTGCATGGGACCGAACAACATTTTGAAGAAAGAACTGACAAAATTCTATACTCTAAAAACCGAGTTTGGATTCCCACTTTCAGCAATCTGCGTGACTTGATCATGGACGAAGCCCATAAGTCCAAATACTCCATTCACCCTAAAATAGATAAGATGTATAAGGACTTGAAGGAGTATTATTAGTGGCCCGGTATGAGGAAGGATATAGCCGCGTTTGTCAGTAAATGTTTATACTTGTGCGAGGGTTAAGGCTGAATATCAAAAACCTTCGGGAATGTTGCACCAACCGGAAATACCACAATGGAAATGGGAACAAATTACCACGGATTTTGTAACAGACCTCCCTAAAACTTCCCGAGGAAACGATGCAATATGGGTGATAGTTGACCGATTAACAAAATCCGCACACTTCCTTCCAATCCGAACGACTTACACAACCGAAAAACATGCTCACGTTTACATAAATGAAGTTGTATCCCGACACAGCGTACTCGTTTCAATTATTTCTGATCGTGATAGCCATTTCACCTCTCGTTCTGGCAAGCCGTACAAGAAGCTTTGGGAACCCGAATTGACCTAAGTACCGCCTACCATCCCCAAACCGACGGTCAATCTGAGCGAACCATTCAAACCTTAGAAGATTTGCTTCGCGCTTGTGTACTAGACTTCGGTGGAAATTGGGATCAACATCTTCCACTGGTTGAATTTTCGTACAATAACAGCTATCATAATAGCATTCAAGCGGCACCATATGAAGCACTGTACGGGCGGAAATGGAGATCACCCTTGTGTTGGACTGAGGTGGGAGATACCCAAATTACACGATCTGACTTGATTCAAGAAACCACCGACAAAATCCGTAAAATTACAAGTAAATTGAAAAACGCTCGAGATCGACAGAAAAGCTATGCTGATGTTCGTAGAAAGTCGTTATCCTTTGAAATAGGAGACAAAGTTTTCCTGAAAGTATCCCCGTGGAAAGGCGTCATTTGATTCGGAAAAACCGGTAAACTAGCTCCGCGATACGTTGGACCATATGAAGTCATTTCTAAGATCGGTCCTGTAGCTTACCGACTGAAATTACCTTTGGAGTTGAGTTCTATTCACGATGTCTTTCACATTTCGAACCTGAAAAAGTGTCTTACCGATGAAACCGAAATCGTGCCATTAAAAGACTTAAACATAAACAAAAAACTAAATTTCATTGAAGAACCGGTGGAAATATTAGAGGGAAAAATAAAACAATTAAGATACAACAAAATCTCTCTAGTCAAAGTTCGATGGAACTCAGAACGAGGACCCGAATTCACGTGGGAGCGGAAATCTGAATTCAAAAAGAAATACCCGCACCTGTTTCCAAACAAAAACAAAGTTGAATAATCAAATTTCGGGGACAAAATTTTCTAACGGGGGAAGAATGTGACATTTGAGCCAAAACAAGGTACACCTCAGTACGTATTTACCGATTAAACAAATAAACGCCTTTTGCGTAACAAACGAACGATTAATCGAACGGGTCGGGTAATGAACCAGATATCTCGGGAGGCCATTTATAAGTGATATATGATCTATACAACCTAAAATATTAGAAATATGGTCTTAGTTTGATAGCAAACAAGTTAAACGAAAATATGCTCGTTTAACTACCGGCTATAGATTTAAACGCGAAAGATAGTTACAAACCAAGCGTTGTATCATCTGATAAGCCGAAAAAGACTTACCAAACACTTATTTGAAATGTTTTAAGCGATCCGTGAAAATATTTTTGATTTTTACAAACATATAGTATGTTTTTATAATTCTACACAAAACTAGCCGAAAAACACTCGTTTTCGCACTGTTTAACGCACCCGATAAGTTTTTCATGTCAAAAACTGAACCCGAACTAAATTTGGACTGGGCTTTTCGTATTTGGGCTTGGAAACCATATCATTGGGCCAACACAGCCCAACATGGGCCCATAAGGAATCCCGGCCGCAGCCGCCACCCCACCCCACCCCCATTTTTTATAAAACTTATTCCACAAGCTTGATTATTCATTTTAGTTGATAAGAAGTTGAGTCCAAGCAGCTCTAAACCTGATTTTCCAGAAATCCTTCAAACCCTAAGGTAAGGAGCTTAAATAAGTAGCTTTTATACTTGTTTAACCTTGATTAATACCATAAAAACATGTCTTGATTACTAAAAATCATTCCTAACCATGTAAAAATCCCAAAAATGGTCCATAAACATGTTTTGATCATACACATGGTAAGGAACCTGTTTTGATAGTTTCTTTGGCCATAAATACGGATTAAAGGGTTGAAACGCCGTTTTTACGGTTCAAAAGTTCGTTTTTGTGCACTAGCCGAAACCCAAAGTTAAGGGCTGTTATGTTGATGAGAAATTTCTTGGTTTGTGATATAGGACTTATATCTAGCTTGCATAAAAGTACAAGAACCTGAAAACTTGATTAGAAAGTCTGAAACGAGCCAAACCCGCTAAGGTAATGCCGAAACACTCGCTTACGGGCTGTTTATGTTAAGGTTGTGATGTGCATATTTTTAGGCCTTGAAATTTTTCAGGAACATCAGGGACTATGTCAATAAGTCCCTGTTCAAATTTGGTAATTTTTTGATCATCCGAGAATATTTGGCGAATTTATTACCGAATTGGGACATTTATTTGGGAAAGATAGGTAAAATACTTTAAAAATTATGAAATTTTTCTGGGAACTCAGATTTGATTTATTTTGATCATATATGAATTTTGGGATCATTTGGAGAAGTTTAAAGGTGTTTTGTTTATATGCGTTCGTGTGAATTTTTATAGCCGAATTTGGGCCGAAAATAATATCGCATGAGCTTTTTTACATTTTAGAAGTGAAACAGGTTGTTTTGGGACATGATTTGAGTATTCAGGAATTTTTGTGGAATTTTTGGAAATTTTTGGGGTAAACGGACGATTTTCAGGCGAAATATAACTGATAAAATGAATTTTTATAAATTAATAAATCAGTAAATAATTCCATAAATATTTTTATAAAAATCTAAATATTTTAATTGATAAGTGGCTAAAGTTTCATAATTTAATGATTAACAGTTAATTAATTATGATAATTTGAATATTAAACAAATTCAGTTTTTATAAAACCGGCAAGTTTGCGACTAGCAAATCTGCGGGAATATCAAAACACCAAGAGTGATCAAAAATCATATTTTTGGACTAATTAAGTGAAAACGAACTTTTCTGTGAGAAACCTGGATAATCCGGGTGGATTGTGCCCATTTCTTATCAAATCAAACTGAATAAACGGAAACGGGCCCCGTGGCTAATCCGGGACCCCAGTAGGTGATCCTTCTTTATAACTTAATCATTTTATTAACCAATACATTACCCAAGCTTATTTTCCCATAACTGTTTTCTGAACGCGTAAACGAACAACTTGGCCCAGCTGGGAAAACGAGAATATGAGCCAAGTTTAGTTTTAAGTATTAGACATTGAACAACATCACAACCTAAGCCTATTGCCACATTCTGGGCGTTCCAGCTACACCCAGATTAGTTATACAGCCCAGTTTATTATTGAGATTATAATAATGTTAAAATATTAATATTATTATAATATTGATTATAGGAACTACTGATAGCGGACCGAACAAACCACGAGCCGATACAGTACTGATTATCTACTAAACCGTGAGTTTCATGACCCCACTCTTTAAACAGTTTTACGAACTTTTGGGGTGAAAAGCAAGTTTGATTACATATACATACCTGAAACATGTATTGATGTGAATTATTTAAGTGCTAACACACGAAAGTCCCCACTAACACAGTGATTAATTTCGAGCCGGTGGTTTGCGAATATTGGTTTGACAAACCCAAACGGAGCCGGCATGTATTGCTGAGACTTTACCCCGTTTGCACAAGACCATAATTATACAACACGCTATGTAGTGTTAGACATAGCTACTTGGGGCATGTTGTGGGCGGAAAGGGGCCACAGTGGTTGATTGAGCGTGGGAAATGGATGCACGCAGCACATACAGTCAAGGCTTCACTGTAGCTTAGCATAATTAAATCATTTACATACATACTTATTTCATGATTACAAGTGTTGACTTATGAATACTCATTATTGTTTTCTTGAAACTCGTGAAACTCACCAACTCAAGTAGTTGACTCGTTTTAAACTGCTTTTCAGGTGTACCTAAATCGGAATGATTTGGTGATCTGTTACTTGCCCAAGATGTGTGGTTGATGCTATGTGAATAGAGGCAAGGGTGTTATTAGTAAGAACGTATAGTTAACGAACTAGTTTTGTTTGTATCACCTAGACTGTAAAACAATGATAGAACAAAGAAATGTAATATTTTGTAAATTAGTGTGTAATGTTTCTTTATAAACAATATGTTGATACCAGAGGTGTCTGTTAGATTCCCGTTTTACTCTTCCGCATTGTGCTAGTCGGGGTGTGACACTATGTGTTTCGAAACATTTGATATAATACATGTACCAAGGGAAGAGAACACTGAAGCAGATGCCTTAGCAAATTTGGCATCAGCTCTCAAAATACTAGATGATATCAAGATACCCATCGTTCATATATTGACTCCAGCGACAAAGGAGAACCTCGAAGTCCTAGAGACTTCAAATTCTAAGGATAATCCAGCATCTTGGACAAATCCCATAATACTGTATCTTCAGGATAACGAGATCCCAGAAGGGGAAAATCCCAGAGCTTTCCGCATGAAGGCAACCCAATACATTATCTTAAATAATGTGTTATACAGAAAATCACTTTCAGGTCCATACTTGAGATGCTTGGAAAGTCAAGAAGCACAATTAGTTCTCAAGGATATACATGAAGGTGATTGTGGAAACCACACTGGGGGCAGAGCCTTATCATCCAAGATACTAAGGACAAGATACTTCTGGCCAACAATGAAGAGAGATACAATGGATTCTCCAAGAAGTGTGATGATTGCCAAAGGCATAGCAACATATTGCATCAAACAGCCGAACCTTTATATCCTGTCATATCCCCATGGCCATTTATGAAATAGGGAGTGGATATTGTTGGAAAATTGCCCAAAGCTCCTGGTGGAAAGGTCTTTATGCTGGCCATGACTGATTACTTCTCCAAGTGGATCGAAGCAGAGGCATTTGTCCAAGTTAAAGAAAAGGATGTGATCTCATTCATTAAACGCAACATCCTGACAAGGTTTGGTATTCTAGATGAGATCGTTTGCGACAATGGATCACAATTCATCGGAAGAAGAACAACCAACTTATGTGAAAGGGGGAGATTCAAGATGGTGACCTCAACCCCAGTACATCCTCAAGCTAATGGTCAAGCAGAATCCAGTAACAAGATCATCATCAACAACCTGAAGAAGAAATTGGGGTCCAAGAAGGGTAGATGGGCTGAAGAACTACCATTTGTTCTTTGGGCCGATAGAACCACTTCAAAAAATGCAACGGGACAAACACCTTTCTCCTTGGTGTTTGGGGTCGAAGCTGTTATCCAAACAGAAAATGGTGATCCCCATAGCAAGAACCAGCATCCAGGATACTGAGTCCAACAACAATAATCTTACCGAAGATCTGGATACTATTGATGAAGTCAGAGATCTCACCAGAATCAGAATGGCTGCATACCAACAAAAAATAGCCAAGTCCTACAACAAGAATATCATAATTCAAAGATTTCAAGTAGGAGACATGGTGCTAAGAAAAGCATTTCAGAATACCACTAACCCAGCAAATGGAAAGCTAGCTCCAAAATGGGAAGGTCCTTACCTGATAGACTCGGAGGCAGGAAAAGGGGCCTACAGGCTAATCACTTTGGAAGGTGTTCCTATACCAAGAGCCTGGAATGCTATCCACCTCAAGGCATATTTTTGTTAGAATACTTAACCGGTATGTTGGTATCCTCAAGATGAAGGTATGTTCCCTTATCTGTTCTTACATTTTTTAACTTTATTATCTCTAAATCAAGTTTACTGACTTAAGCATCGGAGGTGTGTTAGCCAGGCTAACACCCACCCCTCATCAAGAGCTTCATGTTTTTGCAGTTATCCTAAGGATATGTTATCTCGACAACAGTCAGAGGCTAATCACCTCCCAAACGAATATGATATCCCTGATATCCCTCAAGGTTTAAAGGTCTTCACCTTTCCAACGAACGCCAGGGGCGCACGAATACGATATCCTCGATATCTCAAAAGGTTTAAAGGTCTTCACCTTTCTAACGATGCATGGAGCGCACGCTGATTCGGGTATAGTTCGAGGCAGGCTGACCAGACCAGCTGACAATCCGTCTGTTGTTGGCTATATACCGAATCCTTAAGATAAGTGGCAGACGTGTCACACAAACGGTTTATAACATTTTCATATTATCTAAGGTTTATAACACATTCGTGTTATCTAAAGTCTTGGCATAATCATGCCCATACGTTTGGGACTTTCCCCAGTTTTATGCCAAGTTTAGACATTTTCATGTCTTTAAAGTAAAGGCCTAGTCGCCAATAACAAGGCTTTATTGCCAGTTAATGGGCTTTGTCGCCAGAATTATCTAACTTTGTTTTGACAGATTGCTAAGAAGGTTACTAAGTTGTTTTTAACTTAACAAAATCCCAGAAGCTTGATACTTAAAAAGGTCAACGATTGGGGACATCACATGTAAGCCAATCATATTTATAAATAATCTCCACAAAGGTACTCTTTACACTTAGTTTAATTACACCAATTTATATTTCAACGTATAATCTTTTGGTTTGATTGGGATAACTCACACAAGGTATAAGGATACATTATCCTTAAGATATTTTATTTCAATTCCTAACAAATCTTTTGGTTATGCTTTCTACAAGTATATAAATCTTTAGAATATTTTAATAAGAAGTCTTTCTGGAACTATTGATATTTGAAAAGCATGTTTTCATGATACATTATCCTCGAATTAACTTCTTTCAGAAAATTAAAGACATATAATATTCTAACCAAAACTTACAAGTTACCGAACACAATACGTAAAGCCAAAAGATTATACTATTACTAATCATACGTGCAGGAAGGCAACACCCGGGTTTCGTCTTGAAAAACCAAGATCCCTCCACCCAAGTATTGCCAGATGTTCAAAAGTTAAGATTGCATGGGCTTCATCTTGAAAAGTCAAGATCCCTTCACCCATGAATCTTAATATCCGAAACATACTGTTGTTCAAAACAGAAAAGTAAATTGTTCATCAACCATCACAACCCAACATTAGACCAACAGACACAAACACATAAAAAATTGGGCTCAAGCCTTTTCTTTACCTTTATCATCGCCCAATTGCACCTCATCACCAACCGCCTTCACTACATCCTTGATAACCACCTCCACAGCCTCTTCTGCAGCCTTCTCCGCTCCACTAGGACCAGCATCCTCCACCTTCTCCCCACCAAGCTCAGCCAGTATCTTCTCCCAACCAGCTACATCCCAGAAAGGAGTCTCCAGACCAGCATCCTTCGCCTCTTTAGACATCTTGAGCCGGGATTGGAATACAGAAACAGCGGCAGACTTCTTCGCCCCCTCCATAGCATCATAAACCTTTATCAAGAATTCCGCCTCTTGATGAACCAATTCCTTCTTGACCAGTGACAACTCCAGTTTCAGGTCATCTACCTCTTTGTTCTTGTTGGTGCATAAATGTCAGTAGTTCATATGTCTAGTGTCTGTAATCGAGTCTGTAATATTGTTTATGTATTTGTTTGTTTAAAGCAAAGTTGTTGACAAGTTCGCCTAGGCGAACTTGTTAACCAAGCGAAGTTGTTGACAAGTTCGCTTAGGCGAACTTGTTAACCAAGCGAAGTTATGGACAACTTCGCCTGAGGCGAAGTTTTCGTGTATTTATATAGGTTACGGCTTATCGTTTTAGAAAAAAAAAAGTTGTTCGTGTGAGTCAAGTGACGTGAGGTCGAGAGTCTGTAACTGTGATTATATCACGTGTTGAGTTATTAATATAACGTGTGTTTGTTCGTATCGTATTCGTGTGTTCATGTATTTGTGTTCTACGTCCGTAACGATCTACACAGGGATTCCGCACCTGTGCATATCGGGATATCTCGTGTGATCCGTCCAGGGAACCTACAATTGGTATCAGAGCCATTTGCTCGATTGTGTGGTTGGGGATATTCACGCGGGTGTAGAATTCATCCCGTTTCGACTATTCACGGGACGAGTTTTTGGTGTTTTTGCTCATTCTAGCCTCCTACCAGTGTGTTCAAGCCTTTAAACCGTCAAAAACCTCGTTAAAATCCGATTTTCAGATCTGCAGAAAGTTTGAGTTCGTCAGGCGAAGTTGCTGTTCATCAGGCGAAGTTGCCGTCAGGATACGTAGGGTTTCGGCGAAGATATAAGGAGAAGCGAAGTTATTTACAACTTCGCCTACCTCCTCAACTTCGCCTAACTCAGCGAAGTTCTCAACAAGTTCGCCTTGCTCAGCGAATTTTTCTTCAAGTTCGCCTTCTTTCTAAGTTCGCTTACCCTAAGCGAAGTTATTCTTAACTTCGCCCAGTCACGCGAATTTAAGAAAGATCCAGCGAAGTTATTACTTAAGCGAAGTTATCCTTAACTTCGCCTACAGTACTGTTCAAAGGAAATCTTTTAACTTCGCCTACTCAGAATTTTTCGGGTTTCTTAGTCTTCAAGAAGGATGTCGTCGATCAACATTTCGGAGCTTGTAAAGATGGAAGTTGAAGCGGGGTCAGCTACAAAGGCCCCAAGGTTGCTGAAGGGAACCGATTTTGTCGCGTGGAAGGATCGGTTCATACAATAAGTTAAGTACCAGGATGCGAAAATGTGGGTATGCATCCAAGATGGATATATTCCACCAGTCATGGAGTATGAGGGTCGAGACCAAATCAAGAAATACAGTAAAATGGAAGAGGAGGAGAAAAAGATGTATGAAGCCGAAAGCAAGGCTCATGCTGCAATCACAATGGCTCTTCCACAGGAGATCCTCCATACGTTCAGAAAGTATACATCAGCTAGAGAGCTTTGGGAAGCTCTTGAGAACAGATTTGAAGGGAATGTAGGTATTCGGGCTTCAAAGATAAAGTTGCTCAAAACTCAATTTTCAGTCTTTAAGTACTTGAAGAACGAATCTCTTGATGATATTATCACTCGATATTATCATCTAATGACTGAATTGAGTAACTACTCCATTTCTTACGGAGAAGAAGAGATTGTGGAAAAGCTTCTCGATGCCCTCCCACCAAAATGGGAGATGTATACTGTGCTGATGAGGGAAGACAAGGACTTCCCTACTTATGATCTTGAAACCACTGTCAACAAGCTCAGAACTTTTGAGCTTAATATGGTCAGAAAAGAGACATCTATGGATCAGGTTCAAGATCCAGGCATGTACGGTGCTAAAGTAAACTCAAATTCAAGTTCAAAGACTGATTCTGCCGCCTACTACTCGAAGGGCGAGTCGTGTGCAAAGTCTTCACAGGAGGGGCATGTGTCAGTAAACTCAAATGGGGATGTTTGCTTTGTAGCCGGTGGATCAAGTGGTACTCAACAGACAGCAAGCAAGATTAGTGGATCTTTAAGTTCCTCAAGCAATAATTACTCTAAGATGCCAATGAGCGTCAAATCTGCTGAAGAGCAGTTTGGCCTCTATGCTTCATTTATTGCTTCATATGAAAACTATATTCAAGGAAAGGTTGTTGATCCAGCGATGCTGGATGAAGACTATGACCAGATCGATGCTGATGATCTGGAGGAAATGGATTTACAATGGCAGATGGCCATGATAGTGAGGAGAGTGAAGAAGTTTATGAGAAAGACGGGGAGAAAGTTTGTTGGTGGCAGGCCAGGGTTCGACAAGTCTAAGGTGAGGTGCTATAACTGTCAACAAAACGGGCACTTTGCCAAAGAGTGCAGAAACGAGCGAGTTGAACGTGGTCATGGCCGGTCTGCACAGCACACTGGGAATAGTAAAGAAATCAATGCCATGATGTCCAGAGAAGCAGGTGAATACAACTGGAACCTGCATTCGAATGAAACTAGTGAGCAGGCGAATATGGCTAAGGTTGAGAATGAAGACTGTGAGAAGATTACCGGAGAAGTGAAAGCTACTGGTAAGGAAAAAGCTTTCATGGCAGATAACAAGGATCAACTCTCCGAGGTAAGTTCTTAACCTATTTGTACTAAATGTGAGAATTTGTCTGAGCAACTTGCTACCATAACTGATCAGTATGTTCGTTTAGATGCTGAATTTAAAACTCTTAAAAAAGATCATCACTTTATGAAAGCAAGAGAAACAGTTACAAAGTTAAAATAAAAGCGTGTGAAAAAGATGTTAAAAGCTTAAAAACAAAACTTGCTGAAAAAATTGAAGTAATTGATCTAAGTTATGAGGTTTTAGAAGAAAAGACTAAACTGATTGCTGAACAAGAAAAGCAGATTGCTGACCACCAGGTGAAAGTGGTGGAACTGAACCGAAAACTTGAGCAGTTCAGAAATTCCTCAGCTATTCTTGATCACCTGGTTAGTGGTCAAGATTCCTCTGCGAAGAGGGGAGGAATTGGTTATCACGAGGTTCCACCACCTTATAACCACAATTACACTTTTAACCCTAGTTCCAATCAAGGTTACAAGTAAAGAACCAAGTGTTAGTAGTGGCGAAACGAGTTCGCCTGTTTCAAGTGTGAAAATTTCTGTTACGAGTCCAGTCTCATCAGATTCGGATAAGTTGTCCGAATCGGGTAAGACAAAAGAGAAGGTAGTGTTACCCACTGGTGGAGAAAAAGATAAAACCTATAAAAAGAGTACTCCACTCAACCCGTACGTCCCACCTTATGTGAGACGAACGGCCGGTAACACAGCCTCGACATCCAAAACAACCTTTGAAAAGAAAATGGAGCATAGGTGTTGTTTTAGGTGTAATAAGTTAGGACATCTTGTTGCAGATTGCCCTCTGACGCCGAAATTCAGAGGTGTGAGGCCTATTAAAACTGAGCATAAGCCTAATGGTAATTTTAATACTGCTAAAAATGAAAACCCTTCAAAGTTCCGAAATGTAACTAATTCAGGTTTTCACAGAAACAAACCTCAGTTTAACAATGCTAATAACCAAACCGCAAGATATAATACTTTCAATACACATAGGTTTGGAAGGCCTCACACTCAATTTCCAAGGAGATTTACTAATAGGAGTGACAGGAATTATCCAGATGCTAACTTTGGAAAGCAGAAGTACGGGATGTATAGATCCAAGACCAATTGGTCTTGGGTCCCTAGATTCTAATCCTTTGCTTTATTATGCAGGAACAGTTGAACAGGGCTGCCCACAGTCTTTGGATTGTAGATAGCGGCTGTTCCCGGCACATGACGGGTAACTAATACTTGTTGCACGACTTAAAACCTGTTCAAGGAGCGAGAGTTAGCTTTGCCGGTGAAAGTGGAGGCAGAATTACTGGAAGAGGAATGGTGTCCAATGGAAAAATGACTCTTGAGAATGTGAACTTTGTAGAAGAGTTGAAGCACAATCTGCTGAGTGTGTCGCAGATTTGTGATAAGGAGTACACTGTTCATTTCACGAAGAATGAGGCGATCGTGTTGAAGCCTGGTTTTCAGATACCAGACGAGTGGATAGTGATGAAAGCTCCACGTGATACAAATACTTATGTAATGGATATGAGGTCTACTGAAATGGCCACGGAAGAATCATGTTTAATGACGAAAGCAAGCGAATCGGAATCCGAACTGTGGCACAGGAGGATGGGGCACATTCATCTTCGGAAGATGAACCACATTGTCAGGAATGGACTTGTGATGGACGTTCCCTTGAAAAGTTTTAACTTTGAAGACAAATGTATAGCATGCAAGAAGGGAAAGCAACACAAGAAATCCCATCTCACCAAGAAGGTCAACTCTATTGCCAGTACTCTAGAATTGCTTCACATGGATCTCTTCGGTCCCGTATATGCAAAAAGTCTAGGAGGTACTTCTTACTGCTTGGTAATCACTGATGACTACTCGCGATATTCGTGGGTATATTTTATGAAATCGAAAGATGAGACGGCTCAAATGGTGAAGAATTTGATTACCAAAGTTGAGAACGTCATGGGTAAAACAGTTAAGTTCATCAGGAGTGACAATGGAACGGAGTTCAAGAATTTTGAGATGGAGATCTTCTGTCTTCAGAAAGGAATTGAACACCAATACCGCGCTCCGTATACTCCGCAACAGAATGGAGTGGCTGAAAGGAAGAACCGAACTTTAATTGAAGGAGCCAGAACTATGCTGGCAGATTCGAAGCTTCCTGTGATGTTCTGGGCTGAAGCAGTTGCTACAGCCTGCTATGTTCTGAATAGAGTGTTAACTGTTAAGAGACTTGGTAAAACGTGTTACGAGCTTATGCATGGAAGGAAGCCCAACTTGAGTGGTCTTGAACCATTCGGGTCCCCTTGTTCGATCTTGAAGACAAATTCTAAATTTGGCGAAGTAGCCGATGAAGGAATCTTAGTCGGTTATGTTGTTGGTACTCCCAACAGACGTGTCTTCAATACTTCGACCTGCAAGGTGGAGGTGGTGTGTAACACCGACATCACAAGTTACCAACCGCCAAAACCAAGCAATGGACCTGCTGAGCTTTTCGACTATGTTAAGCTTTTTAAGTCTTTTAACATACCGGATTTGGAAATTTCTGAAGAAGAAGAAAGAGTTGCGACGAAGATGATACTTGATGAGGAAGAAAATCTATTGCAAAGACAGCTGATTGATAAATGTCAACCTTCCTCATCAAACTCTACTGGTACCCCTGCTGCCTCGACTGAAGAAGAATTTTACAATCCATTTCACTCTCAACCAGAAACAACCATTGACGAGATCTCTTCTAATTTGGAAGATAATTTGCATGTCGGTTCTGTTCCGACCACGAGAATTCATAAAGATCACCCTTTGGATAATGTGATTGGTGATGTGTCCTCAGGCGTACAAACGAGAAGTAGCTTGAATGAACACACCTGTGTTTATACAAGCATTAAGGAGACAGGAATAATCAATGAATGCATGTACACCTGCTTTATAAGCCAGATTGAACAGAAGAATTATCAAATGGCTTTAAAGGACAGCTCGTGGGTCGAAGCCATGCAAGAAGAGTTGGCTCAATTCGAGAAGATGGAAGTTTGGACTTTGGTTGAAAAACCAAAGAATGTGCATGCGATAGGCACAAAATGGGTGTTTAAGTGCAAGAGAGATGATAAGGGGATTATTATAAGAAACAAGGCGAGGCTAGTCGTTAAAGGTTTTAATCAACAAGAGGGGATTGATTATAACGAAGTGTTCGCTCCTGTCGCCAGGTTGGAAGCCATAAGATTGTTTTTAGTGTTTGCTGCTTATGAAAAGATGAAGGTGTTTCAGCTAGATGTGAAGAGTGCGTTTTTGAATGGGAAAGTTGATGAGGTTGTGTATGTTGAGCAACCTCCGGGTTTTCCTGACCCAGACTTTCCAGATCACGTGTACAGGTTTAGCAAGGCGTTGTATGGATTACATCAGGCACCTCGTGCCTGGTATTCAACTTTATCGGATTACTTGCTCGAGAATGGTTTTGAAAGAGGGAAAATTGATAGCACGTTGTTCTTCAAAAGAGATGGAAGCGACTTCCTGCTGGTACAAGTCTACGTGGATGACATTATATTTGCTGCGTCAAAAGTCTCCATGTGTCAGGAGTTTGAAGCCGTCATGAAGAAAAGGTTTGAAATGAGTGCTATGGGTGAACTAACATTCTTTCTAGGATTGCAGGTTGATCAGAAGAAGGACGGGATGTTCATTCATCAGACGAAGTATGTTCATGATGTGCTCAAGCGCTTCAAGATGGAGGACAGTTCTCCATATGATACTCCAATCTGCGTCAATCACAAATTGGGTGCTGAAGTAGACGGTGATGCAGATGTGGACCCAACTCAATATCGGGCAATAATAGGTTCTTTAATGTACTTAACTGCATCTAGGCCTGATATAATGTTTGCTGTTTGTCTTTGTGCACGTTTTCAGGCAAATCCAAAAGAATCTCATTTGAAAGGTGCAAAGAGGATACTGCGGTATCTCAAGGGCAAGCCGAAGCTGGGGTTGTGGTACCCGAGTGGAGGAGACTTGGAGCTAGTCGCTTACACAGATTCTGATTATGGAGGGTGCAATCAGAGTCGGAAGTCAACAACTGGAGGATGTCAGTTTCTTGGTGGCAGATTGGTGTCGTGGCAATGCAAGAAGCAGACTTCAGTCGCAATTTCAACCTGTGAGGCAGAATACATGGCAGCATCCAACTGCTGCTCTCAGGTTCTTTGGATTCAACAACAGTTGCGCGACTATGGTCTGAATTTCTTACTTACTCCTATTTGCATTGATAACACAGCTGCTATCTCAGTAACTAACAATCCCGTGAAACATAGTAAAACTAAACATATTGACATACGTCATCATTTTATACGGGATTGTGCTGAGAAGAAATTGATTGTGCTTGAAAAGGTGGATACGCTTGATAATTTCGCTGATTTATATACTAAAGCGTTTGACAAATCCAGATTTCAAAACCTTATTGAACTGAATGGGATGATCAATCCCGAGTAATCATGTTTTTAATGTTTGATTAAAAAAAAAATAAATAAATAAATAAATACGTCACTAATCGCTTAAAATTATGTCGGTTATCTCATTTTGAAGGACATGTCTTAGGATATGTTTGGTCCTTATAGAATATGAGGATAGCCATTAACCAGATGACTGAAAGTGACTGGGGCGGTTATGATGAGTTTTTATTCTTTCGCTGAAAATTAGTCGATCATAATTAGTTAGAAGGACACATACTAGTATGTGGTCGGTCCAGCTGATCCATTGGATCTTCGGGATAGCCGTTTACCTGAAGACTTTGTTTTGGTCGGGGCGATTAATGTTAAAATTTTGAAAAAAAATGGGAAATGAAATTACTTTTCAAGTCTACTACTTCGTAAGAAGTTCATTTGCTATGTTTAACAGAAAATTGATCCAACCTTGGAAAATGATAGTTATACTGATTCTGTGTGCTTAACTAGTGAAGTTATTAGGCTTAAAAGGCTTTAGAACAGTCATTGTATGTCATGGTAACTTTTTAATGGTGCGTAAAAGTAGATGTGATACAAACTAAATTTACTTGATTTTACGTGGAAACTCCTTAAGAGTTTTGCATGTCTTCACATATATCTTTCCGAATGATAGGCAGAAAAGTGATTACCCAGTCATACACGAGCCCCTAAGTGTTCTGATTCCCGTGAAGATAGTGTCTCAAGATACAGCAGTGATCCAGATTCGGGACTTGCAGTTAATTTCTACTTTGAAGTCTATGTTTATTAAAAAAAAAAAAATATTTGGAGTTATTGAAACATATTAGAGATGACAAAATCAAGACTTCACAATCATTGAGTAAGAGAGAAGAACGGGAACCAGAAGAAGAGTACTTACAAAATCAGACACTATGGGTCGAGGTCAATTCGGGGTGACTTGGGGAAAGCCAAATACGCTTTGAGGATAGATAGGAGGCATCAATATTTATGAGTTGTTGCCCACTTAAATTTTGAGGCTTAATCGAACTTAACTCGTATCACAGAAACGATGAAAACCACTTTAAGTTATACCTGCTTACAACCTGTCTCTATATGTCATAATACAGTTAAACACGGATCTATGTGACAGTCACGTAATTAGTATGATTCTTGTTCAGATCTTTTCTAAAACGTAGCAGTCCCTATCGAGACTGAAATTTGATCCCTTATACTTTAATTGTTAAAAGTTTTCCTTTTCTGTAGTTGTATTTTTTAAACAGGTTACTTGGACTTGATCGTGTCGTTTAGTTCTTAAAGGAAAGTTTTATAACTTAATTGGAAAAATGTTAAACTTATAAGGTTAAATTTTGTAAATATATAGGCGATGTTGTTGAACAGGCGAAGTTGTGGATAACTTCGCCTAGGCGAAGTTATCCATAACTTCGCCTGTATAACAGATCCCCTATATAAAGAATACTTAGAGTCAATTTGTTCATTATTCAGCGAACTTATATCCACCATTTTTCACAGCGAACTTGTTATTACAGATCCATACTTGTTAACTTGTTCTTCGATTTCAAACCGATCTAAAGGTTGTTTGGGTTCTTTTGTCTGATGTTATATGTTCTTTGATTAATCTAAGGTTGTTTCGACAACCGGGTAATAACCTCGGACGACCGACCATTAAACCCGATTTCAAAACTCGTTTTCACGTGGTCATGTACAAACTGATCGTCAACCTATTGTTAAAAGCTTGAGTTTAAAAGTCCTAAATCGTCAAAATACCCAGAAAACCTCAGATCTTCAAGCTAGAATCATTCGAACTGTCGCCGTTTCAGATTCAGGCGAAGTTATGGTTTAGGCGAAGTTATCCGTAACTTCGCCTGAAGCTTAAGTTCGCCTGAGGCGAAGTTATCCGTAACTTCGCCTGAAACTTAAATTCGCCTGAAGCGATGTTGTGGTGAGGCGAAGTTATCATTAACTTCGCCTGGACCTTTTTAACTTAATAATTATTAGACGAACTTAAAGCTGAAGCGAAGTTGTTCCCAACTTCGCCCCAACTTTAACTTCGCCTATATAGTCTTTATCACAACTTCGCTAATGGTAATAAGCGAACTTGTGTTATGCTTTAATGTTTATCTAAATTGGTTCGCTTGTTGCACAGATGGCTGCTGTTGCCGGTGCTGGAGGTGCTGGAGGAGATGACGGTGATAACCAGAGGCAATTCTTTCCGGGTCACAACATGTTCATCACCTTAGACCCGGAAATGAGCGGTGTTGAAGACTATCGTGAGATCATTTCTTTCCTCATACGCTCGAGGATATTTCATGCTATCACGACGACTCTGCCGATATCCTTACCGAATATCGAAGACTTTTGGCAGACGGTAGAATACGATTGTCGTGTTGAGCCCCCGGTCATGCGAGCGACTGTGAACAATCAACAGGTTCAGTTCAATTCTGAACAGATTCGGGTGGCATTATGGTTTGGAGAAGAGACGAGGGACGACCCAACTGAGTTTGTGGCTCCGTTTCGTGATGGAGCGTTTCTCCGAATGGGCTATTCTGGTCCATTAGGCGATACACAGAGACGGAAGGGTTTTCTACTTGATCAGTGGCGCTTCCTTATGCACGTCATGATAGTTTGCATGTCAGGAAGGAAGGCGGGCACTGATGGTATGGGTGCGAGCATGCAGTCCGCAATGACTGCACTGACTTACAATAAACGCTATTGTTTTAGTCAGATGGTCTTTTACGAGATCGATAGACAGAGAAGGGCGATGGCTCGGGAGCGGTTCATTATGTATCCACGTTTCATCCAGATGATATTGAACCATGTGGCTCCGAATCTACCTCAGCGACGACCAATAAGATACGTGGAATCTGTGAGCAAGCGTATCTTCGCTCAATGCCGCACTTCGAGTGCGAGGAGCAAGCCTGAGCGGCGTCCAAGGCATACTCCACTGTTTGGGTTTTTAATCAACCCAGAGTATGTTCCTGCTGGTGGGGACGAGTTGAGAGATCCTCAACCACGACAGGCGGGAGCACCTCAAGCTGTACCTGCTGCGCCTGTTGTGTCGGCTGCAGAGGATATAGATCTTGATGCTGTCTTTGGAGGTCAAGGTTATTTCGATATGGATCAAGTTGATACACATGAAGTGGTGCAGGTCTCTGCTGCACAAGGTTCGGGTGTGAGTGTCACTAGAGCAGCAACGTCGATGGCTGACTCAGATTTGGATGAGATCATGAATGAGGGGAGACGGTTGATGGTGTCTCGAGAGAGAACTTTTGGGAAAAGAAAGAGGACAGAGGATGATGATGAGTCAGAAGAGGAAGAAGATATACATAAGCTGATACGACGTACAAGACGGGAAAGGACAGGTGCAGGTATGGGAGCTGGAGAGGCTTCAAGGATGGTACGTTTTGCTCCGGCTGCACTGTCTGGTATGTCTATCGTTCCTACTTCTGTACAGGTTACAAGTACAAGCGCTGCGGATGTTCCCGTGGTGGCTACATCATCTGCTAGCATTCCATCTACCACTACTATCCAGATGTCGACTCCGGAGATTGTGTCTCTGCCACCTCAAACGCTTACTCAGTCGGTGGTTGCTGCACGATTTGTAGAGTCAACGGTCGTCACTACTGCAGGGTTATCAGGTATGGTACCACCTGCGGTTATGCCTGCTTATGATGTCTCGCCTACGCCTATGTCAGACTCAGAGAGAATTGCTTCACTAGAGCGGATCGTGGCAGAGCAATCGAAGACTATTCAACGCCTAGTAGAAGCAAATCAACTACAGTCATCCCTCCTGGTTGAACATGGGAAAATTATAGATGCCTTGAAGGAGTTCTTGGCATCTCAGGGGGAGATGAGCTGTAAAGGCGATGAGCTCAGGACGAAGAAGAGAAACGACAGAGACGATGATCCCAATGCATCGAAAGATGCAGGTGGTGAGCTGCCAAGAACTTCTCAAGCTCTTGGTACTTCCACAGCTCAGGGGGAGTCTGCCGACGCGGCTGGTGGTTCTGGTGGTGATGATGTGGTGTTGGTTGATGATGAGAATATAGGTGATGACGTGATTGATGCGTTGAAAGAACTTGACGATGATATGTTCAGTGACGATGTGTTATTTGATGAGGATGTGCTGCCGAGTGATGTGATTGAGAAGATCGGTGAGCAGATTGAGATTGAGAATGAGATTGAGGAAGGAGAGATAGTAGAGGAAAATGTCGAACATGACATTCCAGAGGTTGAGAAGGCCGATATGGGTGATCAGACGGCAGTTGAAGATGAGGATGAACAAGAGATCCTTAGAGTTTACGATCCGATGCATCTTGTTAACTTATCGCAAGCTGATTTGAAGATGCTTAACGAGAAAAAGATCTTTTATATTCCTGCTTGGAAGGATGAAGCAAGGAAATATCAAAGGGTTGTGTCGGTGTGTGTTAGAGAAGTAGTGCACGCGTGAATATACAGGATTACAAGACAGATGCTGAAAGATCAAGATATGAAGCTACTGCATAAATGTCAGTAGTTCATATGTCTAGTGTCTGTAATCGAGTCTGTAATATTGTTTATGTATTTGTTTGTTTAAAGCGAAGTTGTTGACAAGTTCGCCTAGGCGAACTTGTTAACCAAGCGAAGTTGTTGACAAGTTCGCTTAGGCAAACTTGTTAACCAAGCGAAGTTGTTGACAAGTTCGCTTAGGCGAACTTGTTAACCAAGCGAAGTTATGGACAACTTCGCCTGAGGCGAAGTTGTCGTGTATTTATATAGGTTACGGCTTATCGTTTTAGAAAAAAAAAAGTTGTTCGTGTGAGTCAAGTGACGTGAGGTCGAGAGTCTGTAACTGTGATTATATCACGTGTTGAGTTATTAATATAACGTGTGTTTGTTCGTATCGTATTCGTGTGTTCGTGTATTTGTGTTCTACGTCCGTAACGATCTACACAGGGATTCCGCACCTGTGCATATCGGGATATCTCGTGTGATCTGTCCAGGGAACCTACAGTTCTTCTTATCAAGAAGACTGGTCTTTATCACCCCATCTTCATCAGTTCAGAGATACGAGTATGGGCTTCATAGAGTTCAAGCCGCATGGCGGAAAACCGGGAGGAAAGATACTCGAGTCCCTACAAGGATAAAGAGTCCCCAATATAAGTTAGTCTCGGGATATGAGAAATCATGACAAACGAAGAAGATACCTGCTGAGTCTTATTCATGGCATCATGAAAATCAACATCGTGCACGGGAACGGATTCCCTGATCTCCTGGCTCTTCCGTTTCTTAGAACCTTTCTCTCTGCTACTTTCTGGACGCGGGATAGAGCTGGATATGGGTTCTTTCTTGATAGCGCTTCGGGTGGATACCATGCTTTCGATATCTTCAAGGGCAAAAGCAGAAGCAGACTTGCCTACAAATACACAGATTAGTATCCCTGATTCTTAAAATATTTACACTAATATCTCAAATGTTTCTTACCAGACATAACGGAACTTGAGGATGGAGATGGTTCTTGAAAGCTTGACTGAAGATGAAACGTCCTTTCCTCCTCGTCAATAAGAAAGAAGGATGCAAGCTTGTCCTCAGTTTCTCTGGTAGGAGGAGCAATCTCAAAAAACTTCAAAGCTGCAAGAATAAAGAAAAACACATCAATCACAAAAGATATCAGTATATATTCAAGATACAGTATCCTACTTTCGGAAACCCAGAGATAAGGAAGACTATCGTGTTGTGGAAGAGAATCTCTCCTAACAAAGAAAAATTGTCTCTACCACTGATCATTATTCTGGGTGTTTCTCAAAACCAATGGAGATTGACCAGATTTAATTTTGAGAAGATATCTTGAAGACCTATGGCTGCGAATATCGTATACAGCAGCAAGCTCCGAGAGGGTAAAATCAAGAGCATGGTCGGCGATTAGTCTCTCCAAAACAAGCAAAGTCCTCCAAACCATGGGAATGGTTTGGGTATAACTAAGACCCGTTCTAGAGAAGAACTCTGTTGTAAAGGCAGGGAATGGATATGAAAAGCCGATTTTAAACGGCAGGAACGAAAAACAAATCCAAGTTTTCGAAACATGGTCAGAAGAAAGTTTTCGAAACATGGTCAGGGAATGGATATGGAAAGCATCCTCGAGACCGCAGATTAGTAACATTGGCATCACCAAAAATGCATATCTCACTCGCTGGACTAGCGAGAAGATTTTGCGATACGAAATCTTCGATAACGAACTTGTGAAGCTTTGGACTCATGATTTCACAAAGATACAGAAGATAGAAAATAGAGAAGTTACCTGGATAAAAAGAGAAGATTAGATAAATAATGTTTATCGGGGTAGATATATGGACGGCCTAGGGTTTGGCGAATCATGAAAGCGGCGGACGCGTGTATTAAAGATCCACCGCACAAAGTTTAAAATTCAAAATTCAAAAATTTTACAGCTGTAATGCATATCTACAGCCGATAAAATTTGGGGACAATTGTTGGGGCACAGATTTTCAGTATCCTCAGCAAAGGTTATATTCAGAGCAAATTTAGGATACGGTATCCTCCAAGGTAACAGGTATCCCATTTACATTATATAAATAACACAATCTTTGCTACTTTCCATGTTTACCAGGTCAAAGACGGTTGCTTGATCTCCTCAAGACTCGCACTTGCTGTTATTTGAGCATGGACAATAAGGAAAGGTGGTGATTAAAGGAATTAACGGCTAATTGGACTCCTTTAAAAGTTTCCTAAATTATAGGCCATATTGTTAGAGTTTTATTTTTGTGTAAATAGAGCTCAAAACCGGATCATAACACACACTCTAGCACTCGAGAACTTACTAGTACTCGCATTCTTTGTAATCACAATCAAGTTTGAGCTCCACCATTGTAATCACCTTTATTGTTAATAAACTGGTGTTGATAGTTTTCACTGCCCGTGGTTTTTTACTTGTTATCCTAAGGATAACGGGTTTTTTCCTCGCAACAAATCCTTGTGTTCAAGCACTTTTACGTTCACTTCATACAAGCACCTAGTCTCGATTACTAATTTGGTTACGATATCATTGTTGTCAATTTTTGACCAAAACAATCCCGAGAAAGCAATGCAATATTAATAATAGTTCACTGAATGACCCAATCCACGCACTTCCTTTCGATTCGTAACAATTCGCCTTATATCAATGAAATTGTATCTCGCCATATTGAGCTTATTTCAGCTATTTTAGACTGAGATAGTCATTCCACCTCTCATCTTTGGCGAGTTGTGCATGATGTGTTAAAACCAGAATAGACCTGAGCACGGTCTGCCGTCCTCTAACAAACAATTAAACCAAATAAACTATTCAAACATTAGAGGAAAGTAGGAATGGTACCTTCTACTAGTTTAATCCTCGTATACCAACAGTTATCAAAAAATTATACAAGCGGCTATACCTTTGTTATACAAGTAAGAATATAAATTGCCACCTTATTGAACTGAAAATTGGTGACACTTAAAATACAAAATCCGATTTGATTTCGGGAACAATAGATAAAGCTCGAAATACAAAAAGCAAACTGAAAGCCACCTGATATGGACAAAAGAAGTATACCGATATACGTAGAAGTTGTTGATTGTTGAGAGGTGTTAGAACATAATGTCTATTTCTAGGGTCTTAGATGTACTAGATATGATTGTATAGGGCTAAAATCTCAAATGTATAGTTTGTGTTTGTTAGTCAACGCATAAGTCTTCAAGTCAATGCATATCATATGCGGCGTATATGATATACGCCGTATATATTATATGGACTTGATGAGCTTGTTCATGTTCCCTATAAATAGGAGACTTATGCGTTTCTACTTAGACTTTTGGGTGATTATCAGAGAGAAAGAGAGAGAGAGAGTAGAGAGAGAAAGTGTGTAAAGTGTCATATCCTGTATAGTTTCTTGATATATATGAAAATGAGCTTAATGTTTACTTGGATGTGTTCAATCTCAATGGATTCCGCACTTTGAGGTACAAGCTGTAACAAATAGAGATCCTTATTGTCATTTACTTCATGATCGCATCCCCTTTTCAAGTGGTATAAGAGATTTATGGCTTGTTACTAGCTTGAACACTTCAAGTTTTCAAGGTTTTTCTTTCTACATTCGAACTCCACCATCAAAAGTTCTTGAAAATTGCACATATTGTTCTTTACCTATCCGTGACAAACCCTACAAAAGGTCATTCAATTCCTACATCATTTACATCTTCAAAAGCCAAATTTACCAACAACATGAAATTTACCGGATATGTGTTATCTACATATATGTTGATCAAACATAACATATATGGCGTATAACATATACGCCGCATATGTTATACTGAGATTAGATGACATATACGTTGATCATTCTTGTTGTTCTAACATATCCGTTAACCTCACACTTATACATTGACCCACAGTGACCAGCTTCATATCCGTTACAAGAGACATATCCGTTTGACCAGAAGGTTGACTTTATTCGATATGGAAAACCTAAGTGCGTTCGTGTCACAGCCGTCTATTCTACTTCAGAATATTAGATTGGAAAATGAAATGGGAACTTCCAACAAGCCTCCTAAACTTATGAGAATGTAAGACTATCCTTCATGGGCTGACAAATTCGAGATGTATGTTCAAGCGTTGAACAATGATAAATGGACTGCCGTGGAGGAAGATTATATAATTCCTAAGAATGAGAATGGAGAAAATTACAGATTATCTCAGATTGCTGATGTAGATAAAGATTTATTTCTTAAAGAGAAGAAGATGTTGAATCTCTTTCAACAGTCCATCAAAGCTGAGATATTTTAACTTCTGCAACACAATGGTTCTTGTTACTCAGTATGGCAAGCGTTGTTGAATAAAGATCATGGAAATCCTGACATGAGAAAGAGCAAAATTGCTTTTCTAAAGAAAGAATTTGACATATTTAGTCAAGTTAAGGGTGAATCATTTGCTCAATTGGTTGAAAGATACTGTTATCTTGTGAATGAGATGAAGAGGCTGAAGATTGACAAGCCTTAGTATGAGTATATAGATAAACAAGCAGATGCTTTACCTGAAGAATGTGGCACTTTTATCTTGATTCAACAATCAAACCCCATTGCTTATGCATGTTTGAATTTGGCA
Organism: Bidens hawaiensis; assembly: GCF_021521415.1. Lineage (NCBI taxonomy): Eukaryota > Viridiplantae > Streptophyta > Magnoliopsida > Asterales > Asteraceae > Bidens > Bidens hawaiensis. The sequence continues at coordinate 121,297 of NW_027494289.1, read as the reverse complement.
AGCTTTATCGAGAAACTTGAAGCTCATGACTTGGAACTGAGAAAGAAATAGAAGATGAAATCTACAGTCGTATCACAAGATGTGGGAATGTATTACAAAAATTCTCATTCAAGTGTTACTCCAAATCCCAAGATTCCTTTTACATTTTGTGCTGAGTCAATTAGTCAAGCTTGTGTTACAAATATTGCTGCTACTCCTCAATATAGTAGTAGTTATTCTAGAACAACTCCAATTAGTCAAGATTCTAGTTCAAAGGAATCTGATGTTATCCAATGCAACATAACGGTAAATCTGAAGAATACTGGAAATATGACCACTGACACTATCAAGGGATACATGGCTTTTATAGGATCTATTTTAGAATCATATGAGTGTTTGGTGGCGGGTCGCATTGAAAATTACAACATGACTAAAGAGGATTATGACCAGATAGACCCGGAGGAAATGGAGATGATTGACATAAGATGGTGCATGGCTAGTGTGATAAGAAGGGCATAAAGATTTAAAAAGATTACTGGTCGAAACATGCTTGATGGTACGAATTCTAAATTAGGCTTTGACAAGTCTAAAGTTAGATGTTTTCATTGCAAAGAGAAAGGACATTTCAAAAGGGAATGTACTAGCAAAAGTGTGGATGACAATGCTGCTAATCCTTTTGGACGAGATTATTATAAACAAACTATATATCATCGTCCAGAGGGAGAATCATCAAAGGGGAAGAAAACTTCTGAAGCATCAACCTCACAGCAAAAGGTAGCTACAGCCCAAGTTGATGAAGGCTTCAATTGGAGTTCGGATTCCAAGCAAATGTAGCTCAAGTGGTTGATGAGGACAAAAAGGAGGTTATTGCTGAAAGTGTGATCAAGATGGATAAACTGGTTGATGACAAGGATGAAGTTGAGACTGAGACTCAAGAGTCTAATGATGCAGTTGAAGACAAGAATGTGAATGAAGATAGCAACAATGAAAAAGACGTTGTTTGTGATACTTCTGATGATGAATTTCCTCGAACCTATGATAAAATTCATGAAGTTCCTACTGATTATCTTATCTCATTATTTCCTCCAGATATTATTGAAAGTTTTATAGATTGGTTTTATGAGGAGGATGTACCACAAGTAAAACTTGATTTTGGTGAGGAAGAAAATGATGAAATTCAAGACGTCATCATGTCAGAAGATGAGGAGGAGTTCGTTTCTATTGATGAAAAGATAGTTGAGAATAAGTTGGTTAAAGGAGTGGTAGAAGACATCACTGATGTTCACTTAGAAATTGTAAATAAAGAAGTAATTGATCAAGCGTTTATGGCCAATGAGGTAATTCTAAACTCAAATCTATTTGAAAAATGTGAATTACCATGCTATGAATGTGATTTCAAAAATCTAGAAATCAAAGAATTAAATAGACACTATGATAAATCTTTTTTTGATTTAATTGTTGTTAATGAGGCCTACATGAAGCTTCAATCTTGTGCAAAGATTTTACAAAACCAAAAGACAATTTCAATGCTTAAGTACACGGTTGAAGATAAGCAGATTGCCATTAACAGACACATTGATGAAAACGCAGCACTCAAACTTGAGCTTTAAACACTCAAGATTGAGACTGAATGAGTTAACCTGAAATTGGTAAGCTACGCTGCGTCGTCCTATGTACTTGATCACTTTAACCCCAAAACATCATCAAAAAGTGAGGATAATGAGACCGAGAACTTAAGAGAAGATTATCATGCTACGCCTCCACCTTTGTGGAATGATTATGTTCCAAAGAAACCAAAAGGTTTGAAAAAGGCACTCAATGTGAAAATCAATACGCCACAGCATGATATTTCTAAATCTGTTGTTGATAATGAGAGTTATGGTTGTGATTCTGCAACTGGAATAAAAATGGTAGAAGATGTGTTGAATGAGGAAGTTGTTAAAACTCATGGGTTGGGTAATCAAAAGAGTGGTTTGGATAATCAAAAGAAAGTAGTTGAAAGCTCGACAAGATTTGCCAAAACAAGTTTCAATAACAAGCAATCTTCGCGAGTTAATCAATTTCAAGAGAAAAAGATAAAGTTTGTACTTGGTAAAACTTCACAATCTAAAAATGAAATTGAATTCAGAAAACAGTCAAATGATGAATTTTATCGTTTGAAAGCTGAACGTGATCATGTTGAATCAACATCTCAGGTCAATAAGTTTATTATTAAGAGACGTTGTTTTGGTTGTAATGAGGTGGGACATGTGTTTTACGCTTGTCCTTATCGATACAAACAAGATCACGTTTCTATTCAAAAATCTCAAAAGTGTGTGAGCAAGAGACCTGGTTTAGGTTATTTGTGTGATAAGAAACCAGACTGTGTCATTGAAAATGTGAAAATTTTGAAAAGAAATGAGTCAGTGGATGCTAAAAAGATTGTTCAAAATGATGTGTTAAAATCAACAATTTCAAAAACAAGTTAAAAATCATTTTATAAAAAGAAACAATCTGTTGGTCAAAACTGGGTACCAAAATCTGTTGTTAAAATCCCTGATTGTGATGAGAAAGTGAAATCTATATCTGAGTCACCAACAGTAAGTGATAATTCATTATCATGTGATTAAGAGGTTGATGATGATAGGTTGTTGTTTAAACATTTTAAACAACCCAAGACCAAGAAGGCTTGGGTTTCCTTGTTTCACTAATCCGTAACTGTATGTGCAGGGGCTTCCAAGACCTCATGATTCTCGTTGGATAATGGATAGTGAAGCCTCTAGGCACATGAAGGGGACTCTTTACTTGCTTAATAATGTAAAATCAATAAGAGGAGGATATGTCGACTTTGCTAGTAATCAAAGTGGACAGATTGTTGGTGAAACAACCTTAACAAATGGAAAGGTTACTTTCGAGAATGTCAACTATATTTCGGATGTGGACAATAATCTACTCAGTATATCACCGATTTGTGATAAACAATTCTCTACACACTTTACTGATCGAGAGTGTTTGATTTTGAAATCGGGTTTCAAAATAACTGAGGAATGGATCATTATGCGTGCTTCTCGTGTGAATGATCTTTATGTCGTGAACATGAGTTCGGCATCTACTTCATAAGGATCTCCTCAGTGTTTCATCTCAAGAGCATCTGAACGGGAATCTGTATTATGGTATCAAAGGATGGGACATATAAGCTTGAGAAAAATGAACCACCTGGTTCACAGGAATCTGATAGAAGAAGTTAAGTTGGGAAACTTTCAATTGACTGAAGAATGTTTGGATTGTAAGAAGGGAAAGCAAACGAGGAAAACTCATCCAAATAAACTTGTCAACTCCATTAACTTACCTTTTGAACGTCTTCATATGGATCTATTTGGTCCAGTTAATGTCAAAAGTATCACAGGCGAATTGTATTGTCTTGTGGTCATTGATGACTACTTAAGATTTTCATGGGTGATGTTTTTGGAATCTAAAGAGGAAACATATGATTCCCTTATGGTTTTGTTCAAGAAACTGGAGACATTGTACAATCTGCAAATTCGTCGTATCAGATGTGATAATGGGACAGAATTCAAGAACAACAAAATGCTAGAATACTCTAACGAACGGGGAATTCTTCATGAATTCAACGCTCCTTATACTCCACAACAAAATGGGGTTGCTGAATGAAAGAATCGGACTTTGATTGAAATGGCTCGAACTATGCTTTCTGATTCAAAATTACCAGTTAACTTTTGGTCTGAAGCAGTAGTGGCAGCTTGTTATACGCTTAATCGAGTACTTACGGAAAAAAGATTTGGTAAGACGTGTTTTGAGCTTATGAATCGTCGGAAACCCAATCTGAAGTGGCTTGAACCTTTTGGGTCAATATGTACTGTTCTTGAACCAACTGGGAAATTTGGTCCTAAATCCGTGGAAGGATTCTTTGTGGGGTATGCTAGTCCACTCAGACGTGTTTACTTACCTAGCCTTCACAAGATCGTACAAGTTCAAAACATTGACTGTCAACGATACACTCCTACTATATAAAGACCAAGAGATTCAAGGCTGTTTGATTATGAGAGTCTACGGGAAAGTTTTCAACTCCCGAAGGAAGAATCATCCAAAGAAACTTTGATGATGATTTACAATCAACGATTGTCAGAAAATCAAGAACCTATGACTAAAGAACCGTGTAGGTTTCTCAAAATTTTTTTGAAAATGTTCAATCCGATGATGTTCCAGAAACTGTTCCAGTTTTTGATGACAATGGTGACACAGAAGAGGAGATAATCAAAGCAATCTCTCCATCCGTTTCTCATGCTGAAGAGAATGTTACAAATCTTCAAACCGAAGTGTCAGTATCTTCAGAGGTGGTCCCAAGAACTGTATCTTATCATCTAGAGGAGAATATTATAGGAGACCTGAATGCTGGAGTACAAACAAGATGACAACTTGATCAGAATCTTCAGTGTTTCTATACTCATGTTTCTCCTTTACAAAATCAATTTTCATTAAATTGTTTTATTTCTCAGGTAGAAACAAAGACGTACAAAGAGGCCCTAACAGAAGAAAGCTTGGTGAATGTAATACAAGAAGAGCTTATGCAGTTTGAGAAGCTCGGGGTCTGGAGATTGGTATACTTACCTGAAGATAAAAAGCAGATCAACACCAAGTGGGTGTTTAATTCAAAAGGGATGAAAATGGTATTATTGTAAGAAACAAGTCAAGACTTGATGTGTTGGGATTTAACCAGAGGGAAGGTATAGATTATAACGAGGTTTATGCACCAGTTGTAAGGCTAGAAGCTATTCGGATCTTTCTAGCATTTGCTTCTTGGAAAGGCTTCAAAGTTTATCAGTTGGATGTGAAGTCAACATTCCTTAACGGGAAGATTAGTGAAGAAGTCTACGTGGGACAGCCACCGGGGTTTGTCGATCTGATCCACAAAGACATAGTGTATCTTCTTGATAAATACCTTTATGGTCTCCATGAAGCCCCGAGATCTTGGTATGAGACATTGTCCCAACATCTCTTGGACAACGGGTTTATCAGAGGAACAGTCGATTGTACATTTTTCACCAAATTTGTTAATGGACATTAACAGATCGTGCAGATATATGTCGACGATATAATCTTTGGATCGACAAATGATGGTCTATGCAAGAAATTTGAAGAAGTTATGAAGAAGAAATTTGAAATGAGTGCTATGGAGAGATGAAGGATTTCTTGGACTTCAAGTTGAATAGTTGTCAGATGGCATTTTTATCCATCAGACAAAATATGTCAATGATGTTTTGACAAAGTTCGACATGTCTGATGCATCGGGTATCAGCACTCCCTTACCATTGAATCATGGTATCGGTCCTGATCCCAACGGGGAGAAGGTTGACCAAACCTTATACCGATCCATGATTGGCTCATTGATGTATTTGACTGCTTCTCGGCCAGACATCATGTATGCTACCTGTTTGTGTGCCCAATATTAGTCAAATCCGAAGGGTTTCACATCTCATGATCGTCAAAAGCATACTACGCTATCTAATGGGATGTCAGGGGGTCGGTCTCTGGTAACCACAAGACGATGAGTTTGTGTTAAAAGATTTTTCTGATTCAGATTATGGAAGCTGTAAGCTGAATGCCAAATCTACAACGGCAGGGTGTCAGTTCTTTGGCAAACGACTTGTCACCTGGCAATGCAATAAACAAACTACAGTCTTGTTGTCTACATGTGAAGTTAAGTACGTAGCTGCTTCCAGTTGCTGCTCTCGGGTTCTTTGGATACAACAACAGATGTAGGACTACGGTTTGAATTTTCTTACCACCCCTATATTTGTAGATAATAATGCAGCTATCTCGATAACTAAGAATCCGGTAAACCATTCTAAAACTAAACATATAGAGATACGGTATCACTTCATTCGTGATTGCTACGAAAAGAAGTTGATTACCATAGAAAAGATTCACACCGATGAACAAAAAGCAGATCTTTCACCAAAGCTTTTGATAAGTCAAGATTTCAATACTTATTAAAACTAAATGGGTTAAAAGTTTTGGGTGGTGTTGATAAGGGGGTTACCGAGATTACAGGTGTTTTGGATACCTTGTGATCCTGAACATCAGAGTCAAATTTGTTTTTTTTTTAAGGGGAGAAAATTTCAAAGAAAAAAACCAAAAACATTATAAAATTTCAAAAATGTCAAAAACATTAAAAATTCTCCTCAGAAAATGAGTTTTTGAAGCAAAAAGGGAAAATGATAGTACATTGATTATCTGGTCCCAAATTATGTAAAACGTAGGCTCAAAAGGCTGTGTGCTTAATTGTATTAGTGCATTGGTAGACCTTTAAAACAACCAAGTAGGGATAAGTAAGTGATATAAATTTAACTTGCCAAATTGATGGGGTATTATTTTCTAGCAAAAGTCTTGATAATGATGGCAGAAATGTAATAGCTGGTCATACTCAATGTCAAGACCGTGAATCGGGTGAAGCCTTCTAAAAGGTTGACAAGAACACACCGACTTGATTACCCAAAAGGCCTGTTGAATATCCCGGCGGAATCAGGATGTCCAACGTGTGGGAACGAAGGAGTGAAAATAACAAACACAAACCAATAAGAGATAATCAATAAAGGCTCATTCAAAGACAAAGATTCACTGTATTAAATGATTCATTAATGAAACAGTGAAAGGAATGTCTAGGGTTTCGTGTATGACGGCGGCGGCTGTACGAGGAAACAAATAGAATATCCTTTTAGAATGTTTCTCGTATTCCGTGTGTGCCAACCTGTAAATCCATGCCTTAAATGGAAACCTAGGACCCCTATTTATAGACCCTGACATTCCTTCTAGAAGTTCCTAATCATTACATAATGAAATACAAAATAATACAAGTGTTGAGTCCTCGAGCAAGGTAACAATCTTGCTCGAGCAGACTCACTATGCAAGGTATGCTCGATGAATGTCCTCGAGCATACTTAGAATATCTTCAGTGAAGATATTCTCCTCCAGCAAGCTTCATTCCTCTTGACTAATCCTTGCTTTGCTCAAACTCGTCCATCGAGCAATATCATTCTTCTTGATGTCTTCAGTCTTCTTATTCAACAGTCTTTAGCATGCTCGGTTGTAAATCTTGCTCAGGGAACTGTATTGTGCTCGAAGTCCTTGCTTTGACCACGTGACATCTTCTTATTGCATCCATGCTTGTCCCCATGTGCTCGATCATCATGTGCTCGTAACACTTGGTTAAAACTTGTATGATCAAGCTGTTTGCTCGATTGGTAATCCATGCTCGATAGAAGAATACTTTTTCCCGTTGAAATGTAGCTTGCTCGAAGCCTTAACACTTAGAAGAATTAACAATTTAAGGTTATGAAGACCTTGCTTGTAGTAGTAAAACCATGCTCGATTGTCTAGGCTTGCTCGAAATCCATACTTAGCCATTTTTCAGAGGAGGTTGAGAAGATTCCAATCTTCCTATAAAAAATACGACTCAACAATCTCCCCCTAGATTGGAACAAGCTCATATGCGCCAAAACATACCTGCATAGAGTTACACATGTATTAGACATCAAAGATATATCATTTAAGAACATGTCATTTCATTACATAAGTAGAAATTCTGCCTCATGGGCATTACATATTAAAGTCTTTACATCAAGTACAAATTAAACAAAAATTACAAGATACACAGAAAGAAAAGTTAATCATCATCTATCCCTTTTCTGCTATCTTCTCCTCCTACTCCCTGTATCAGATCTTTCTTTCATTCTTTTGAAAAGGGCTGCCATCTGTTTAATCATGTCAAGCTCTACGGCATCAGAGGAGTCATATGGAAATTTAGCATCAATCAAGTCTTGAAGGTCCTGTGGATGCATAAATTTGAGGTCTTCATCATGTCTTATCACTGCAATGGGTATGCCAGACTCATTTCTCAGTGAAACTGAATCATTGTTCTGATTGTAAGTTATGTACGTGATTCTCCTAAATTGTTGCACCAATGAGTTTGGTTCTTGCATCACTTCTCTCATAGCTAAGCACTCTTTTAACGTCTTCCTTTTACCATGTGAGCTGCTTGCTTGAGTCTTTCTTTTCTTTATCTCAAAGAGGGAGAGTTCTGAGATATGCACTTCATTTATCCTTTTGTTACTTTTGTCCCTCTCTGCCTGGCTTCGTATCTCTCTTCTCTTTTGTTGCAAGAATGGGAATCCCTTTTCTACTTGTTCTTTTATAAATTTTGAGAGATCATTTCTTTGTTGACCAGATGGCTGATTTGATTGTCATACAGTGTCAATTCAGCCATCTTTGTTAACTGTTCTTTTGTAAACTTTCTCAAGTCATCTCTAAATATGATGAGAGTTTCCTCTTGATCTTCTGTTATAACTCTCAAGGTCTTTGACCTTTTATCAAAGAAGAGATGTGTGGGCAGATTCAAATTTCTTTGTTGCTCGTGCCTCACACTCTCAGATCTGAAGGGAACTCGGCTAGTGCTTCCTTGTTGTGTTTCCTTTAACTTATCAAGTCCCTCTTCTACATACCATCTCTTGATAGTCTCATCAGTTTGTACGACTAGCCTTGACATTTTTGCTCACTTTTTATGTAGAGCACTCATCATTTCTGCTTGAACTTCTTCTTCGGCTTTCTTCTTTGCTTCCTGCAATTTTCTTTGTGTTTCAAGATACAGTTTCTGCTCTCTATTTTTATTTCCATTAATTTCTCATGAGGTATGTTTTGAAACAGTTCTTCCGTTATTCCTTTCTCCATGATAATTTTCTTTAACATATCTACCCTCTAAGGGTCTTCAAACCATATTTTCACTTCTTCTTCTTTCCTTTTGGCATCATCTCTTTCCATTTGCAGTCTCATCTTCAACTCCTGTTCTCACTTATATTTTTCTCGACTCTTCTGATCTTTGTGAGAGGCTTTTACAAGTTGAATTCTTCTTTTCAGTTCTTTAGGAGAGAGATTTATCAAGAAATTATAGCTGTAGCTGTATAGTTGAAGAAACTTGATATCATTGTGTTTGGCTTTTAATGCTTCATAGTTTGCTTCATCACTGGCTTTCTTTTCAGTTCTCTTTTTACTACTATCCGATTATTTTAATACCTTTTCAACCTCTACTTTCCCTTTTGATACCTTCTTCACATAGTCTGAGATGTCATCTACAAGAGCATTCTTGTATAGTCTATCTATTGTGTCAAAAGATTGTAAGTTAAGGAATTCAGACATGTGACCGGCTTTAATCAGAGATTCCCTTTTTAATTTTCTCATTCTCCATCCATCAGCTTCTTTGGCTATGTCTTCTTTTGATAGTCTTTGAAGGTACTTTAAGTCATAGTCCAAACTGATCAGATAGTCTCTGTCTTCATTCTCCATTTCAACATCCTTTGACCCCTCATCATCTTTGTTCTCGTCTTCCAAGTCAATTGTTTCTTCAAGATTATGGAGAGCATCAATCATTGGTTCTTCATTTCTTTCAGATTGAGCCCTCCTCCTTTTTTCCAGTTTGTCTACTCTTCTTTTATACACCATCACCTTTACGGATTTTTGTATTTTGGATTTGGGTGTTTCAATTTCAGCTGTATCCTTTCGTGTCAAAGATGATTGAGATGGAATGGGAGTATTGGATTGAGTTACTTCAACTTCTGGCCCTTCAAGTATGATTTCTTCATCAACTGATTCAGATGTCATAGATTCTTCTAGCTCATGGTAATCTTCATCAAAAACTTCATCTATAATTGGTTCAGATGTGTCTGTTAGCAGGAGTTGGTTTTTCTTTTGTTGTTCTTGTCTTTGTTCTTCATGAGCTCTCCTTGCTGCAGTCACAGTTTCCGGTCTGAACTTATCAGGATGTAGGAGAATGTCAAAATTAGTTCTAAGCATGACTAATTGAGCAATGAATTTGACATAAATAATCCATGGCATTTTTGGTTCCTCATCCTTCTTAGGTTCTTCTCTTAATCCTAGACCAGTCTCTTGTTCTTTATATGTTTCCATTTCAATGATGACAGGTTCAGTCTCAGGTAGTTCAGGTTCAATCACAATAGGCTCTTCATGTTCAGTTGTCACTAGTTCTTCAGTTGTGTCCTGTTCTTGTTCATCAACATTCATATTTTCTCTTAGAGCATTAAGTGTAGCCTTTATCGCCTCATCTACCTCTTTCAACCTCCTCTCATCCTCCTTTCTCCTTCATGTTTATTAGTGCTTCAAGCACTTCTTGAGGTATTTCCTCCTCTTCTGTCTCCAAATACTCCAAATCTTCATTTAATAGTCTCATGGCAGTCTTTAATGATTCAGCTTCTGCAACATCAGGATCAATCACATTTTCCTTGTGCAATATATCATCAGATTGAACTTTATGTTGGGGCACGGGATGTAAACCATCATCAGTAAATGTAATCCCCTTTCGCTTTTCTTTTCTTTTCAACATTTCGTTTTCAGTTTCCTCTTCTACTTTATTCTCCCCCTCATCACCAGATTTATCATCTTCTAATAACCCTATAATAATGACCCTCACAACTAAGCTTTATTATTAAAACGAAAATCCTAAAACCACACACAACCGGCAAGTGTACCAATCGCAAGTAGTATAGACCTAGGAAGTCCGAGTATCGAACACGTGGACACGTAAGACGCTAACGATCACTAACCCTAAACAAGACCTACCTTAGAATAATATTATATTAATTTTTGATTTCTTTTAACTTAACTGAACTAACTGGACTAACTAACAAAACTTACCAAAAATAGAAAACTTAATGGGGAACTAACTGTGTTAACTTAGGATGGAGAAAAACGTCTACCAAGGTCTGAATCAAATTGTAGGCCTAACAAGCTAATGGATTGAATGACTTCAAGACACCGGTCCCTAAAGATGATACGACTAAGGATCGCTCGGGCTCACTGGATTACCTCTCAGTCTCACTCAATAAACCCTAACTACTCAAAATCGGCTTAAACGACCAAACCGGGAAATAATTGCTAACGTGTCCTAATGCTAGATCACCTCTCGGTTTCACCAACACTCGACCCTAATGGCAATGAATACTACACAACCAAGGATAGAGGAACAATTCAACTTAAACCAAAATAGATCAACTTGTCGCTCAAAACACCTAATCCTGACAGGAATCGAACTCGCTATCGCGCAATCCTTATTCTAGCATGCAAGGGCAATGAGACAACCCTAACTTCTTATCACCTCTCGGTCTCAAAGAATGTGCCTAACCGCTGTACTTAATCCAATAAATCATGCAACAAAACCCTACGGTGGTACCTACCGCAAACAAACCCTAAACAATGCACCGATCAATCAATACAAAACTAATCAACCGACACACGGGGTTTATGCAATGAATCACCAAAATTTCCAGCCCTTAAACACAACCTATTTCATGTCTAAATCAAACTTTACAATAACAATTCAAGTCTATCAATCAAACAATCCATAAAACCTATCAAACACTAACAGTAATCATCATCCCTAGGTAGAACTAACAAGATTAGCCGATCATAATATTTGGACAGCAGCATATACTCATTAAAATCATCATAAAACTCATACCAACCATCTTAACAATTGTCCAACAATCAATTCTAATCATAAACAATTCAATCTCTCAAGTAATTGCAAAACAATTCAACAATTAAGCAAGAAACTAAAAGTGTATGAACAATGAAAAAGAGGCGAAAGGATATGGCAATTCCGGGGCTGCTCTTGCTGTCAAAAACGATGGGGATTCAATCCTGAGGCTTGGTTCTTGTGTCTTCTTCCTTCCCTAGCCGCCACAACCTTCAAACCCTAGCCGAAAAAAGATTTCTCCCTTGCTTCCTTCCTGCTGTTCGCTGCTGTCGGCTACTGTCCCAGCAGCTAGGGTTCTTTAATTTTTTATATATTATGTTATAATGTAAGATTTGGGCCTCCACGATGCATACGGGCCGGGCCTTGAGCTTTGTCTTGAACTTGTATGCGTAAAAGGCTCGTAGAATGCTCGAAAAGCTCGGTTTCTTTCTTTCTTTCACCCAAAACCTACAATATGAATAAAATTATGTAAAAGCTATCTAAAATGAGTTAAAACATATAAAATATAATATAATACGTAGATAAAACGTGCAGAAAATACGTGTGTTTTACAACACATCATCTTCATACCCTTCATTTATTAACTTTAGTGCATCTGATGGTCCAACTTCCACAACTTCCTCATCAGAGCTTTCATATAATTCTCCGATCACCTTTAAACTTTCTGCACCAATAGGTTTCTCCCCCTATTTTGGTGCATCTGAGGTCTTCTCATTCTCAGAATGGTTGCTCCAATCAAATTCCGCATCCTGAGGCACCCTGGTTACTATAATACCTTGATCTCTCAGCTGGTTCACATTGCTCTGATTAGTTCTGTTCTGAGTAGTGTGAACCTGTATTTGATTATTTCTTTGGGGTTGAAAGGTTTGTTGCTGGGGTCTGTTTGGATTTTGATAGGGGTTTTGGTTGGTAATCTGATTTCTCTGGTGCTGGAGGTTCTGATTCTGGTTTTGGTAGAATTGGTTCTGATTCACTTGATTGCTAACTTGTTTTGGCATGTTGCACTCTCTAGCAAAATGTCCTGGTTGTTGACAGGTATAAAAGATGGCTTTTGATTTGTCGAAGCCGATTCTTTCATTTGGTCCATTAAAGCTTGTTCTTCCAGTTCTGTTATACAACATTTTGCTCCTCACTGCTAACATGGCTGCCTGCCACTTTATGTCCATGTCTTCCAAGTCATCAGCATCGATTTGTTCAAGATCCTCCAGCACAATACTTGTGTTGATCAGGTTCTTAGCGACAAAAGCATGGTATGACTTAGTAAACATAGAGAACAATGCTTGATAATCTGTTCCTTAAACATTATTGTTCTGCATAAATGTTGACTACCCATTTGCTGTAGAGGTAGTATCATCTTCAATCAGCTGAACATTGAATCTTGATTGGCCACTACAAGTTGAACTTGATTCTGATGGTTCCTCAATAATAGGCTGCTGGTTCTTGATTGAGAGGTTGACCATAGGTGCTATAATAGCATTGTTCACTTGAAATCTTGGCTTGTCTTCCCTAATCATATGATTTTCAATCATCTCATGTTCTGCAGCCTTGAGAAAGGCAATCACATCATCCAACTTAAAGTTGGGAAAACTGGTATTTTCTTTGATAAACTTGCTGGCAGTGTACCATTCTTCGGACAAGGATGATAAAAGCTTTTTGTTCAGCTCAAAGTCAGAGATCTGTAAATCAGTCGTTCTTATGTCATTTACAATCGTCATAAACCTTTGCAAGACTGATTTTAATCTTTCTCCGTCTTTAAACTTGAACCTGTCTAGTTGCTGCTTCAGTCTGTCTTTCTTGATGTCTCTTAATTCAGTATTCCCTTAAAACATTTCGATAACTGCATCATACATACCCTTTGCGGTCTTATGATGATTGACAGTTGTTAAAATTTCCCAAGAAAGCCCCAACTTCAGCATAGACAAAGCCTTATCGTCTCGTTTCTTCATTTTTAGCTCAGCAGTGGCATTGTTGTTCGGAGCTGTTGAAGGAACATAGTTTCCTTTAGTGATGGACGTCCAAAGCTCTGGGTCGTTGCAGTTCACAGCTGCTTCGAAGAGCACCTTCCATTTAATGAAGTTTTCTTGTCCAAGCAACCTTGGAATCTTGTTGGTAGAAACTTCCTGGTCTTCCATTTTATCAGATCTAAGATTTGTAGTAGTAAAAAAGAGTAAAGCTTCAAGCTTTATCACACACCTTCAGTCCTGTGGCCTTCAACAAGCTTACTCAAGCTCTGACACCACTTGTCAGGACCCAAAAGGCCTGTTGAATATCCCGGCGGAACCAGGATGTCCAACATTTGGGAACGAAGGAGTGAAAATAGCAAACACAAAACAATAATAGATAATCAATAAAAGCTCATTCAAAGACAAAGATACACTGTATTAAATGATTCATTAATGAAACAGTGAAAGGAATGTCTAGGGTTTCGTGTATGATGACGGTGGCGGTTGTACGAGGAAACAAATAGAATATTCTTTTAGAATGTTTCTCGTATTCCGTGTGTGCCAACCTGTAAATCCGTGACCAAAATGGAAACCTAGGACCCCTAATTATAGACCCTGAAATTCCTTCTAGAAGTTCCTAATCATTACATAATGAAATACAAAATAATACAAGTGTTGAGTCCTCGAGCAAGGTAACAATCTTGCTCGAGCAGACTCACTATGCAAGGTATGCTCGATGAATATCCTTGAGCATACTTTACTTAGAATATCTTCAGTGAAGATATTCTCCTTCAGCAAGCTTCATTCCTCTTGACTAATTCATGCTTTGCTCGAACTCGTCCATCGAGCAAGCTCATTCTTCTTGATGTCTTCATTCTTCTTATTCAGCAACCTTTAGCATGCTCGGATGTAAATCTTGCTCAGGGAACTGAACTGTGCTCGAAGTCCTTGCTTTGATCACGTGACATCTTCTTATTGCATCCATGCTTGTCCCCATGTGCTCGATCATCCTGTGCTCGTAACACTTGGTTAAAACTTGTATGATCAAGGTGTTTGCTCGATTGGCAATCCATGCTCGTTGAAGTGTAGCTTGCTCGAAGCCTTAACACTTAGAAGAATCAACCATTTATGATTTTGAAGACCTTGCTCAAAGTAGTAAAACCATGCTCAATCGTCTAGGCTTGCTCGAAGTCCATACTTAGCCGTTTTCTAAGGAGGTTGAGAAGATTCCGATTTTCCTATAAAAAATCCAATTCAACACTCAAGCCTTTTAATCAGAAGATTGTTTAAATTTGTTAAAATGCAGCTATTAGTAAGTGGTTAACGCTTCAACGATGTATGGTTTTATGGCCTTAAATCCTGTATTGATGGGATGCTTTAAGGTTCCTGGATCCATCGGGTCTTTATACTGTTTCTCAGCTGGGTACTCATTTCGATGAATATTTAAACAAGCTTTAAAAAGCAACCCCGTAGATTAAGCTGCTTTATAAGTCATTAAACTTAATCGCAAAAGTTCTTATGTTCTAAATTTATTATTGACTTGATCAAAATCCGCTGTTAGACACACGTTGTCCCCTTGCTCGCGTCTTATTGCCATTAAGAAACGATCCACAAGGGACACAACGTTTGCAAGCCGACAGATGAATTCGTGCATACTCATCCATGGTAAAGGACCTTAGGTTATTGCTTGATAACGGGGTTATGTCTTGTAGTGGGGATTATTTGCTGATATGCTTAAAATAAAAATATTTTTATCTTCTGATTCTAAAGTGTAAGTCAAGTTGAGGTGATTAAGTAAAACTCAAATTATGCCTGAATCAAGATTAGAACTAATAATTACATGATATCTTGTGCTTAATTGAACCAAATTAGTGTATCACAGAAATTTCTAAATCTCTTGTTTTGAAAGGTTTAGGTGGACAATAATAGCATTGACTGACTTAACACCATTCGTAATAAATGCTGGAAATAAAACTGTGATGGAAGGGCAATTTGGTCAAACTCACAAAAATTTATAAATTTTGTATTGTTTACTAGTTTTTCAAGTTTAATTTGTAAATTTTTATTGCTGAAAAATTCAAAAAGATTTTCTTTCTGATTTAGTTTTCGACTCTTGGTGGGCGGGTGAACTATCTCTCTGGGTGTTTTTCATGGATCAACAAATCTTGTTCTTACCAAACAAAAATTCAAAGAATCAAATGTTTATCTGTTTTACTCAAGGTCATTAATTTGGACTTGGTAAAATAATGATTTTTCAAAAATGAGCTTATTTAAGTTATTCTTTCAATGTACAAGGACATTAATTTGTACTTGTGACATTTCATAAGTGTGAAGTCAAAGTTTGATCATGTATACTTATGCAACATATAAGTATGAGTCTTATACGCTGCATAAGTTATGCGCCATATAAGTCTTACACTTATACGCCACATTTGTCAGTGCATATATAAGAGAGATATCACATATGCGCTTGAGTTTCTAAATTTCTCTCTGTCCTTAGTTCACTTTACACTAAAATTTCTTGCTGGTTCGTTGTTTGTGATATCTTTTGTGGTGATTTGCACACCATTCCAGATCTTGAAGGTGAAAAAATGTTTTTAGATATGGAGATAAATAGTACATCTCATGTACATGTCAAATTAGATCTAACAATTCATGATATATTGGAAATTTATGATCAATTCATCTAATTTTGATATTACGAGTGTTGTATTAACACTTAATTGGATTATAATGATTCATAATATTAAGATCTAAAAAGCCTAATATATCCATTCATGAATAATGATGTTTGATCATTTAAACATGATAAAATCATAAAATTGAGCTTAAAGGTGTTATAAGCGAACATAAATGATGATTGTTTGAGAGCTGTGATGCTCAAATAAGTTACAGATTTGAAGGTTGTATTTTTTGGTCAAATACTAACATATACGTTGTATATGTTGTGAAGTTGACCAAAGTCAAATCTTTAAGACATATACGTTAACTACATATGTGTGGATCATCATATACGCAGAATAACAAGATATACGTAGTGAACATATACGTTGGAATAAATCATATTTGTTGGATTTGATTCTAATATGTGTATTTGTTATTTGTTTACAGATGGGTAAGAAGACCAAGATTACTGATCCAAAGCACAACATCTGTGCTTACTTGAACGAGGAGGATCCAAAAGCTTCAAAATTCAAAGTCATCATGCCATTTCTGAAAAGATCTAAAATTTTCAAGGCTATTACACACATGGTTGATCCGTATAAAAACATTGTCACTGATTTCTGGAAAACTGCTAGAGTTGTTGGGACTGATATACAGGCTACTGTTCAAGGAAAGAAAATTGTGGTGAATGAAGACTTGATTCGAAAGGTCTTGAGGTTCGGAGACGAATTGTCTAATCGAATGATCTAGATGAGAAGATGGTGAAAGGTTGTTTACTAAGGATGGGATACAGAGATTCGTTGAACAATTTAGCTTTCAAGAGAACCACATTGTCTCGACCGTACAAGTACTTAGTACATGTGGTTGTTCACTAGTTGGGATAAAGGAAGGGTGGTTATGATGATATTTTGGACTTCCAGATGAGTACTATGGAAGCGCTATGTTTGAATCTGAAGTACAATTTTTCTCGGATGATCTTGGACAACATGAAGATGAATATGGAGATGATCAATGGCTACAATATCCGAGATTTGTGCAGATGTTTGTGGAAGAGGTATTTCCTTATGTGAAAAAGGAGGGACCTAAGATGTTCTTAGATCTTGTAACTGAGAACAACGTGGTAAAACTTGCTTCATAAAAGAATGTTAAAGGGCTGATATTCCAAAGTTCAGAGGTTTGTTCGGTCATTTGAAGAATCCCGAATATGTGGCTCCAACTGATAATAAATGGAGACATGATAACAGTGATTCTGATAAGGAAGAAGAGAACAGGATGATGCTGGATTTTGAGCCTGTTAGGAAACGTTTTAACAAAATCGAATCTAAGTCAGAAGGTGAATTAGTTGCTCCAATGAAAAAGAAACAAAAAGTGAAAAAGGAGATTGTCACACTGGTTATAGACGAAGAGGTTATTCAGCTACATCTAAAAAGGGCCTAGAGGAAACTGAGTCTGACTCTGAGGGTCGGAGGATGAGTTTAGCCAATCCCAGGGCTAAATTTGAAAAGCGTGCTGAGAGTTTGAAGAAATGCAAGTCTACTGATGAACGTGATGAGACTTATGTTCCAAAGGTTGCTGTTGAGAAGACAGTTAAACCGAAGAAGGTTCGTATCAAGAAAAAATCAAAGAGAGTTACTTCACCAAAGTTAAAGTTGATTAATGAGCATGATACCAAAGAACCTGATATTTTTGTTACTCCAATCAATCCAGAGTTTATAATGGAAGAAGCAGTTGTAGACTTAGGCAGAGATGATAATGTATTGCAGACTCTAGTGGTGGAACCATCTCCTAAAGTACAAGTGCCACGTGTTTCATCAAAACCATCTAATAAAGTTCCTGATTTCAGCTTACCGTCTCTAGATGCAAGCTGTTTTGGTGAGTTTCCTACTTTTCCTTATCATGATTCATTAAAGGCTACTGTTACTGAGCAAGGAATAAGGATTGACAGTTTGGTAGTGGAGAATGAGAGATTGAGGAATGAAAATGCTGAACAGAAGAAAATTATTGAAGATGGTGAGTTGAGGAGAAAACAACAGGCAGATTTATTAAATCTTCATATGAGATATTTCACAATATTAGAAGAAAAATTGGGGATTCATCTGGTTGAAGAACTTGGAAGGTCAGAAGATAAAGTGTTCACCAGAGTATATGGTGGTGAAGCTTTGTCTGAAGAAAGTAATTTCAAAGTACAATATGATCAAGACCGGATTGAAGCTAAGGGTAAAGGGAAAGTTGATGAACCAACAATTCATTTTGAAATTCCAGAGGTAGGTGGATCATCATCAGGGTTTGCACATGTCCTAGAGCCAGTGATTGAACAAGAAATTGTTGAACTAGTGATAGAACAAGTTGTGATTGAACCAGTTGTTGTGGAACCTGTTAGACATATTGAGCCAGAAGAGGAAGAAGAAAAAGAAGATGAAGAGTTATTGGATTATGGTGATTCTCCATCTCTTGATGATCATGATGACGGTGATCAGGATAATCCAAGTTTTGGTGATGGTCTAGGTGTGTTAATTGGTGCTGGAGCGAGTGTAAGTGTTGAGAATGTGATTGAACATGTAACTGAAAGTGAACCTGCTCAAGAAACTAGTCATTCTGCTAATTAAGGCTAATGAGCTGGAGATACTCGATGTCGATCCAATTACTTATAAGCCTCCTGTGATATTTTCTTCTAGTGGAGAAGAATTAGAAGAAGGTGAGATCGAAGTCAGACGTGCAGATTTAGCTTGCACGCTAAATATCACTAAAGAAGAGTTCAAGTTTGATTTTGAGAAGGATATGGGATTAGTTGAAGAGAATGTGTTGGTGAATGAACACATTGTTGAGGAAGAATTGGACAAGGAGCCGGTAACGTATGTGAATATTACTAATACATTGTTTCCAGAGTTCGATGAAGAATTTGATGAAGAAGTTGAAATGATTTGTCAAGAATTTGATGATCAAGGTAATCCAATTCCTGCTAAAGACAATACAATAGGAGAAGCTGAAGTAAACTGTAAGACCCCGAATCCCGGGAATCCTACAGTTGGTAATCATATAGGTAACTTAACAAAATTTTTAAACCCAAGACAGTTCATTTCATTTTAAAAAGTAGTTCAGAGTATAAAATTAGCGGAAAATCATAAGTACTGAAACAAGTTCCCAAAACCCGGTAATTATGCCCAAAATCAAATTTAAATGTGTCTAGTAATAATTGAAAAGAAACAGTGTTCCTTATTGAATTCCCCGACTAGATATGCCTTCAACCGTCCAAGTAGTCTCGAGCACGTCCAAGCGATATGCATCCTCCTCTTAACCTGAAACTCACACTAACATACACACAAAGTCAGCTTGAGCTGAGTGAGTTCCAGTTCTAATAATTGACATTTATATAAATCATTCCAATAGTTTAGATATAATACGAGATATGAGTAGTTAGGCCATAATAAACGATAAGTAGTCTATATAATTATATCCCTATGCATAACATCTAAGTAATAACATCAGGGTCGAGCACACGTACAACCCAAACACGTAACATGCCACACGAGCCTTCCCCGTTATGGGCTTTCCAGGGCCCGCCATAGGATTTTAGAACCTGAATAGTATAGATTGGCCCGGCTAAGACCACCACCCACCATATGCAAACACAAAGTAAGCATACGCAAACATCCATAATTAATAATAACTAATAGACATCACTAATCATAGGCTATTAAATAACATACGTACAAACATACATAAATATTATCCCAAGACACACTCTAATACAAGTAAGCCCATGCAAATTAGTTTAAACTATTTTTCAAGCAAAATTAGTTAGGTGTGTATGCTAGCCCAAAAATTGAAAAGAGTGAAAAGGGGCATCATGAACTCACCTGACACGAGGCACCAAGTCACCACAAGCTAGAGGGCCCCTATGTAATCCCACAACTCACACGCCTGTTGGATTATATACAATAGTTACTAACGATACCGAAGGGACTCGTTTATCCTACGAGGCGTTCAAATATGGTTCAAGTTACCTAAAGCCTCAAACTCACCAAGTTTGATTAAAACAGCCCCCGGGGCCTTATATTTACCAAAACCACCCTTAGGTGGTCCCGAGAATAAAGAATTCCCAAATTACCCCCAGAAGTGCTTGGTGAGGCGAATATACGCGTTTAAGAGTTGTTTAGGCACTTAACATCCAACTCAGCCCCGTGTGGACCCAATATGATAAATTCATAGTCTACTAGCCAACACGACACTACACGAATTGGTTGGCTCGGTAAATCGCAAGCACAACGCATCAACTATTCAATAAACGCGAATTCGCGTTGTACCGATCCGTTTGAGTAACCGACAACCAATTCAGCCCCAATACTTAAAAAATTCAGTTTCTTACAGCCAACAAATAATACCGAGGCTACAACATTTGAATTGGTTGTTAATCCCTCAAACGACGCGCTAAACACCACAATTCACAAACTAGTTAACCGAGTTCTAGTTTTCACTTCTTCGACAATTGACCAATCTAACGAATGCCAAAATTAATGATACTAAAGTATGATATACAAGACATACCTAGGAAGATGACGGAGTGAAAACCTTAACCAAAACAGCCCCGAAAGTGCTTGAATGGACAGCCACCCGGTAAGCCTAAAACAAGCGGTTTATGATCAATACGCGAGATATAAAGATGGTTTAAGGTGTAAAAGACTAGAGGGGACATGGGACTAACCTTGAATTGAATTTTTACACCTTAATCTTGGCTGCAAAAAAGAAAAAAGAAGGTGGGAGGGAGCTGTTGCCTGCCGATCGGACTACGTAAAAGGGGGGGGGGGGGTGTTAGGGTTTTGATTATAATATAAAAATTTTACACTCTAGCCCCTCCATTTAGAAAGAAGTAGCAATTCGATTGAAAATTTAAATAATTTAACGTACCGGAAAGATGGGAAAGTCACCGAGGAATGTCGGATAAATCCCGAGGGATGTACATACTTTGATTGCTTTAAATCATTAACCAGAAATTAATGGGCGTTACATAAATAGTCAAAGCTGGAGGAATGGTTTGAAAAGAAGAAAATTGAGCCTAAACGTATATAATTGAATCTTGTCAAGTATTATAAGAAGAAAGAAAAAGAAGTAAAATTGGGAAAGGTTGTGAGTATTGCTTATCTACAGAAGATAAGAAAAATTGCTTTAAGAAGAACATACGGCGTGCAATACTTTGATAGCCTATGTGAATTAAAATCTTTACCATGGATGGACATGGTGGATATTGTTGATAAAGAATTTTTGAACTATCCTAAACGTGGAATGGTGAAAGATATCTGGGAGTTTAATAAACGTCAACCTAAGTGCAAATTTCGAAGCTGGACTCCTCAAAATCCATATCGTCATGTGTCTAAAGTCAAGAAAGATCCTGAAAAGGATGATTTTGTAAAGACTTGGAGGTACAAACAACCAGAAACTCTGAAAGTGATTCTGATGTACCCAATGGAACAAGACTTTCATGTTTATTTTCGATGGTGGTTCTATGATGAGAACCGTGGTGAAGCTCCGATAGTGTTAAACAGATATGGAGTGTGGGATGTTATTGATGTGATGGGTCCGATGTGGTTAGTGAATTGCTCAGAGAAAGACATAGAGACGTTGCATAAATTCAAGATTCAAGTGTTACGTGATAAACATCATGCGTCTGCTATGCAATATTGTGACACCCGGTAAATTCCCAACCCCTTAAACTAAGTAATCAACCTAATAATTAGGTGATTGTAAATATTATGCGCGCCATGTTAGTCAGCGCGTGCATTTGTTATGTGCCCCCTGCGCGAGCGCGCTATGTTAAGAATCAGCGCGGGCACATTATGTGCGCCCGGCGCGAGCGTATGTTAGAATCAGCGCGGGCATTTATGTTTGCCCTGCGCGAGCGCGCCATGTTAGTCAGCGCGTGCATGTGTTATGTGCGCCCTGCGCGAGCGCACCATATTAAGAACCTGCGTGAGCATATGTTATATGCGCCATGCGTGAATGATTTGGCTTTATGTTTTCATGTAACTTAAACGTTATGTTGTCTATGGGTTGACCATCCCGCATGATGCTAAGGCGGGTGCATCCTACATCGTTTATGCGCGTGCGGAAGGGAACTAACCTACCCGCATGGCGGGAACGTTGAGAGCTAGTTTGTCTGAAGCTCCAGGATGGAATTGACTTCAACATGACTGATCACTATGTTGAAATACCAAGACCACCTGGAGAATCTACAAATGAAACTCAAATGTCCCTAACTGCGAGAAGGTTACGCACCTACCCGCAGCAAAGAAATGTTCTACACGCAGAAAGCTATGCGCACCAAGTTATACGCGCAGAACACTTAGTCAAAATGTTCAGATTTAAGGAAATTGTCCCCGCCCAAAAGAGGGCGGTAGCGTGTTTCAGAAAACTTCTACTTTTTACTGTACACTGTCTAAAGCACTGAAAAAGCAAACTGTAAAAGTCAACTGCCAGCCACCCACTCTCACCAGCCACAGCCCT
Organism: Bidens hawaiensis; assembly: GCF_021521415.1. Lineage (NCBI taxonomy): Eukaryota > Viridiplantae > Streptophyta > Magnoliopsida > Asterales > Asteraceae > Bidens > Bidens hawaiensis. The sequence continues at coordinate 98,671 of NW_027494289.1, read as the reverse complement.
GCATGTCCTGTCCATATCAAATCAGAATCTTTAATCTACTTTTCTACTCTTTTTAATAAATAATAATAATTTCCATACTTTATCATCATTGCAAAAGATTTCAATCCCCTAAAGCAAGGGATTGTGTTCCATTGAGTTTGCCTATAAATTTGTAGCCTAAATTATCACCCAAAACACACTTCAAAGAACTACAAACTTGCACTAATCCTCTCCCAAGCATCCGTTGTTTCCAGCTCCGATCCTGTTACTAGGTAAGCCGAGATTATAACCTTGAGATCTACTTTCCAACCCTTATATCTTGATCTTAATATATATACTTGTTATTTAATCGTATTCTAGACCTTCGATTCCGAGGCCAACACCAAGAAAACCCGAATCTCGATTAATCCCTTAACAAGAACCACAGGTGAGTCTCACAGCCCCTATTTTCACGGTTTTCACTGTTTTTTTTAAACTGTTTTCGGGGCGAGGGACACGTACTTAAATAACGTTTTATCATGGTATGCTTACAAGTTATGCAAGCGATTATGTGTTTAAGTTATGTTTCATGATGAGCAATGCGAATGGTTACCTAAGGTTTTCGATGTATGTGCGCTAGAACTCGAGTAAGTGATCACTTTACCATTGGAACTCTAAGGGTAGGGACTGCTGGTTTGATCCACCCACTCGTAGGGGTCGCACCTCTTTGCATGGACGAGTGCCTAGTATGGTCATGGGGCAGTACTATGGGTTTGAGCCCGCTCGTAGGGGTCGCACCTCTTTGCATGGACGAGCGCCTTGTTTTCCGGCACAACGTCCGCGCGTAACCCGCGGGACGGAATTATTGATTAGCTCGTAGAGGCAGCGCCTCTTTGCATGGACGAGCACGGTTTTTCAGAAATGTCCACGCGTAAACCGCGGGACGATAATACATTATTTTAGCTCGTAGTGGCAGCGCCACTTTGCATGGACGAGCACATGTTCCTGAACGTTCGCGCGTAACCCGCGGGACGGTATTCCCAGAAATGTTCGCGCGTAACCCGCGGAACGATTTTATCAGAATATGTTGATAGAGCTATGTTTTACCAAGCATGTGTTTTAATAATGCTATCAGAATTATGTTTCAGAATGATTTGTATCAAGATTATGATGCGATACGATTTATCAAGTTACTAAAACTTGTGAACTCACTCAGTTTATACTGATTCAAATGTTTTTACGTGTCTTTCAGGAGATAACTAGGTAGCGCATGGAGTCACACTTAGAGCACCTCACGCTGAACATCTAAACTAGCTTTTTGGAAGATTTTAGTTCTATCCCTTCGATGCGCGTGGTTGTACCCGCCGCGCAAGGGGATATGGCGTGGAAATCTTCAACAGTTTTTATACTTGGATGTTTTTATGTAATCCTTAAACAATGTAATGTATTTGTATTAAACTTCTCATGCGCAATAAAAATCTTTGAATGTTTTGCAATGGCCCGTGCTTAAGTATCAATCCCCACTCGTGCGCGCCCGGCTGTTTCCGCCGCTCAGGGCCGGGTGTGACAGATTGGTATCAGAGCACTGGTTATAGCGAACTAGGAAAAGAAGTTTTTAACCTAGACTATAACCTTTGGGGAATCGCATGAAATATTTTTTTTCAAAGAATATTTTCAAAAGAAAAATCACACACGCACTTAGGAACACGGGTCACAGTGTCTAGAGATAAGAACATTATGTGCTCTGAGTACATGCGCTAAGTTTGTTATATTTTCTTTTTATGAAAAGAATGCCTCCAACCAGAGCCAAGGGAATTACCATGACACCCGAGGAGCTCGCAGAAATAATCGCGCAGGCGATTGCAACGCATGAGGCCAGCAAGGCCGAATCTAGTCAGGGTCGCCAAGAGAACGAGACCCCAGAACCCGAATCAGGAGCCTTGAACAAAGGATGCTCCTATAAAACATTCATGGCCTGTAGGCCTTGGCCGTTCAAAGGCACCGAAGGAGCCATTGGGCTCTACAATTGGATTGACAAGATGGAGACCGTTCTCTCCATCAGCGGATGTAGTGAAAACCAGAAGGTCCTTTACGCGACCTGCATGTTCCAAGAAGCAGCTTCGTCTTGGTGGAAGCTCCAAGTAAAGACTTTGGGGCGAGAAGTTGCTCTTCACAAGACCTGGGAAGAATTGAAAGAAATGATGATGAGAAAGTTCTGCTCTCGCGCAGAAATTCAGAGCTTGCAACAAGAATTCTGGAACCACACCATGGTAGGAACGGATATCGATGCCTACACCAATCGTTTCAACGAGCTTTGCCAGCTGGTGCCAGACATGGCAAACACAGAAGAAAAGAAAATCGAGAGGTACATCTTTGGGTTACCTCCTGTCGTTAGAGTCCCGCTCAACGCCGCCGCACCTCCGACCTTTGACGAGGCGATTGCGCGAGCCATCACCCTTACAAGGGATACGGTTCGTGCGGGTATGTTGACCGCTCGCTTGAACGAGCAGCGAACCTCTGACTCCAAGAGGAAATGGAACTCCCACCGAGGGTCAGACTTCAAGCAGCCACCGCCCAAGAAGCAGGAAAGCACAAGGGTTTACGCGATTCAAGCCGCGGAACCATCAAGGAAAGGATACAGCGGGCCCCGCCCATGGTGCAGCAAATGCAAGTATCACCACGAGGGTGAATGCGCAAAAATCGAATGCGCCAAATGTGGCAGATCAGGACACAAGGCGATGAATTGTCGCATCAGAGAAGCTGGATCGAGCGACAGCTGCTACGCATGCGGGAAGCCTGGACACTTCAGTCGGGATTGCCCACAGAAAGGAAACCAAGCTCGCGGGAGAGCTTTTGTGATCGGCGCGGGTGAAGCAAAGGAAGAGCCGAATGTGGTAACCGGTACGTTTTTGCTTAACGGTCATTATGCATCTGTCTTATTTGATACTGGCGCTGACCTAAGTTTTATATCCCATGAGTTTAAAAACTCCCTGGGCTTAGCGACCAGTAGGCTAGACAAACCTTATACTATAGAACTAGCCAATGGTAGGCAGTTATGCGCGAATGAAAGGACTGAGCAATGTGTATTAGTCATGGGAGGTCATGAGTTCAATATAAACTTGTTGCCAATAGATTTGGGAAGTTTCGATATTGTGGTAGGTATGGATTGGTTGGTCGAGAATCTCGCGGAGATTGTTTGTCATGAGAAGCAGGTTCGGATTCCACTGTTGAACGGAGAAACTTTGATGATTCAAGGGGAAAGAAGGGGAGTTGCGACGAAACTGATTTCATGCCTAAAGGCGCGTAAGTGCCTAAGGAAAGGGTGCTACGCCTTCCTGGCGCATGTAGTAGAGAAAGGAGATGAGCGAAGAATTGAAGACTTACCAGTAGTGCGCGAATTTCCAGAAGTTTTTCCTGAAGATTTGCCCGGATTACCGCCGCCGCGACAAGTCGAGTTTCGTATTGATTTGGTCCCAGGAGCTGCGCCAGTAGCTCGAGCGCCTTATCGCTTAGCTCCATCTGAGATGCAAGAGCTATCCAATCAGTTACAGGAACTTTTGGATAAGGGTTTCATACGCCCAAGCTTTTCACCTTGGGGAGCTCCAGTACTGTTTGTAAAGAAGAAGGATGGTTCGTTCAGAATGTGTATTGACTACAGGGAGCTGAACAAGCTGACAGTCAAAAATCGGTACCCTTTACCGAGGATTGACGACTTATTTGACCAGTTGCAGGGATCCAGTTATTATTCGAAGATAGATCTACGGTCAGGATACCACCAACTTAGGGTCCATGAGGAAGACGCGCCAAAGACAGCCTTCCGCACCAGATATGGCCATTATGAGTTCTTAGTGATGCCTTTCGGGCTAACTAATGCGCCGGCTATATTCATGGATCTGATGAACCGTGTGTGCAAACCATATTTGGATAAGTTTGTGATTGTGTTTATAGATGATATTTTGATTTACTCTCGAACCAAGGCCGAGCATGAGCAACACCTGAGAATGATTTTGGAATTGTTAAGGAAAGAAAAGTTGTATGCGAAGTTTTCCAAGTGCGAGTTTTGGCTTAGAGAAGTTCACTTTCTCGGTCACGTTGTAAACAAGAAAGGAGTACACGTCGATCCTTCTAAGGTTAAAGCCATCGAAAACTGGGAAGCGCCAAAAACCCCAACTGAGGTGAGGCAATTCCTAGGACTAGCTGGCTACTATCGACGCTTCATTGAGAACTTCTCCAAGATAGCTCTACCTCTGACCGCGCTAACTCAGAAAGACAAGGCGTTTATTTGGGGCGAGAATCAGGAAGCGGCATTTCAAATGTTGAAACAGAAGTTATGTAGTGCGCCAATCTTATCCCTGCCCGAGGGGACAGATGACATCGTTGTTTACTGCGACGCTTCACATCAGGGACTCGGATGTGTCCTTATGCAGCGAGACAAAGTTATAGCGTATGCCTCGCGCCAACTTAAGACCAATGAGAAGAACTACACAACGCATGATCTGGAACTTGGAGCTGTTGTCTTCGCGCTAAAGATTTGGCGCCATTACCTCTACGGTACGAAATGTGTAATCTTTACGGATCATAAGAGCCTCCAACATATATTCGATCAGAAGGATTTAAACATGAGGCAACGAAGATGGGTTGAATTGTTGAATGATTATGATTGCGAGATCAAGTATCATCCGGGGAAAGCGAATGTGGTAGCAGACGCGCTAAGCAGAAAGGAGCGAATAAAAACGCTACGAGTCAAGGCTCTAAGGTTGACAATTCACGCAGAGCTCTCTACGCGCATCCGAGACGCTCAGCAAGAAGCCTTGAAACCAGAGTTTGTTAAAAACGAATGCCTTGGGGGTATGATTAAGAATTTGGAACTTAAAGGGAACAACACTCGATATTTTGCCAACCGCATATGGGTCCCTCTCAAGGGAGGATTGCGCGAGCAAGTTTTAAACGAAGCTCACAAGACGCGGTATTCCGTACATCCTGGCGCAGACAAGATGTACCAAGATGTTAAAATGTTGTATTGGTGGCCCAATCTTAAAGGCGCCATCGCGACACATGTCAGTAAGTGCCTGACGTGTTCAAAGGTAAAGGCTGAATACCAGAAACCATCAGGGTTACTTCAACAGCCAGAAATTCCCATGTGGAAGTGGGAACAAATCTCTATGGACTTCATCACCAAACTACCAAGGACACCTGGGGGTTACGACACGATATGGGTTATTGTAGATCGGCTAACTAAGTCAGCACACTTCCTGCCGATTAAAGAAACTGATAAAATGGAAAAGTTAGCCCGACTATATATTCGAGAAGTAGTTTCAAAACATGGAGTCCCAGTGTCCATCATTTCTGATAGAGATAGTCGGTTCACCTCAAGGTTTTGGAGATCATTACAAGAGGGGTTAGGTACTCGACTGGACATGAGTACGGCTTATCACCCCCAAACGGATGGACAAAGCGAACGAACGATCCAGACATTGGAAGATATGCTGCGCGCGTGCGCGATCGATTTTGGAGGTAGTTGGGATACCCACCTTCCGTTGGTTGAATTTTCTTACAATAACAGTTATCACACAAGCATTAAGGCTGCGCCGTTCGAAGCTTTATATGGGCGCAAGTGTAGATCCCCACTGTGTTGGGCTGAAGTGGGCGACAAGCAAATGACTGGTCCAGAAGTGATCCAAGAAACAACAGACAAGATTTTTCAGATAAGGGATCGCTTAAGGCAGCACGCGACAGACAGAAAAGTTATGCTGATATGAGAAGGAAACCATTGGAGTTTCAAGTAGGGGATAAAGTACTTTTGAAAGTCTCTCCATGGAAGGGAGTCCCCCCGTTTCGGTAAGCGAGGAAAGCTAAATCCGCGCTACATTGGACCCTTTGAGATCCTGGAGAGGATCGGTCCAGTTGCTTATAAACTCCGTCTACCCGCCGAACTCAGTGGAGTTCATGATACGTTTCATGTATCCAACCTCAAGAAGTGTTTATCTGACGAAACGTTGATTTTACCGTTGGAAGAAATTCATATTGATAAACAGCTGCACTTCGTAGAAGAACCTATAGCCGTTACCGATTGGAAAGAACAAAGGTTGCGCAGAAGCAGAATCAAGTTGGTAAAAGTTCAATGGAACTCAAGGCGTGGGCCTGAATTCACTTGGGAAAGAGAAGACCAGATGCGCAAGAAATACCCACACCTCTTTCAGAGCATGGCTTCTGCCAGCAACGTCTCCTAAATTTCGGGACGAAATTCGTTTAACGAGGGGAGAATGTGACACCCGGTAAATTCCCAACCCCTTAAACTAAGTAATCAACCTAATAATTAGGTGATTGTAAATATTATGCGCGCCATGTTAGTCAGCGCGTGCATTTGTTATGTGCCCCCTGCGCGAGCGCGCTATGTTAAGAATCAGCGCGGGCACATTATGTGCGCCCGGCGCGAGCGTATGTTAGAATCAGCGCGGGCATTTATGTTTGCCCTGCGCGAGCGCGCCATGTTAGTCAGCGCGTGCATGTGTTATGTGCGCCCTGCGCGAGCGCACCATATTAAGAACCTGCGTGAGCATATGTTATATGCGCCATGCGTGAATGATTTGGCTTTATGTTTTCATGTAACTTAAACGTTATGTTGTCTATGGGTTGACCATCCCGCATGATGCTAAGGCGGGTGCATCCTACATCGTTTATGCGCGTGCGGAAGGGAACTAACCTACCCGCATGGCGGGAACGTTGAGAGCTAGTTTGTCTGAAGCTCCAGGATGGAATTGACTTCAACATGACTGATCACTATGTTGAAATACCAAGACCACCTGGAGAATCTACAAATGAAACTCAAATGTCCCTAACTGCGAGAAGGTTACGCACCTACCCGCAGCAAAGAAATGTTCTACACGCAGAAAGCTATGCGCACCAAGTTATACGCGCAGAACACTTAGTCAAAATGTTCAGATTTAAGGAAATTGTCCCGCCCAAAAGAGGGCGGTAACGTGTTTCAGAAAACTTCTACTTTTTACTGTACACTGTCTAAAGCACTGAAAAAGCAAACTGTAAAAGTCAACTGCCAGCCACCCACTCTCACCAGCCACAGCCCTGCATGTCTGTCCATATCAAATCAGAATCTTTAATCTACTTTTCTACTCTTTTTAATAAATAATAATAATTTCCATACTTTATCATCATTGCAAAAGATTTCAATCCCCTAAAGCAAGGGATTGTGTTCCATTGAGTTTGCCTATAAATTTGTAGCCTAAATTATCACCCAAAACACACTTCAAAGAACTACAAACTTGCACTAATCCTCTCCCAAGCATCCGTTGTTTCCAGCTCCAATCCTGTTACTAGGTAAGCCGAGATTATAACCTTGAGATCTACTTTCCAACCCTTATATCTTGATCTTAATATATATACTTGTTATTTAATCGTATTCTAGACCTTCGATTCCGAGGCCAACACCCAGAAAACCCGAATCTCGATTAATCCCTTAACAAGAACCACAGGTGAGTCTCACAGCCCCTATTTTCACGGTTTTCACTGTTTTTTTTAAACTGTTTTCGGGGCGAGGGACACGTACTTAAATAACGTTTTATCATGGTATGCTTACAAGTTATGCAAGCGATTATGTGTTTAAGTTATGTTTCATGATGAGCAATGCGAATGGTTACCTAAGGTTTTCGATGTATGTGCGCTAGAACTCGAGTAAGTGATCACTTTACCATTGGAACTCTAAGGGTAGGGACTGCTGGTTTGATCCACCCACTCGTAGGGGTCGCACCTCTTTGCATGGACGAGTGCCTAGTATGGTCATGGGGCAGTACTATGGGTTTGAGCCCGCTCGTAGGGGTCGCACCTCTTTGCATGGACGAGCGCCTTGTTTTCCGGCACAACGTCCGCGCGTAACCCGCGGGACGGAATTATTGATTAGCTCGTAGAGGCAGCGCCTCTTTGCATGGACGAGCACGGTTTTTCAGAAATGTCCACGCGTAAACCGCGGGACGATAATACATTATTTTAGCTCGTAGTGGCAGCGCCACTTTGCATGGACGAGCACATGTTCCTGAACGTTCGCGCGTAACCCGCGGGACGGTATTCCCAGAAATGTTCGCGCGTAACCCGCGGAACGATTTTATCAGAATATGTTGATAGAGCTATGTTTTACCAAGCATGTGTTTTAATAATGCTATCAGAATTATGTTTCAGAATGATTTGTATCAAGATTATGATGCGATACGATTTATCAAGTTACTAAAACTTGTGAACTCACTCAGTTTATACTGATTCAAATGTTTTTACGTGTCTTTCAGGAGATAACTAGGTAGCGCATGGAGTCACACTTAGAGCACCTCACGCTGAACATCTAAACTAGCTTTTTGGAAGATTTTAGTTCTATCCCTTCGATGCGCGTGGTTGTACCCGCCGCGCAAGGGATATGGCGTGGAAATCTTCAACAGTTTTTATACTTGGATGTTTTTATGTAATCCTTAAACAATGTAATGTATTTGTATTAAACTTCTCATGCGCAATAAAAATCTTTGAATGTTTTGCAATGGCCCGTGCTTAAGTATCAATCCCCACTCGTGCGCGCCGGCTGTTTCCGCCGCTCAGGGCCGGGTGTGACAAATATCATAAGGTGATTAAGATTTGCTATAAATATAAATTCACTTTGTAGAGTCGGGAAGAGCAAATGGTTTGAATTTGGTGAAGAGGAAGCACAAAAGGAGAAGGAAAGAGAGGAGGAGAAGATAAAGATTGCTGCACTGAAGAGATTTCAATACAAAGGCGTAGGAGTTTCAATTCCAACTAGTCAGAACCACTCATTGAAACGTTCATGGGAAGATATGAGGAGGGAGTATAGAGAAAAGATGTTTAAGAAGAAAGACTGAAAGATTGAAGAAAGACTGAAAGATTGAAGATCGAAGACCTAGCAACATCCAAGGGGGAGTTTGTTAGAACATAATGTCTATTTCTAGTGTCTTAGATGTACTAGATATGATTGTATAGGGCTAAAATGTCAAATGTATAGTTTGTGTTTGTTAGTCAATGCATAAGTTATCAAGTCAACGCATATCATATGCGGCGTAATATGATATACGCCGTATATCTTATACGGACTTGATGAGCTTGTTCATGTTTCCTGTAAATAGGGGACTTATGCGTTTCTACTTAGACTTTTGGGTGATTGTTAGAGAGAGAGAGAGAGAGTAGAGAGAGAAAGTGTGCAAAGTGCCATATCTTGTATTGTTTCATGATATATATTAAAATGATGTTAATGTTTACTTGGATGTGTTCAATCTCAATGGATTCCGCACTTTGAGGTAAAAGCTGTAATAAATAGAGATCCTTTTTGTCATTTACTTCATGATCGCATCCCCTTTTCAAGAAGTGTTAGTATTGAATCGATAAGTTAACTTCAAGATACATGGAACCGTATGAAGTTGCCTCGAAAATTATTCAATAGCATATAGATTGAAACTCGCGATATTTTCTATATATAGAGTCTAAATAAGTGCCTTCTTGACAAGACGGAAATTAGTGTCACTTGAAAACTTACATACAACTAAACTTTGTGAAGGAACACGTGGAGATATTGAACGGGGAAATCAAACAGTTATCACACAATAAAATTTCATTGATTAAAGTTCGGGGGAATCCATAATGGGGAACCAAATACATTCAGGAACGAAAGAATGAATTCCGAAACAAATACTTATAGCTTTTCTGTGGCATTCGTGACAAAATCGGGTACACCTTGGTGTTCACAAATAGAATAAGCGTTTAACGACTTATTGCGTATCGAATAAACGAATAACCAAACGGGTCTGGTTATGACCCGGATATCCCGGGGGGGGGGGCATCTATAACTGATATACGTATATTCTAACCTAACATATTGATATTATGGCCTTAGTACAATAGCAATGTAACACCCCGTTCCCGGTCACCCTACTTTGGTGTTGGATTTACTAATAAACACAGTTCTAAAATCAGAGTTAATAAAAACTTTAGCGGAATAATTAAAAGTTCATGCATTACATTACAAAACATCAAATCATGTCTTAACATACAAGTTGTCTTTTCATAAATATTAACACAAAATAGTCATGACACTTCTTCATGGATGTCGATCTCTTTAGCTGAGTGAGTTCTAGTTAATCAATTAACATACATTACATTCATATTTGCCTTAACATACAAGTTGCCATGTGTCCCTCCTCAAGCCAGCTGCCTCAACCTATTTGCCTGCGTACATACTAAAGTCAGTTACGCTGAGTGAGTTCTAGTTAATCAATTAACATACATTACATTCATACCATACTCATACGTGTCCGGAGATACGTATTCATAACTTATACACTATCACTTCTTTCATACATACATTACATACATGCATACGTTCTTACATACTTTCTTTCATAAAACCCAATGGTATACCATAAGCTATTCTATCTTAAACATCACAGATATTAAAAGGGTCTGGTCCCTAACATCACAGATATTATAAGGGTCTGGTCCCTAACATCGCAGATATTATAAGGGTCTGGTCCCTAACATCATAGATATTATGAGGGCCTGGTCCCTAACATCACAGATATTATGAGGGTCTGGTCCCTAACATCATAGATATTATGAGGGTCTGGTCCCTAACATCACAGATATTATGAGGGTCTGGTCCCTAACATCATAGATATTATGAGTGTCTGGTCCCTAACATCACAGATATTATAAGGGTCTGGTCCCTAACATCACAGATATTATGAGGGCCTGGTCCCTAACATCACAGATATTATAAGGGTCTGGTCCCTTCTGTCTCGAATAACCATACCTTTATCATACGTGCATACTTTACATATCTTCTAGTTATAAATATATATACATGCTCGTTCATACAATTATTATGTAATAATACGTTCAATACACAACCATACACATATCATACATTTGCCACTCAAGTAAGTGTATCATCTATCACATAGGAGTATGCACACATCCCCGAAACATAACAGACAAAGGGGGCTAGAACTCAACTGGAGTCGGTTTCTCTCGCCGTTAACGGTAATGCCCTTCCTTAGTTGTGCATGGATAACTGTACAATACATTACGCGTTTCAATTATCCATTACTACTACTTCCTACATCTAAGTTAGTGAAACCCTCAACTAACGGGGGTCCGAGGGCAGCGCCCCTGGCTGGGGTTGAGCTGCCAGGTCAGGTCGGAAAAATTTTATTTTCACTAACAGTCCTTTAACAAAAATGCATCAGAAAATGAATTTCATGAAATTTTGCATGCAAGAATTTCGCTTCGCATGGAATTTCTCTTCGCATGACTGTGCGATGCGAAAATATTGATTTCGCTTTGCATGGCTGTGCGATGCGAAATTATTAATTTCGCTTCACATAGCGTTGTGATGCAAAATTATTGGTTTCGCTTCGCATGGTTGTGCAATGCGAAATTCTTTCTTTCGTCGTTTTTACCATTATAAAGCCATTTTTCTCCTTGTTTCTTCCTTTGGACCCGATTCTACTCTTTTTATGGGTTTTGGGTAGTACCAACTTTGTATACCCATGTTTCTCATAGTCCAGACGTCACCTTTTTGTTCTATAATACACCCGTGAGGCTAAGACTCACCAAGTTCGTGTTTTTCATACATTTCACAACACGATCTATCATTATATCGGTTTGCATGTCGATTCTAACCATAAAACTTAACCCTTTGGCCGAAGCTTACCTTTTTGCTCCGGGTTCGGTTCAGATCTGGACAACCCCGAAGATCTGGACGTTTTCTTGATGTTTGAGATACTTGTACACCAAGGTCTTCCTTAGTTTTAGCCTGGACTTGGATTCGGGTTTTGAAAGAAAATGTGTGTGTTCTTGAGTGTGTATGTGTGGTGAAAGGGAAGAAAGTTGTGAAAGGAAGGGGTTGGGTTTACATAGGGGACTATGGGCCCCACAACCCACTCACACTTCTAATTCCATTTATTATCCAAACATTAACACACCCAATTAAGTTAACGACACACATTTAATTATAGAACTTTCTGTTATTTATAATTCTCAGAAAAGCGGATGTTACAAGTCTACCCTCCTTAAAAGAGGTTTCGTCCCAAGTAGCATCCGATCCTTTACGATGCTTCCATATCACTTTTACTAGGGGAATAACCTTATGATGATGACGCTTCTCCTTGCGGTCAACTATCTCGATAGGCTGCTCAACATAGTTCAACTGTTCGTCCACCTCGATGTCCATCAATGGCACGTGGGACGTGTCATCCGTTAGACATTTTCTTAAGCGGGATACATGAAAGGTAGAGTGAATTCCTTCCAGCTCATCGAGTAGATCAAGTTTGTAAGCCACTTCACCCACTCGGGCTAAGATTCTGAACGGTCCGATGTACCTTGGACTCAACTTTCCCCTCTTTCTAAAACGTATAATTCCCTTCCAAGGTGAGACCTTAAGCATCATGTGGTCTCCAACATTAAACTCAATCGGCCATCTCCGCTTATCGACTATGACTTCTGACTATCTTGAGCAGCTTTCATCCTGGCTTTTATCTGATCAAACCTTGAGGAGGTTTCTTGCGCCATTTCTAAACTTCCAATTTCTTTCTAACCAATTTCTCCCCATCATACGGGAGTTCTACAACGTCTACCATACAACATCTCGAAAAGGGGCATGCCAATACTTGAATGATAACTGTTGTTGGAAGAGAATTCTGCCAAGTGCAAATGATCCCAAAGTCTAGTACACAAGCATGTAGCATATCCTCAAGGGTTTGGATAGTCCTTTCGGACTGTCCATCAGTTTGAGGATGATATGCCGTGCTGATGTTCAGTCTTGTCCCCATGGCTTCGTAGAACTTCTTCCAGAATCTTGAAGTAAAACGGGTATCCCTGTCTGACACAATCGATAACGGCACCACATGCTTTGTAACCACTTCCTTGACGAACACGTGGGCCAACATTTCTTACGAGATGCCCACTCGTATAGGCAGAAAATGAGCACTCCTCGTCAAACGGTCCACAATCACCCATATGGTATCATGATTCTTAGCTGTACGCGGTAGCTTAGTTACGAAATCCATGGGGATGTGTTCCCATTTCCATTCCGGTATCTCTAAAGGCTGTATCTTTCCATACGGTTTCTGGTGCTCTGCCTTGACCTGCAAGCAAGTCAAGCACTTACTGACATAATCTACTACTTCGTTCTTCATACCCGGCCACCAGTATTCCTTCTTCAAGTCCTGGTACATCTTGGTAGATCCTAGATTAATCGAGTAACGGGACTTATGGGCCTCATCTAGGATTCGACCTCTAAGTTTCCCATGTCGTGGGATCCACATCCGGTGAAACCTGGTCTTTACACCATGAGTATTATATGTCAACTTGTTCTGCTGCCCAAAAATCCTGTCTTTCTTCATCAACCCTTCATCTACCAACACTTCTGACTGCACCGTGCTGATTTCTTTGAAGAAATCCGAATTGATAACCAACTTGTAAGATTTGACCGTCGTGATAACTTCTGCGTTCTTACGGCTCAAGGCGTCAGCAACTACATTAGCCTTTCCGGGATGGTACTTGATGTCACTGTCATAATCCTTTATCAGTTCTAACCACCTTCTCTCTGCCTCATGTTTAGCTCTTTCTACTCAAAGAAGTATTTCAAACTCTTATGATCTGTATATATAGTACACTTGGTACCATACAAGTAGTGCCTCCAAATCATGAGAGCATTCACCACAGCTGCTAACTCCAGGTCATGCGTCGGGTACGTATGTTCATGAACCTTCAATTGCCTTGACGCATAAGCTATGACCTTCCCTCGTTGCATCAACATGCAACCTAACCCCTGATATGACGCATCAGGGCAAACTACCAAATCTTCTTCTCCATCGGGCAGAACAAGGATTGGAGCCTGAGTGAGTCTTTTCTTCAATTCTTCTAACGCGTCTTCCTGGAACCTACCCCAATCAAACACCACAGTCTTTCGGGTCATACCGGTCAATGGTGCGGCTATCTTGGAGAAGCCCGGAATGAATCTCCTATATTAGCCAGCTAACCCTAAGAAACTGCGTGTCTCGGTTGGGTTTCTCGGAGTCTTCCAATTCTTTATCGATTCAATCTTGGCTGGGTCCACGGTAATCCCCTCGGGATTGATTATGTGACCTAAAAACTGTACCTCTAATGCACACTTTGAGAACTTTGCATACAATTTCTCCTTCTTCAAAACTTCTAATACTTCCCTTAGGTGCTCAGCATGGTCAGATTCAGTCTTTGAATAAATCAATATATCGTCAATGAAAACGATAACCGTCTTGTCTAACATCGGCTGACATACCCTGTTCATCATGTCCATAAATGCCGCAGAAGCGTTGGTTAAACCAAACGACATCACAAGGAACTCAGAGTGTTCGTACCGCGTCCGAAACGCTGTCTTATGGATGTCCGCCTCTTTCACCTTCAGCTGATGATAACCCGATCTGAGGTCTATTCGCGAGAACCAACTAGCACCTTGCAGCTAATCAAACAAATCATCGATCCGTGGCAACGGATAGCTATTCTTCACAGTAAGCATATTCAATTCCCTATAGTCAACGCATATCGTCATGCTTCCATCTTTCTTCTTAACGAACAACACCGGTGCGCCTCACGGGGAAACACTCTGTTTTATAAAATCCTGTCGAGGAATTCTTGCAGTTGGGACATAAATTCCTTGATCTCAAACGGCGCCAAACGGTAAGGTGCTTTCGCAATGGGCTGTGCTCCTGGTATTAATTCTATCTGTAATTCTACTTCTCGTTCTGGTGGTAACCCCGGAAGGTCCTCAAGAAATACTTCTGGGTAGTCACACACTACAGGAACGTCTTTCACTTCCTTCGTCTCAGCCGCAGCTTTGACAACGTACGCTAGGTAGGCACTGCACCCTCATCTTAGCAAACCTTCGGCTTTTATCATCGAAATGACGTTAAGCCTTGAACTTTCACTATCACCATAAACCGTTAATATTTCAGGGACAAGTCTGGACATGCGGTTGAACTTAGTGGTATACTCGCGGTGTGTCATTTTCCCCGCCTTCAAATTCAGGAACTTCATCGCCGCCCTCTTAACTTCAGCGTCTGCACAAAACATCTTCACAACCATTTCCTTCAAATCTTCCCACGTCATAGCCTCAATCTCAGCAGGGGTCTTTCTTTGCTCAACCATTTCCCACAATAACATTGCTTCTTCCTCAAAAGACTGAGTAGCAAAACCCACGGCTTGGTTGGGGCGGCACTCGCTAATTCGAATAACCATGTCCATTGTAGTTATCCATTGGAGAGTAGCGATTGCATCCCCTGTACCAGACAACTTTGGCGGGTCACAACCCTTAAACAACCTGTAGCTGCACCCACCTCGGCCTCTCTTACCATTATTGACCTTCTTGGACCGATCTTCACTTGATCCCTCTTTCTCAGTCTGTTCGTCCTTCTCACTACCTTCCCCCGTCTCCCCACCAGTTCCGGTACAGCGCACTAAGAAGAGACGCCGTTTTGTTGAGGAACATACAGCGCACTAAATTCCCGATGTATTCCCTTTTGAATACAGAAGAAATCAATACATTGTTTTTAAACTCAATTCCATTATCACTACGAATTCGTCTTACTTTCAGTTTGTAAAGTGATTCGATCTTTGTGATAAGGTTCTAAATTAAAACAGGTGTCTGATCTTTCTAACCCATAAATAGAACCCAAGAGTATCTTGAGAAGTCATCAGTTACAACCAAGCAATACAAATCACCCGCAATACTGGAACGATTCACTGGACCAAACAAATCCATATGAAGTCGTTCTAGTGGCGTGATAATCGAGTTAATCGATTTGCATGGGTGTGACTTCTTCTACTGTTTTCCCTTTTTGCATGCAATGCAATGATCATTTAACTTGATGTTCTTGAGGCTTATAGTATCCACCAAATCATTAGTGATTAAATGATTCCTTTTGTGAACGTGGATGTGTCCCATGCGTCGATGCCATAGAATCGAGTATTTCTCCATGGCCTTAGAGACAAAACACGTTGCCGAGGGCGAAACATTTACATTAACACTCATGTGAAGTATATAAATATCATTTGATTGAGGTGATTGCATGACAACCATTTCATCAGGAATTGTGTATCCCGGTTGAAGGATAACACATTCCTTGTCTGTGAAAATCGTGGTATATTTCTTATCACATATATGTAAGACACTTAATTGATTACAATACACCTTTCACAATAATTAACTTTCTCAAACGTAACTGTCCCGTTTGAGACCTCTCCTTCTTTAGTAATCATCCCATAGTTATTACCAGCAAACGCCACATAACCTCCCTGAATATCTTTGACATTATTCAGAAGATCAAGATTGCCGGTAATATGTCGAGAGCATCCACTGTCTAATATCCACTTGTGACCTGATACACACCTAGATGAACTCTGCACAAAATGTAAATGATTAGTTCAAAAAGGCAGCCAAAGCCTCCATCTTGAACTCTCCTTTTGAGATTTTCGAAGATAAGTTTAAATTAACACTTGCATTAGGTACTTGAGAATATGTGACGGGTTTCTTGGTTTTCTTCTTCAAGTAGCCGTCACGAATTATTCTTGAATCAGTGTTTTTACAAATCAGTTGAGCACGGTTAACGAATTTGTTTAATACATTAGGTGTTTCAACCCGAACCAGTTTCCTTGGGTTGACTTTTGATTAAATTATAAAACATTTATCAACTTGAGTTTCTTTCAAACTATGATTCATTTCAACCATTTGATTCAGTTTCTTAGATGATAAATTGATATTGTCCACCTTGGATTTGCATTTCTTCAAGACATGACCAGCTTCACCACACTTAAAACATAAATGAGTGTCTAAGCATTTTTATGGTGAAACACATGTATTGTTTTTGTGCAAAGGTTGAGAAATATCAACATTAGGTTTTTCAAAAGTTAATATCTTTAAAACTTCATGTTTTAATCGCTTTTTATTTTTATAAAATTCAAGATTGATGGAATTTGATGAATCCTCCATTCCTGGTGACTTCACAAACTTTATAGGGTTAAACATTTTGATAGTAGGATTCACTTGACCATTCTTTAATTTTGATTTGTTAAATTTTCATTCAAGTTCAGTAACTTTTGAAGTATCGTCTTGAAAGACGCTTTCAATCATTTCAGGTGTAACAACCAACTTTTGTTAAATAATAAATAACATAAACTTTTGTTATTAACCGTGTGTCGTTAAGTTAGTCAGCTGTTAAAGTTTTTGGATAAGAATTGGAATTGTGAGTGGGTTGTGGGGCCCATAGCCCCTATTTATATAATCCAACCCATCCTTCCTTTCACCACTTTTCCTTCCTTTCATCACACACACCCACTCAAGAACACACACTTTCTCTCTCAAGACCCAAATCCTAATCCGGGTTAAAGTAAGGAAGATCTTGGTGTTTAAGTGTCTTCAATAAACAAGAATCACGTCCAGATCCTCGAGTCGTCTCGGATCCGAACCGAACCTAAAGTAAAAGGTAGGTTTCAGTTTAAATGGTTAAGTTTTTAGTCGGTTTCGACATGCAAACTGATAGGATGATAGATCGGGCTGTGAAATGTAAGAAAAACATAAACTTGGTGAGTTATAACCTCACGGGTAGGTTATAGGACAAAAAGGTGATGTTCGGACCACATAAAACACAGGTATACAAAGTTGGTACAACCGAAAACCCATAAAAAGGGTAAAATCGGGTCCTAATAAACAGTCACGGAGTAAATAGCTTTTAAATGGAAAAAAGAAAAAGAAGAGATGTAAAAAAATGGATTTTTCCCATGAGAAGAGAAATTCTTCCATGAGAAGAGAGAGAATTCCATAAGAAGCGAAATTCTTCCATTAGAATAGAAATTCCTTGTGAAGAGAAATTCTTCCATGAGAAGAGAAATTCTTCAATTAGAAATTCTTACATGAGAAATTCCATGACCACCGTTAGTTGAGGATTTCATTAGCATAGATATAAGAGATACTAGTAACAGATAATTGACACGCGTAATGTATTGTACAGTTAGCCGTTCACAACTAAGGAAGGGCATTACCATCAACGGTGAGAGAAACCGACTACAGGTGAGTTTCTAGCCCCTTATCTGTTATGTTTTCGGGGCTGTTTATATACCCAATGTATAGTTGTTAATACACTTACCTTAAGTGGAGAGTGTATGATACGCGTATGATACGTGTATGATATATGTATGATTAATTATTGAATGTTATGATAGAATGTTTATACGAATGAATATGTATGTATGTGTATATATATATATATATATATTTATATACATGATTAGAAGATATGTATAGTATGCACGTATGAAAATAAATGTATGAAAGAGTGAAGAGACAGGTATGGTTGTATGGTTAGTTGAGACAGAGGGACCAGACCCTAATAATATCTGAGACAAAAGGGACCAGGCCCTAATAATATCTGAGACAGAAGGGACCAGACCCCAATAATATCTTAGACAGAAGGGACCAGACTCCAATAATATCTGAGACAGAAGGGACCAGACCCTAAAAATATCTGAGACAAAAAGGACCAGACCCTAAAAATATATGTGACGGTACAGATGGTGTGGCCTATGTTATACCATAGGGGATTAAGAAAGAAAGTACGAGAGCACGAATGTATGTATGTATGTATGTATGTAAAGCAAGAATGAAAGAAGTAATAGTAAGTAAAGTCCGAAATACGTATCTCCGGACACGTATGAGTAAGAACATGAATGTATTGTATGTTAATTGATTAACTAGAACTCACTCAGCGTAGCTGATTTTAGTATGCACGCAGGTGAATAGGATGCGACGGGTTGCTTGAGGGAAGACACGTGGCAACAAAGTGAAGACTGGAATTGAAGAATAGAAGATTCACGTGTCGTATACGTTACCTTTTAAGACTTCATGTATTTTGTTTAAAAACAAGTACTTATGTTATGTAAGAATGTTTAATATTATGTATTCCGCGAAAGGTTTTTTATTATCTCTGATTTTAGAACTGTGTTTATGAGTAAATCCAATGCCAAAGTAGGGCTTCCAGGAATGGGGCCTTACAAGTTGGTATCAGAGCATAAGTTCGAGAGAAATAAGCATCCCACATGCTTAGACTCGAACAGAGAATGGGACTTAAGGAAGAAAAGAAAGAGGATGCCAGTCAGAGAATGCCATGTGTCACTCAAGCAAGCTTAGGAAGCGATAACCTTGTGTAAGTTGATCTTGTGTATAGTAAAGAATGAGCAAGAAAGCTACCTTGATTTATTGATACAGAAATGTATGTTTACATGTGATGATGTGAAATGTATGATTGTATAATTGTTATAAGTAGAACCTAGCACAAGTGGACTCATGAAGGGAAGTGTAAAGGACATGGAAAGTAACGTGATCAGCTAATCACAATTGGCCACTGTTATTACCTGTTAGCCTTACTATCCTTGTACTAAATAATTCCTGAAGTGATGATGTTTGTGTTTTCCTATAGAATACGAATGGCTGGTAATAAGAAGAATGCTGGGCAAGGAGAGAGTTCGAGATGCCGTGGTAAATCACGCGCTACCCAAGTACCCTCCGAGGAACCGATTATCGAATCTGATGAGGGAAGAAGCCTAACTGTGAGAAATGAAGGGTATTAGCTCGACCCTGCTATCCAAGCTGCCATTACTCAGGCAGTGGCTGCTGCAGTGCAGAATCAGCAACAGGAAAAGTCAACTGAGAGCTGTGCAGGAACCGCTGAGAGGACAGGGGAAAGCAGTAAGAAGGGTGAAGAGACTGAGAAAGAGGAATCAAGTGAAGATCGATCTGTGAAGGTCAAGGCTGGTTAGAAAGGCCGAGATAGATGCAGCTACAAGTTGTTTAAGGGTTGTGACCCGCCAAAGCTGTCTGGTACAGGGTATGCAATCGCTACTCTCCAATGGATAACTGCAATGGACAAGGTTATTCGGATTAGCGAGTGCCGCCCCAACCAAGCCGTAGGTTTTGCTACCCAGTCGTTTGAGGATGAAGAGATGTTCTGGTGGGAAACTGTTGAGCAGAGGAAGACCGCTGCTGAGATTAAGGCTATGAAATGGGAAAACTTGAAGGAGATGGTAATGAAGAAGTTCTGTGCGAATGCTGAAATTGAGAGGGCGGAGATGAAGTTCCTGAATTTGAGAGCGGGGAAAATGACACTCTGTGAGTACACTACCGAGTTTAACCGTATGTCAAGACTCGTGCCTGATATGGTGAACTCAGAGGCTAAAAGGATCAAGTGCTACTTGAGGGAACTACCACAAAATGTCCGCACCTTTGTCCGGGCTAGTAAACCTGCAACTTTCGATTTTGCGGTCGAACTTGCAGAAATGGTTTATGATGACCTGGCTGTGGATGATGTGGTGGTGGAAGAGAAGAAGGAGAAGAAGTGGGTTGCTCCCACTAAGCGACCCGGTACCCAGTTGTGGAACCCCAATGAGAAGAAGCAGAAGGTATGGGAGAAGAAGACGTGCAAAACTTGTGGGAAGATGCACGGTGGTGAGTGCAAGTGGGGAAAGGGTGCTGATGTTTGTCGCAAGTGTGGAAAAGTTCATGGCGGTGAGTGTCGATTGGGATCGAATGCATGCTACAGATGCGGGAAGGTGGGACATTATGCTCCAGATTGCAATGCCAAGCCCGCTTGTTACAAGTGCGGCAAGACGGGTCATTTGGCAAGGGAGTGTACTGAAGGTGAGGTGGGGGAAGCGGAAGAAAGGATGCTGAACAGGCTAGGCCGAGGACTAGAGCCTACATGTTGACACAAGAACAAGCCAAACAAATTCCAGACATCGTGACAGGTATGTTTCTAGTAAACGGCATTTCCGCTTCCGTATTGTTTGACTCAGGTGCGACCAGGAGTTTTGTAGCTACCCAGTTTTATATGACAGCTAAGATGAAATGTTGTCGTATGCCTGAAACTTTTATGGTAGAAATCGCTAGTGAGACCTCAGTTAAAATTATGAGAATGGTTAAGAGTTTTAAGATAGAGTTGGCAGGACACGAATTCCCTGCTACCCTGTATGTGATGACCTTTAGAGGATTCGATGTAGTATTGGGGATGGATTGGTTGTCTGAATATGAGGCTCAGATAGTGTGTAAGAGCAGATTGATAAGACTAAAGTCTTCGGATGGTGGTACAGTAACGGTTTATGGTGATAGAGAAAGTTCAGGGCTTAACGTCATTTCGATGATAAAAGCCGAGGGTTTGTTAAGGCGAGGGTGCAGTGCCTACCTGGCGTATGTTGTCAAAGCTACGGCCGAGACGAAAGATGTTAAAGATGTTCCAGTAGTGTGCGACTATACCGAAGTGTTCCCTGAGGACCTTCTGGGGTTGCCACTGGAACGTGAGGTAGAATTCCAGATAGAGTTGATACCAGGAGCACTGCCTGTCACGAAATCACCTTATCGTCTGGCGCCGTTCGAGATGAAAGAGTTAATGTCCCAACTACAAGAACTCCTTGACAAAGGTTTTATAAGGCCGAGTGTTTCCCCGTGGGGCGCGCCGGTGTTGTTTGTTAAGAAGAAATATGGAAGTATGAGAATGTGCATAGAATATCGTTAGCTGAATAAGCTTACGGTAGAGAATAGACATCCGTTGCCACGGATTGACGACTTGTTTGATCAGGTACAAGGTGCAAGCTGGTTCTCGCGTATAGATCTCAGGTCGGGTTATCATCAGTTGAAGATGAAAGAAACAGACATCCCTAAGACAGCGTTTCGGATGCGGTATGAACAATACGAGTTCCTCGTGATGTCGTTTGGCCTAACCAATGCTCCCGCGGCGTTTATGGACATGATGAATATGGTATGACGTCCGATGTTAGACAAGACGGTTACCATTTTCATTGAAGATATATTGATTTATTCGAAAAGAAAGTCTGACCATGCTAAGCATCTGAGGGAAGTATTGGAAGTTTTGAAGAAGGAGAAGTTGTTTGCTAAGTTCTCAAAGTGTGCATTTTGGCTGCAAGAGGTACAGTTTTTAGGTCACATAATCAATCCCGAGGGGATTACTATGGACCCAGCGTAAGATTGAAGCGATAAAGAATTTGAAGACTCCGCGAAACCCAACCGAGATACGCAAGTTTCCTAGGGTTAGCTGGCTACTATCAGAGATTCATTCCGAGCTTCTCCAAGATAGCCTCACCGTTGACCGGTATGACCGGAAAGACTGTGGTGTTCAGTTGGGGTAAGTTGTAGGAAGAGGCGTTTGAAGAACTGAAGAAGAGACTCACACAGGCTCCAATCCTTGTTCTGCCTGATAGTAAAGAGGATTTGGTAGTCTGTACTGATGCCTCGCATCAAGGGTTAGGTTGCGTGTTGATGCAACAAGGGAAGGTCATAGCCTATGCGTCTAGACAGTTGAAAGTTCACGAAAGCACGTACCCGACGCATGACCTAGAATTAGCAGCTGTAGTGCATGCTGTCAAGATTTGGAGGCACTACTTGCATGGTACCAAGTGTACTATATATACAAATCATAAGAGCTTGAAGTATTTCTTCGAGCATAAAGAGTTGAATATGAGGTAGAGAAGGTGGTTAGAACTGATAAAGGATTATGACTGTGATATCAAGTATTACCCGGGAAAGGCTAATGTGGTTGCTGATGCCTTAAGTCGGAAGAACGCAGAAGTTATCACGACAGTGAAGTCTTATAAGTTGATCATCAATTCTGACTTCTTCGAAGAGATCAGCAAGGTGCAGATGGAAGTGTTAGCCGATGAAGGGCTAATGAAGAAAGAGAGGATTTTTGGGCAGCGGAACGAGTTGATAGATAATACTCATGGCATAAAGACCAGATTTGATCGGATGTGGATTCTTCGTCATGGGAGTCTTAGAGATCGGGTCCTAGACGAGGCCCATAAGTCGCGGTACTCAATTCATCCAGGATCTACTAAGATGTACCAACACTTGAAGAAGGACTATTGGTGGCCGGGTATGATGAACGAGGTGGTAGATTATGTCAGCAAGTGCTTGAATTGCTTGCAAATCAAGGCAGAGCACCATAAACCGTATGGAATGATTCTGCCTCTAGAGATACCATAATGGAAGTGGGAACACATCACCGTGGATTTCATAACTAAGCTACCACGTACAGCTAGAAATTACGATACCATATGGGTGATTGTGGACCGTTTGATGAAGAGTGCTCATTTTCTGCCTATACGAGAGGCCATCTCGTCAGAAATGATGGAAAACGTGTTCGTTAAGTAAGTGGTTTCAAAGCATGGGGTGCCGTTATCGATTGTGTCAGACAGGGATACCCGCTTTACTTCAAGATTCTGGAAGAAGTTCCACGAAGCCATGGGAACAAGACTGAACATCAGCACGGCGTATCATCCTCAAATAGATGGACAGTCTGAGCGGACTATCTAAACCCTTGAGGATATGCTACGTGCATGTGTGTTAGATTTTGGAGGAAGCTGGGATGATCATTTGCACTTGGCATAATTCTCTTACAACAACAGTTATCATTCAAGTATTGGCATGCCTCCTTTCGAGATGTTATATGGTAGACGTTGTAGAACTCCAGTTTGTTGGGGAGAAATCGGTCAGAAGGAGATTGGTAGTATGGAAATTGTGCAAGAAACCTCCTCAAGATTTGATCAAATCAAGGCAAGAATGAAAGCTGCGCAAGATCGTCAGAAGTCATATGCCGACATGCGGGGATGGCCGATTGAGTTTAGTGTTGGAGACCACGTGATGCTTAAGGTCTCGCCTTGGAAGGGGATTATACGTTTTAGAAAGAGGGGAAAGTTGAGTCCAAGGTACATAGGACCGTTCAAAATCGTGGCCCGTGTGGGTGAAGTGGCTTACAAGCTAGATCTACCTGAAGATCTAGAAGGAATTCACTCTACCTTTCATGTATCCCACTTTAGAAAATGTCTAACGGATGACACGTCCCACGTGCCATTGCTGGACATCAAGGTGGACGAACAGTTGAACTATGTTGAGCAGCCTATCTAGATAGGGGACCACAAGGAAAAGAAGCTTCGTCGTAAGGTGATTCCCCTAGTGATATGGAAGCACTGCAAGGGATCCGATACCACTTGGGAAGTTGAAGAAGAGATGCGCAAGTTTTACCCGCATTTGTTTAGTTGTAATAGTTAGGTTTCGAGGACGAAACCTCTTTTAAGGAGGGTAGACTTGTAACATCCATCTTTTGTTATGTAGGACCGATTCGGGACTCGGTTTCCCAACGATTCACGGGGCAACGTGTTAGAGTGCGGAATCCTCTAACACGGCGATTCAGTGGTGATCAACGGGCACGTAGGTAAGATTCCTAAAGGGGTTTGACGCCTAGGATTGGAGGAAACGACCAAGAACACGAAGAACAGTAGAGAGAGTTTCTGTAGGCTGCTGGTTCGTGAGTGTGTAATCTGTGCTCTCTTGTGAAATTTCCCAAGTAACGTTTATATACCGAAGACTCATTCGGTCGAATGAGATACTCATTCGATCGAATGAGATCTGGTTCGATCGAATGAGATCTGGTTCAATCGAATCAGTCACTGATTCGATCGAATCAGCTTCGTTTGACATTTTCAGTACGTTAACTTGGTTTCACGATCGTTGGTTTCATGTTGAACCAACCTGATAGAACTGGGGACATACATGTGACATTTCATGTCCTAACAAACTCCCCCTTGGAGCCAGTTCTATTTACCTGTAACTAATCGAGTTCTCTTGCTCGATCGTAACTCCCCCTTGGAGTTATCTCACTCTCTCTTTTCTCAAAACTAGTGGTGCATACGTTGCATCCACAAACTCCTTTCTTCATGGAGTTCTCTCTTGATCAAATGGTACAGTCAGTCAGACTTACCATAGGTTCCGCATATCCTGAGACGCTGTCAATTGGAATTTTGGATTAACATTTAAGCACAATTGTATTAGATTTGTAAAATTGACATTAAAGCATAATCTATCACAATATTCCAAATCATATTTCATTCAATTCAAAACAATTACAATCAGAAGATTTAACTTTGAATTACAACAAGAAACAAGATAAACGAAAGACATGACAATTAATCTTTAGTTTCTTGGGCATACTTCTTCTGTTGTTCTTTCCAATTTGATCCTGCATGTATGTCATAGGCAAAGCAAATCCTAATGACATTTCTGTACGTTAACGCTTGCTCTATGTCTTCAGGAGCATAAAGAATCTCTGTCTTGTACAACGTATAGACATCCTCCCTTGACAAATTTGTGAGCCACATTGGATCAAAAATACGAATTGTGCTCCAGTTTCCATAGTCATTGAGCACAATAACTGCCTCATGCAGTCTTCCATCATAGTACCAATGCCTGAATGATTTGTAGAAGTCCTGCTTCATCATTCTAAGAGGAATCTTCTTCATTGTGAGTGGTGGCATGTACTTCAAAATAACTTTTGGCCTATTGGTGATCGGATCGATCTCCTTTTTGCTTATATATCTCTTCGGCCTTTGTGGTGTGATCATCTTCCATTTTGTGTTGTACTCTTTTCGCAATACACTCTGATAATACGTGGCAAATGGAGATGAGTTGGCGTATAGCAGATCAAGATAATTCAGACGGTTCAGATCATAAGTAGGAAGGGTCTTCAAATCAGTAATACGTTGAAAGTATTCAACCCCCCTTTCTCTCTTGACAGCTACGCAGTTAAGATCCTTCAGACATGCCCAAGCGATAATTTCTCCTGAAGTTCTGCGACCCTTCATTTTATATGACGTTGTATGAGGAATGGTCGGCTTCGCTTGTCGTCTGGATCTTATCTTCTCAAGAATAGCATTGAATGCTTTCTTGCATTCCTCGGTTTTCTCTAAAAAATCGGCTTGATCCACTTCAGAAGGCTGTTCCATATTGTTTGACCTTTCTTCAGCCTTCTTCTGTATTTCCTCCTCTGTTACATTTTGGAAGAAACTTGCAGAGTTAGGAAGATCGTCATTTT
Organism: Bidens hawaiensis; assembly: GCF_021521415.1. Taxonomy (NCBI): domain Eukaryota; kingdom Viridiplantae; phylum Streptophyta; class Magnoliopsida; order Asterales; family Asteraceae; genus Bidens; species Bidens hawaiensis. The sequence goes on along the minus strand of NW_027494289.1, from coordinate 72,746 downwards.
GAGACGTATAGTATTCAGGATACTCTTCCTTTGACAAGTCTTCCATTTCAACTTCATCAAATTGAGAGGGATCGACGTGTGAGGGATCAGTGGCCGTTGATGATGATGAATCAGGTGTAGCAGCAGAAGAAGACATTTGTTCTGTTGGAGGCAAAGCCAGATACTTGCCTGTTTCTACGTTGGATAATTCAAACATTTGTTCCAATTCTTCTTCTGTGAAATTATGAGAAATTTCACCTTCTTCCAAGTCTCCACTTGCGAAGTTTCGCTGCTCATTTGGATTGTCCAGTAGAAACGTGAAAAATTCTGCTGCAGTTTTTGATTGCAGCGGTTGGACATTAAACGGATCATCATCACCTGTTTGATTAAACAACCACAATTTAACAACAATTTTAAGTAAACATATGTAATATCATAAACATGAAATACAATATCATTACATATGAAACTGAGTCTATACAAAAATCATCATTTAACAAGATTTAACATTTAAATCCACACTACATTCACTCAATTCACTCTTTAGTACCTTCACCTCCATCATCTGAAGAGTCAAGTTCGTCTGTGTCCACATCAACATTTGTTGGACCTTCCAAACGTAGAACATCTCCTTTCAATTCGGTTACTTTCGCCTCAAGGCTTAGATTTGACTCTCTTAGTTCCTTGATAGAAGAGCCCTGATCAGCGACAGTCGCATTCAGCTGAGTGTTTTCAATTCTGAGCGTGTCGTTTTCGGCTTGAAGTTTGGCAATCTGCTCATCTTTCAGTCGATTTTGTTCTTCTTGCCGTCTATTCAGCTCTTCTTGCTCAGTCTTGAACATGAACATCTTCATCATAGCCTTGTGAAGATCAGCTAGCTCTGTTGCAACCTGAGGAGGTATAGACATTTCTGGTTGAGGTTGAGTAGTCGGTTGTGGTGCTGATTGTGGTGCTGGTTGCTGTGTTGGTGGCGGTGCTTGTTGAACGGGAGGAGCAGCAGACGAAGTCCCAACTGATTGTAACGTTGGAGGACGTGGGAGATCAGAAAATAAACTCCGATACTTCCTTGTAACCTTCTTCTTTTGCCTCTTCGCAGGCCTTTCTTCGCCCGCAACATCCTCGGCCCTAACCTCACCAGCAACGTGCACATCCGATGCACTTGCTTCATCACCAGCATCCAGAACCTCAACGTTAAAGAATGAATCAGCCTCTTTTTCGGCATCTGTTCTGGTGTCTGCCGGTACCGCTTCCTCCTCAGTGTCAGATTCGTCGCTGGTTTTCTGATAAGGTAAGTTCTCGACGTCTGAATCACTGGCGGCATTCCTCCACTTCCTCTTCGGAGGAGCCTTGTAAGACGGATTTGTCACGTGCCCAAAACACCGTTTGTGTGGTGGTCTTGTGGGGCGATCCTTGTAAGATTTTAAACGGTTGAGGGTTTCGTTCTTCATGTGGTCCAGTTTCACCACATCACCCTCATTTTCTTTCAGTAGACCCGGAGCTTGACTATCGACGATCATTTGCACAAATCTCGGGTACTGTAGAAACTTCTCGCCCGCCCCTTGTTTTATTGTCAGATTTTCCACCATATGGCTGAAGGTCATCTGCGAGAAGTTGTAGGGGCGGTTCATCACTAATGCAGCCATTGTGAACTGCATGCTTTCCCTCAATTTGTCAAAACTTGTTCTTTGAGGCCCTAAGCAGTGCATCACCACGTGTGCCAGATATTTGAACTCTGGACACAGATTGGCTTTATGGAGTAGACCGGCATTCAGGTCACCGTCGTACTTCATTCTTGCAAAACATCTTCTGGTTCCAGCAGGATGTAACCCAGTAGGATCTGAATCAGCATCAGCAAACCCACAGACTTCCCTGAGGATTTGGGCAGATACAACAATTCCGTGCCCTCTAACATTGGAGCGAATTACCGACGGCACAACAGTTTTGTCGTGCGAGGCATTCCTCCAGAATTCCTGTTGAATTGACATGATGGGTTCTACTACCCTTGAGATAGGTCCGTGAATCCTGGACCGTTTCAGGAATTTGATCATTGTTGCAAAGTCTTTCCCATGGCTTGCCTTTTCGTCGAGAAAGGCTACTATGTTGTGCTTGATTGATGTTTTGAAGGGAATGAAAACTTCTGCAACTTCAGCTATTTTATCTGCAAACATAAACGTGTTAGAACGAACAGATATCGAAAAGACTGAATGCGTTTAACATTTTCAAACTTTCTGGACTGGTTCAATCGAATGAGCAATGATTCGATCGAATGAGCTACTCATTCGATCGAGTGAGCTACTCATTCGATCGAGTGAGATCTAGTTCGATCACAGACAGTCGAATGTGATAGATATCATCTTTGACCTCTGATTCGATCGAACTACTGATCGAGTAAGTCTCATTCGATCGAACAAGAGACTCGTTCGACCAAATAGACTGATTCGACTCCTTCAACCTCAGCCCAGAATGTGAAGAAACCCGATCGACATTTTCGATCGTTTAAAGATACGCAACACACAGATAGCATCAGTTGAAGTTTATGAACATGTATCAACATTAAACTACAAGACTTAAACGGTTAAAAACAGTTTAATATCAGTTTCGTTCTAAAGTCCGTTTCCGAGAACAAAAACGACCAAAAACATGATCAAAACACGGTTAAAATCCAAAAAATCTTACATTTTAGTGATGTACGTGAAAAATCGAATAAGATGAATGGATCAAAACGAGGGTTTCGCGTAAACAATTTTGAGAGTAAATTTCTATAAAATTTTTCGAATAATTCTGACCGATCGAATGAGTCTGAGTATTTATACTGTTTCTGGACTCATTCGATCGAATGGACTTGTTCGATTGGACCAATCGATCGAATGAGAGTCTACTCGATCGAATAAGTCTCTCGCAACACCTCTCATTCTCACAACAACTGACTCGATCGAATCGGCTCATTCGATAGATTTACTCGATCGAATAGCAACATATTCGATCGAATGAGAGAAAAACTTTGGAAAAATAAACTTTTAAACTTTTTATTCCCCGCCATCGATCGTGGTGCCTTTTGAACCTGCAAGAAAACATAAACTTTTGACACTTGGTTAGTTTTCTTAGACATTTTCCGATGATGAGAGCTTAGTTCCTGCAGAACATATAGACCATAAAACATTAGTAAACACACGGAAAAATATCAGGCACAACCATCTTTGAGTTTTCTTGTCACTTCTTCTTTCTTTCATGCACAGTCGGTTGCGCAGATAAACATTTAGCAGCCTGCATGAAGTTTTCTTTCATTCCTACACACTGGATAAACATTTAGTAGGAATAGACAGGGATCAGACTACCTGTCACGATGATTTCTCATCGATTTTCAAACAAACAGAACTAAATAAATAAAATAAAATAAAAAATAATAAATAAAAAATATTTACAGGGAGGGACAGGGATCAGACTACCTGTCACTGGATGATTTCTCATCAACATTAAAGCAGAATAAAAATAAAAATAACTCAGAATACAAATCTTTTTTTTTTTTTTTTTTTTTTTATAATATTCAAACTGAAATAAGCAACTGTACAAAATTTAAAGTACAATATTTTTTGGTTGAGAAGGATCTATAATAAGAAATCATACAGACTTATTTGACTATCCACTGAGACTTTTCGAGATTTTTCACATGTTTTTGATTTTTCTTAATAAGAGAGTATATAATATTAAACTAGACATAATGAACATTCTTTTTGTGAGAAAGATCCGAACATGGGATCAGTACTGACATTGTAGCACTCAGTAAGTTCAATATAATTTCTTTTTGGTCGATACATATTACCGATGCGATTATGGGTATATTTGTCCATTTAAACTTAAACAAACATCCTCTCGTCTGTCAATGACCATTTGATAATTGCTTGTGATCACAACTATGTATCCCACCATATTTTGATTGACTCATGTAGGACCTCACAACATATTGAACATTCAAATCGGCGCATCTTATTTTTGACAAACGACCATAAGCTTATAGGATCCCCTTTGTTCGCTTTTCATCAAATATTGTTGCTTTTCACATTCTTGCGAATTTAATTAGCAACTTGATGATTTTATCATGTTTTCACATACGTGTTCGGTATTCATCTACTTGTCCCAAAATCATTTATTTTATTTTTTTTTCAGGAGATATCCAAGTTATCAGCGCTGTCCAGGTCGATACTTACGTATCACAGAGGGAGATAATAACTTTAGATACACCAGCATGGAAGAGCGCTGTCCAGGTCGATACTTACATATCACAGAGGGACATCATTCCAAAACCGGTGGAGCATAAGATATTTAATACAGATATCCAAGTTATCAGCGCTGTCCAGGTCGATACTTACGTATCACAGAGGGAGATAATAACTTTAGATATCACAGCATGGAAGAGCGCTGTCCAGGTCGATACTTACGTATCACAAAGGGAGATCATTCCAAAGCCGGTGAAGTATAAAATATTTAATACTCCTCCTTAATCAACGTTTAAAGCATATGATTTAGAAGGGACTTTCGATGAAAGCAGACCTGCAACACGAAGATCTAACATTCTTTAAGAATTTAGCTTTTGGGGGAACCAATTTGGGCCGATGGTAATTCGTGTACGCGTGATAAGACATATCCTCAATTGATATTGGTCTTTAGACAGTGACGTCTCGTCAATTTATCTTAGATGTACACCCATAGCTGACAATCTAAATGATTTAGATAGGTCAAATCCAGACTCAATTCAGTAAGATAAGCCTACCAATATATCACATTAGTACTATGCATGACCAATTTTTCACTTTATATCCTTTTAACATCATGCTACTGTCAGTGTGCCATCACTTCCCAAAGGTTGGATACAATTTCTCATTTTCTGAATATATGAATGTTTTTGGAAAAAAAAAAAAAAATTTAAATTATTTCGCCCCGATCAAGTCAAAGTCTTCAGGTAAACGGCTATCCTGACAATCCAATGGATCAGCTGGACCGACCACATACGAGTATGTGTCCTTCTAACTAAGTATGAACGACTATTTTTCAGCGGAAGAATAAAAACACATCATAAACCGCCCCGGTCACTTTCAGTCATCTGGTTAATGGTTATCCTCATAATCTACTAGTAGAAGTAAGGACCAAACAAATCCGAAGATATGTCCTTCAAACTGAAGCAACCGACATAATTCTAAGCGATAGTGACGATTTTTTTTTTTTTTTTTTTTATATATAAGGAAAAAGAGAATAAGCTATACAGAAATAAAAATCTTTTTGATGTCTCAGTATGATAGCGTCTGTGTACTATCATCTTTCTTGTAACAAGATCAACTTCTCAAAATTTTAAAATTTTTGATGTTTTTGGGTTTTTGTATTTTATATTGTTTTTGGTTTTTCTTGAAACCTTTCTCCCCCTAAAAATTATAAAAACAAAATCTTTTTGGATTTTTCAAATTTTTAAGAAAAGAAAAAATGAAAAACAATTTAAATGATATCTTCAGGAACATCATCTGATTGACGTTTAACGCCGTTGATCTCTAGCAAATATAAAAACCGCGGTTTGTCAAATGATTTAGTGAAGAGATCAGCGCGTTGTTCCTGAGTGGGGATTTTTACCACATCGATTAACTTCTTTTCGTAACAGTCACGAAGGAAGTGATATCGAATTTCGATGTGCTTCGTTTTGCTAAAATGGACAGGATTTTTGGTAATTGAAATTGCAGCAGAATTATCAATATATATGGGAGTAGTAGAACATTCAATACCGTAGTCACGCATCTGTTGCTGAATCCAAATAACTTGAGAACAGCAACTGGCAGCCGCAATATATTCCGCCTCAGCTGTTGAAGTGGAGACTGACGTCTGCTTTTTGCATTGCCACGTTACTAAACGACTTCCAAAGAACTGACATCCTGCTGTTGTTGATTTGTAATCGAGTTTACAACCACCATAGTCCGAATCACTATACGCATGTAGATCAAAGTTATCATCATGAGGATACCAAAGACCCCAATCTGGAGTACCCTTCAGATAACGCAAAATTCTTTTGACTGCAATAAGATGGGAGACCTTCGGCTTTGACTGGTAACGTGCACAGAGACACGTAGCAAACATTATGTCCGGCCGAGAAGCAGTCAGGTACATTAGAGATCCGATGATCCCTCTATAGTGAGTTGGATTGATCAATTCACCCTTCTCGTCAGGATTAATCCCGTGATTAACCTCTAACGGAGTTCCTTGTGAAGAAGAACTCAACATCTCGAACCGTTTCAAGATGTCATTGACGTATTTTGTCTGGTGAATGAAGACACCGGAGTCTGTTTGATCAACCTGAAGTCCTAAGAAGAACTTCATCTCACCCATGGAGCTCATTTCAAATTTTTCTTGCATCACTTGTTCAAACTCCTTGCATAGTGTTTTATTCGTGGACCCGAAAATGATGTCGTCCACGTACACTTGTACCATAATGAGATCTCCTTCTTTCTCCTTTGTAAATAACGTGCAGTCGATCGTTCCTCTTCTAAACCCGTTGTTCAGAAGGTGTTTGGATAGTTCCTTGTACCAAGCTCTCGGGGCTTGGTGAAGACCGTACAAAGCCTTGTTGAGCAGGTAGGCTTTGTCCTTGTGATTTGGGTCTTCAAAACCTGGAGGTTGTGCCACATATACGGTCTCTTCGATGTGACCGTACAAAAAGGCACTCTTGACGTCCATCTGATATACTTTGAATCTCTTGAAAGACGCATACGCCAAGAACATCCGGATTGCCTCCAAACGCGCAACCGGAGCATACACCTCATTGTAGTCTAGGCCCTCGATTTGCCTAAACCCTTGGACCACCAGGCGGGCTTTGTTGCGAACAATCACTCCACGATCGTCGCGTTTACATTTGAGTACCCACTTAGTGCCAATTTTCTTCTGTCCTTTGGGGAGATCCACCAGCTTCCACACACCAAGTCTCTTGAATTGTAATAATTCTTCTTGCATGGCTGAGACCCAGTTAGCGTCTTTCAGCGCATCGGTGATGCTGCGTGGTTCTTCTTGTGCTAAGAAGCATTCATGGGCATTTAGCGCAACTGATCCTGACTCCATCATTTCAGTGTAGAGGCCAAAATTCAGTTGTCGACGTGTTTTGACACCCTGTTGAATGTCCCCTATAATGTTGTCTTGTGGATGATCACGTTCAGTCCTGACCACCGGATTGTCAGAAACGACAACATTTTGTTCCAAGTTAGTTAAGTTCGGCTCAGGAACTGGAGCGGTTGGTGCCTCTGAAGTAGACGTTAGAGGCTGATCTGCATTTGGCGCTTCTTGATTTGACGATGAAGGTTGTGGAGTAACCTGTGTCGGTGCCGATTGTACATCATCTGCTGGTGATTCATCTTCAGATTCAGATTCGGATGACTCTTGAACTTGCTCACTAGACTCTGTGGAGGAAGACGATGATGGACCAGGATGAGGTGAAGATTGCTGTGATTCATCAGGAGGTGCATTTTGCGCCTCATACATCATCTGAATAGCAACCTCATACAAATTGAATGACTTGAACAATTTGTCAAAATCAAACAACCAGTCTTCTCCTGACCCCTTGGCTGGTTCTGTATAGCGTTGAACGTCGACACGGTACCATTCTTCAACTAATTTTGTTGATCTGTTGAAGACCCGTTTGAGAGGTACACTGTAACCCAGGAAATAGCCGTTGATGATCTTCTCCTCGAACTTATTACCGACTTGCCTTTTAAGTAACGTGCAAAGAGCTCCAAATGGTTCCAGGTGCTCTAAATTAGGTCTCCGTCGTTGAAGAAGCTCGAAGCTTGTCTTGCCGTGGCGCTTGACAATGCCTACCCGATTCAATGTGAAACAGGCGTTGGCAATTGCCTCACTCCAAAACGTGACAGGCAACACTGAGTCTGCTAACATTGTTCTAGCTGTCTCGATTAACGTTCGATTTTTCCTTTCAGCAACCCCGTTCATTTGTGGAACATACGGGGCACTGAACTCCTGAACAATACCTCTTTCTTTGCAGAAGTTTTCAACATTCGCATTCTTAAACTCTGTCCCGTTATCTGAACGCATTCTCCGAACCTTCAGATTGTACTGTGACTCAAGAGTTGTAACTAGCAGATTTATACACCCAAATGTCTCGGACTTTGCTTTCAAGAAAAACACCCAAGAGAATCTCGAATATTCATCAGTAACCACTAGACAGTATGAGTGCCCAGAGATACTTTTGACGCTGATTGGGCCAAAAAGATCCATATGAAGGAGTTCCAATGGAATATCAATCGAGTGGAAACTCTTAGACTTGTGGGACCTTTTTACTTGCTTTCCCGCTTTGCACTGCACACACGAATCAGGGAGACGGAAACTTCTCAGATTAACTCCCTCAACTAGCCTGTTGTGCACAAGCTTGTTCATGTTCCTGACATTAATGTGTCCCATCCTTTTATGCCATATGACAGTATCACGTTCGGATGCCTTGGACACAAAACATGTCGCCGTTGGAGACGATGACCCTGCCTTAGCCATATCCAGAATGTAGAGATCACTCTGGCGTGCGGCTGACATTAAAACCTTGTCTTCAGAAATGGTGAAACCCTTAGCCAAGATGTGGCAGTCTCGATCATCAAACATAACTTTGAAACCCTTGTCGCAGATTTGACTTATCGACAACAGGTTGTTCTCCAACTCCTTGATGAAATTAACCTTATGAAACGAAATTCGCCCATTAGAAACAATTCCTTGGGCCGTGATGTAACCACCTTGATTTCCTGCAAAGGAAACTGCACCTCCTTTTATCTATCTGACACTGGATAGGAGATTCATGTTTCCAGTCATGTGCCTGGAAGCTCCTGAGTCGATGATCCACATGTTGAATCTTGGATCATAAAGAGCAACCTGCACACAAAAAGCAAAAGGTTTAAATATCATTGGAAACCCAAGCCTTAATGGTCTTGGGTTTTCCATTATCATCACGAATTAACAGTTCAATCCATTTACCCTCATTAACACTGTTTTCTGGTTTGACATTGTTATCAACAGTGTTGTTTTTCTTTTGTTTCCAACTGTCAGTCTTCTTCTCAACATGTTTGACATAGCTGGTTGAAGACTGACTTTCACTTGTTGAAGTTGAAACACTTGGGTTTGAGGGATTCGGTGATCTGTGTGGTGAGGTTGACTGAGGTTTCCTAGGAGAAACCGACCGCGGTGTGTGAGACCGAGTTTGACTTTGAATGTCAATGGTCGGTCGCCTCATAGGAGATGACTTGACATATCTAGGATCCGGATACTTGTAGCAAAATCTTGCTATATGGCCAACTTCTCCACATGAGAAACAGTAGTTTCTCCCCCTTTGACGTGGTGGAGAGTAATGACTTTGGTGTTGTTTGTTACCATAGTACCCCTTGGATTTGACATTTTGGGGTGACGTTTGTCTGGGAGGGGGTTTTGGAAAATTATGTTTTTCATTAAAGTTACCCTCCTTGACAAACTGGGTACTATGTTCCACATTCACTTTCTCAGATTTGACATTAGTTGTTGTTGCCTTTGATTTAGATATGGATGGGCCTGACTTAGTTGTGGAACCTAAGTCTGTGGCAACAACATTTGGTTTTGGCTTGGTCTCAGGAGCCGGGTCAATGACTTCTTTACCCTTGGACTTTGAAATTTGTTCTGTGTCCTCGGGTGTTTTAACATTTGAGTCATCGTCTGGCACAGCTCCTGGTGTGCTCACAAATTGGTTCAGCACTGGGGGTGGGACATTGTGATATCCCACACCTCTTTCCTTTTTGCACCGGAACTCGGGGATAATGTGTTCTAGCAAATAAGAGGAATTGGAGTAACTTTTTAATTTGAAAGTCAATGATTCAAGATCAGCTTTTGTGTTCTCCATTTCCTTTTTCAAGACATTATTTTTATTGATATGAAAATTTATAGAATCTTGTTGATTTAGAACACATATCTCCAATTCCTTGTTCTGACGCTTAAGGCTATCAACTTTTTCTTTAAAAGCAGACTCTTTCTGCTTCCAAGCCTTGTTTTGTGCAAGAGCGTCAGTCAGTTCAATTAAAGATCTTGAGGCTGCTTGTTTATAAGCCTCGAGATCTTCAATTCTCTCTTTCAGAGAATGAATTTCTTGTTCAGACATTTCACATTTTAAACATTTGGTATTTTCTGGTTTGGGAGTAGAAGGGTTAGAACTTACCTTGGCATCATTTGACGTCTCTGCCATGAACGCGAAGTAAAGATTCCCTGCTCTTTCCCGAAAAGATGCAGACTTTGCTTTTGACAGTACCTTGTTGACTTCTTCAACAGTAGCAGCTTCTGCAGGAATTGTTGAACTTGGACATGATTGAGTAACATTTGACTCTTTTGCTTGATCCTCCTTAATCTCCACTGATGACACTTCAGCTTCATGCTCTCCTTCATTCATTTCAGTAGCTGGCTCCTCGACAACGTATTCTTCATCAGTTGAGGAATCATCAGACCCAGATTCTGAGTCTCCATCCACAATGGTGATGTCAGCCATGTTAATGCTGAAGTTCCAGGACTCGCCTTCATCACCTTGAACAGCAAGAGCAGTTTCATTGTTGATGTTTGTGTTGTTTGCTGTTGTTTGATTCTGAGGGACCAGTTGTCTCTCATTGTTGACATTTGCAGCGGCTGCAGCAGGAGTAGATGAAGTTGAAGTAGTTCGGAAGGGATATTGGTGACCTTCCCTCTTTGGTTTAGAGCACTCCTTAGCAAAATGACCAAGTTCGCCACAGTTGTAGCATTTAACTTTTGTTTTATCAAAACCAAACTTGGATTTATTGTTGATTGAAAGAGCTTGGCCTGTTTTCTTAGCCCACTTTCTAGCCCTACGGAACGCGCTGCCAAGTGCCCACATTATGTCGATGCGTTCCATATCGTCTTCATCTAGCTGTTCATAGTCATCGCTGTCCAGATGACTGTTGCCAAGTTTACCAGCCACCATTAAACTGTATGATTCAATTATTGTGCCTAACGTTGCCATATGTTCTTTGGCAACTTCCACCGTTACCTTTCCCAAGCCTTCAGTGTTTAACGTTGCCTTTTCAGTTGACTTGGGTCCGGAGTTAGAACTTGAATTTCCGGAATTTGATGTTGGTGGTGCAGAAGATCTCGTTTCGGTCCCCTTAGATTGATTTGACATTGAGGAGACAAACGCAGTCTTCATTGGAGCATGGTCATTTGAATCTGACATTGGAGAGTTTGACATGTACAGCGAATTGTCAGATGTTGCTCTGGGTTTCCTGGAGGATGCTCTTAATTCAGCGTCTTCCTGTCTGATTTCTTTTAAAAAGTCAGAAAGAAGAATCGTCTCCAATTGATGACTTCTTCTCATCACAGTCAGGAAGGTGTTCCAGCTTGTTGGGAGTCCTTGAGCGAGACATCTAACCTTTTCAGTCCCTGTTGTTTTGACATTATAGGACTTTAGCTCTGACATAAGATGATAGAATCTTGACAGCAACGATTCAATGTCTTCTCCGGATTCTGGACCAAACAAATCAAATTCACGCTTTAGCTCCCGTGCGTGAATTTCTTTAAGTGACTCAGATCCTTCGCATCGTTCAACCAGTGCGTTCCAAAGAGTTGATGCTGTTGTGAACTGGTTAAACTGATGGAAGAGATCGCTGGAGAGAGCTTGAGACAGTAAGGAGAAGGCTTTCTTCTCAGCATCAAAGGCTATCTTTTGTTCTTCTGACAGCCTAAAGTAGCTCAGGCTTTCACCATCATCGTTTGTAGGATGCACCCACGATGTCTGAACCGCTTCCCATAGTCCAGGATTCACACCTGTGATATGAATCTGGAATCTTGTCTTCCAGGTAGTAAACTCATTGAGTACCATCAACTTTGGAGGCTTGTTGAAGCTTCCAGATTCTGAATCACTCTCAAGGATCGATTGGATCCTTTTGTTTGTACTTGAACTGGCAGCCATGTTTGCTTCTTTGCTTTAATCTTTGATCTTTTAAACGAATGTTATTCGATCGAATGTGTTCTTTATTCGATCGAATGTGTGTTGATTCAATCGAATGACTGACTGATTCACTGTTCTGGTCTTCTGAAGCTTATCCGATCGAATACAATCTAGTTCGATCGAATGAGGTGACAGGTTCGATCGAATGGATGTCCGGTTCGATCGAAAGGGTTCTGGCAGTCGACTAAGAAAGAGATCGAATGGGTGGATCGAATCTGAGACTTGTTCGATCGACTGGAAGCAGGTTCGATCGAAAGGATGAACTGATTCGATCGAATGGACTTGGCGCAGATCACGGCGGGAAAAACTGATTCGGTCAAAATTCAAACTGGTTCGATCGAATAAGAGGCTTATTCGATCGAATGAGTTCCAAAAATACGACTTGTTCGATCGGGATTTATGGAATTTCCAAACTTAGAAGATTTGACCAGATTTTCGGTTGTAAATTCACTAACACGAATCCTAGTTGATTTGGAAGGAAAAAATGACTCTTTTAAGTGTATTAACACTTAAACAAATAACCAACCAAACAAAAATGGATCAAACGTTTAAAAAATGAAGAACACGATGAATGTTCTTGTTAAAACCCGGAATTTTAACACCAAATCTTGAGATCAAAAACCAAAATATATGACTTTTATGAGTTTTTGATAAGAACACAATGAACACCAAGAACAAAAAACACTTGATTTCGAAAATTTTTCAAGCAAAATATATGATTTTCACGAGAAAAACACGAATATCACCACGAATCTTTCGTGAATCAAGAACCTAAAGCTCTGATGCCACTTTGTAGGACCGATTCGGGACTCGGTTTCCCAACGATTCACGGGGCAACGTGTTAGAGTGCGGAATCCTCTAACACGGCGATTCGGTGGTGATCAACGGGCACGTTGGTACGATTCCTAAAGGGGTTTGACGCCTTGGATTGGAGGAAACGACCAAGAACACGAAGAACAGTAGAGAGAGTTTCTGTAGGCTGCTGGTTCGTGAGTGTGTAATCTGTGCTCTCTTGTGAAATTTCCCAAGTAACGTTTATATACCGAAGACTCATTCGATCGAATGAGATCTGGTTCGATCGAATCAGCTTCGTTTGACATTTTCAGTACGTTAACTTGGTTTCACGATCGTTGGTTTCATGTTGAACCAACCTGATAGAACTGGGGACATACATGTGACATTTCATGTCCTAACATGTTAAATAATAAATAACGTAAAGTTTTGTTATTAACCATGTGTCGTTATGTAACGCCCGTTAATTTCGGTTCCAAGAGTTAAAGCTTGAAAAGTATGTATTGTTCTCGGGATTTAACCGACGTTTCTTGGGAGCCTTTACGTCATCTCGATACGTTAAATTATCCAACCTTTCCTTCCAAGTTACCATATCCCTTAAACTGTTTGAGGGCTAATGTGTAACATTTATTTTATATCATAAAATAATGAAAAACCCTAACTCTAAACCCCCATGCGCAGCCGATCGGACCAGACCCCCCTGGCGATTTTTCTTCTGTGCAGCCAAATTTCAATCGTAAAAACTTCAATTCAAGTTCGGTTTTATGATTCCCCATGTCTTTTACACCTTAATTGACCTTTATATTGCGCGTATTGATCGTTAAACGACTTGTTTTAGGTTAACCGGGTGGCTGTCCAATTGAGCGTTTCCGGGACTGTTTTGAGTGAGGTTTTTGCACCAAAATCCTCCTAGGTATGTGTGGTACATCATACTTAAAAACCATATTCATTGAAGGTGTTTAGGTCGGTCAATCGATTTTATTTCGAAAACTAGGGTTTAACGGGTGTAGAATCGTCAATTGTTGAGTTTGATGCATTAATCGATTGAATGACCAACCGAATAAGTTTGCTTACCCCTAGGGGGGTTTAAGGGCTGTGGGAAAATTATTTCTTTGGTACTCGGGGATAATTAGGTTTGTGATTAGTCAATCGAGTCGGTTGTGCGCGAATTGTCGTTTAAACATTAAAGTGAGTGTTGTAAAAAGGAACCGTCAACCCTATCAACTCGGGTGACATAATTATGATGTATGAAAAGTTTAAATATGGGAATTTGGTCCATTTGGGGCTGATTTGTTTGACAATTGGTTTTAAGATTTATTACGCGCGTATTCGACTCGATTTGCATACCGACGGGTGAGTTGTGCATCATGGTTAGCCCCGACCATGATCGTAGGGTGGATTTGGTTAATTGAAAAGTTTTAGGGGCTGAGGTAAGGTAAAAGTGTATGGGTTGGGCCTCGGGCTAAGTTGTTGGGCCTGAGCGGCCCGTTAGGCAAGTGTGTTCTTACGGTCTAGTTTAGTAACGCGTTGTGTACAATTTACAGGCCCTTACTTGTGAGTGTGCACTTAGAGATTTCCTAGCTCATTGCTGGTGTTTGGTTGATCTCATGTGAGTTTATGATGCCCCTTTTTCACTCTTTTCAAGCTTTGGGCTAGCATGCACACCTAAGTATTTTTCTTACATGATGAAATGTTTTAAACGATTTTATATAGGCTTGCTAGTATATGGTAGGCCTTGGGATGTTAAATATATATATATATATACATTATTGTTTGGCCTATATTTGGCAGAGTTGTAGTCGTTTCGACTACGGATGTTGCGTATGCCTACTTTGTGTTTGCATGCGTTGATGTTACGTGTTTGGGTTGTACGTTTGCTCGACCCTAATGTTATACGTGGATGTTATATATATATATATATTGTTATATATATAGGGATGTACTTGAAAGGATGTTTATATATATATCTTTTGTATATGTATGTATGAGAATGTTTAGTCTTCAGTAATGATGACTTAATGGATGCACTCTTTTTACTTTAAAAACTTTTGGTATGTCTACCATATTTGTTATTACTGATATTATTTACTTAAAACTTGAACTCACTCAGCTCAAGCTGACTTTGTGTGCATGTTAGTGTGAGTTTTAGGTTAGGAAGAGGATGTCTAATCGCTTGGACGTGCACGAAGCTACTTGGACGGTGAAGGGCATACGTGGATGGAAGAATGTACTTTGAACAATTTGATTTTAAATGGTTTTATGAATTATGTTTTAAAGTTGGTTTTGAGCAAAATTTCTGGGTTTTAGGGAACTTACTTCACTATTTATTTTTTCCGCTGAATTTACACTCTGAGATGTTTGTTATAATGGAAGAAACCGTTTTCAAGTTTAATTACTTTAAACAATATTTTGTATGAATACTAACTGTAGGGCGCCCGGAGTTCGGGGTCTTACACGTTAAGTTAGTCGGGTGTTAAAGTGTGTGGATAAGAATTGTAATTGTGAGTGGGTTGTGGGGCCCATAGCCCCTATATATATAATCCAACCCATCCTTCCTTTCACCACTTTTCTTTCCTTTCATCACACACACCCACTTAAGAACACACACTTTCTCCCTCAAGACCCGAATTCAAATCCGGGTTAAAAGTAAAGAAGATCTTGGTGTTCAAGTGGCTTCAAGTAACAAGAATCACGTCCAGATCCTCGAGTCATCTCGGATCCGAACCGAACCCGAAGCAAAAGGTAGGTTTCAGTTTAAATGGTTAAGTTTTTAGTCAGTTTCGACATGCAAACTGATAGGATGACAGATCGGGCTGTGAAATGTAAGAAAAACATAAACTTGGTGAGTTATAACCTCACGGGTATGTTATAGGACAAAAAGGTGATGTTCGGACCACATAAAACACAGGTATACAAAGTTGGTACAACCCAAAACCCATAAAAAGGGTAAAATCAGGTCCTAATAAAGAGTCAAGGAGTAAAATAGCTTTAAAATGGCAAAAAAAAGAAGAGATGTAAAAAAATGGATTTTTCCCATGAGAAGAGAAATTCCATGAGAATCGAAAAAATTCCATGAGAAGAGAAATTCTTCCATGAGAAGAGAAATTCAATGAGAGGAGAAATTCTTCCATGCGAAATTCCACGACCCCCGTTAGTTGAGGGTTTCATTAGCATAGATATAAGAGATACTAGTAACAGATAATTGACACGCGTAATGTATTGTACAGTTAGGCGTGCATAACTAAGGAAGGGCATTACCATCAACGGCGTGAGAAACCGACTCCAGGTGAGTTTCTAGCCCCTTATCTGTTATGTTTTTGGGGCTGTGTGCATACCCAATGTGATAGTTGGATTTGCATTTCTTCGAGACATGACCAGCTTCACCACACTTAAAACACAAACGAGTGTCTAAGCATTTTAATGGTGAAACACATGTATTGTTTTTATGCAAAGGTTGATAAATATCAACGTTAGGTTTTTCAAAAGTTACTATCTTTAAAACTTCATGTTTTAATCGCTTTTTATTTTTATAAATATCAAGATTGGTGGAATTCGATGAATCCTCCATTCCTGATGACTTCACAAACTTTATAGGGTTAAACATTTTGACAGTAGTATTCACTTGACCATTCTTTAATTTTGATTTGTTAAATTTTTGTTCAAGTTCAGTAACTTTTGAATAATCGTTTTGAAAGACGCTTTCAATCATTTCAGGTGTAACATCCAACTTTTGTTAAATAATAAATAACATAAAGTTTTGTTATTAACCGTGTGTCGTTAAGTTAGTCGGGTGTTAAAGTGTTTGGATAAGAATTGGAATTGTGAGTGGGTTGTGGGGACCATAGCCCCTATATATATAATCCAACCCATCCTTCCTTTCACCACTTTTCTTTCCTTTCATCACACACACCCACTCAAGAACACACACTTTCTCTCACAAGACCCGAATCCAAATCCGAGTTAAAGTAAGGAAGATCTTGGTGTTCAAGTGTCTTCAAGTAACAAGAATCACATCCAGATCCTCGAGTCGTCTCGGATCCGAACCGAACCAGAAGCAAAAGGTAGGTTTCAGTTTAAATGGTTAATTTTTTAGTCGGTTTCGACATGCAAACTGATAGGATGATAGATCGGGCTGTGAAGTAAGAAAAACATAAACTTGGTGAGTTATAACCTCACGGGTATGTAATAGGACAAAAAGGTGATGTTCAGACCTCATAAAACACGGGTATACAAAGTTGGTACAACCCAAAACCCATAAAAAGGGTAAAATCAGGTCCTAATAAAGAGTCACGAAGTAAAATAGCTTTAAAATGGCAAAAAAAAAGAAGAAGAGAAATTCTTTCATGAGAAGAGAAATTCTTCCATAAGAAGAGAAATTCGATGAGAAGAGAAATTCTTCCATGAGAAGAGAAATTCTTCCATAAGAAGAGAAATTCCATGAGAAGAGAAATTCTTCAATGAGAAGCGAAATTCTTCCATGAGAATAGAAATTCCATGGGAAGCGAAATTCTTCCATGAGAATAGAAATTCTTCCATGAGAAGAGAAATTCTTCCATGAGAAGAGAAATTCATCCATGAGAAATTCTTCCTTGTGAAATTCCATGACCCCCATTAGCTGCGGGTTTCATTAGCATAGATATAAGAGATACTAGTAACAGATAATTGACACGGTAATGTATTGTACAGTTAGCCGTTCACAACTAAGGAAGGGATTACCATCAACGGCGAGAGAAACCGACTCCAGGTGAGTTTCTAGCCCCTTATCTGTTATGTTTTCGGGCTGTGTGCATACCCAATGTATAGTTGTTAATACACTTACCTTAAGTTGAGAGTGTATGATACGCGTATGATATGTGTTTGATATATGTATGATTAAGTATTGAATGTTATGATAGAATGTTTATACGAATGAATATGTATGTATGTATGTATGTATATATATATATATATTTTTATATACATGATTAGAAGATATGTATAGTATGCACGTATGAAAATAAATGTACGAAAGAGTGAAGAGACAGGTATTGTTGTATGGTTAGTTGAGAAAGAGAGACCAGACCCTAATAATATCTGAGACAGAAGGGACCAGGCCCTAATAATATCTGAGACAGAAGGGACCAGACCCTAAAATTATATGTGATGGTACAGATGGTGTAGCCTATGTTATACCATAGGGGATTAAGAAAGAAAGTACGAGAGCACGAATGAATGTATGTATGTATGTAAAGCAAGAATGAAAGAAGTAATAGTACGTAAAGTCCGAAATACGTATCTCCAGACACGTATGAGTAAGAACATGAATGTATTGTATGTTAATTGAATAACTAGAACTCATTTAGCGTAGCTGATTTTAGTATGGATGCAGGGGAATAGTATGCGACGGGTTGCTTGTGGGAAGACATGTGGCAACAAATTGAAGACTGGCATCGAAGAAAAGAAGGTTCACGTGTCGTTTACGTTACCTTTTAAGACTTAATGTATTTTGTTTAAAAACATATGTTATGTAAGAATGTTTAATATTATGTATTCCGTGAAAGGTTTTTTTATTAACTCTGATTTTAGAACTGTGTTTATGTGTAAATCCAACACCAAAGTAGGGCTTCCGGGAATGGGGCC
This sequence comes from Bidens hawaiensis, assembly GCF_021521415.1. NCBI lineage: Eukaryota > Viridiplantae > Streptophyta > Magnoliopsida > Asterales > Asteraceae > Bidens > Bidens hawaiensis. Next base: position 54,361 of record NW_027494289.1, on the reverse strand, counting down.
TCACATTAGGGTTCAGAAGATTCAATGGAACTTCCTTATTCGAAAATACTTTAGATAACCCTTTTATTTTAAAGACTTTCCCATCTAAAGATTCAGGTTGAGGATTGATAAACTTCATCAAATCGTCATCAGACACTGAAGGCTTGTCTGAGTTTTTTTATTTTAGAAGATACCATTAGATTTTTCAATGAATCACCCGAGGGCTTTGAACCATATACAACTTGTTCAAACTCCTCGGGTTCACACAAAATATGATTGTTAGAAGGTATGTTATCATTTTTGACAATCACATCTGGTTCTGTCAATTCCTCAATTGAACCGTCCAATTCATTTTCAGTAAAAACTGATTTAATCTTAATATAAATCGATTCTTGATTTGTTTTAGTTGTTTCAACATTTTCAGATTCAACAACAGGCATTTCTGGACTTATAGATTGTTCTACAACAGGAATGTTGTTGTATCTCCTTTGAAAAGAGGAGGAATCTCAACATAACCCAATCCTGCTTTACCATTGTTCTTGTGATTATTATTGACTTCGATAATCTCATTTAATAGAAAAGAGGAATCACGAAATTTTCCAAGTTTATTCTTAAATTCCAAAATTTCATTTTCCAAGTTGGTAATGCAGGTTTGGAGTCTGAGAATCTCCTTGAAATGTTGTTCAACAACCACACTCTTACAATTAACTTCAGCTTTTAGGTCATGATTGCAAACAGACAAATTTTTAATTTTCAGTGTCGATTGCTCCAATAATTTGGATTTTTGTCTGTAGCTTTTGGTGTGCGTCGGATGATATGTCTATAACAATGAATGACCCTCACGACTAAGCTTTAAGTTTAAAATGAAAATCCTAACAAGACCACACACAATCGGCAAGTGTACCGATCGCAAGTAGTACAAACCTAGGAAGTCCGAGAATCGAACACGAGGACACGTACAAAAGCTAATGATCACTAAACCTAGACAAGACCTACCCAAGATTAATATTTAATTGATTTTTGATTTTAGTTTTTTTCTTTTTATAAAATAATATGACTGGACTAACTAGACTAACTGACAAAAGTTACCAAAAATAGAAAACTTAACGAAAACATAACTGTGTTGACTTTGGATGGAAAAAATGTCTACCTAGGTTTGAATCAAACTGTAGGCCTAACAAGAAAATTGATTGAATGGTATCAAGACACCGGTTCCTAAAAATGACACGACTAAGGATCGTTCAGGCTCACTGGATTACCACTCGGTCTCACTCAACAAACCTTAACAACTCTTATTCGACTAAATCAACCAAACCGAGAAACAATTGTTAACGTGTTCTAATGTTGACTTACCTCTCGGTCTCACCAACACTCGACCCTAATGGTAATGAATACTACACAACCAAGGATAGATTTAATTTAAACCAAAATAGATTAACTAGTCGCTCAAAACACATAAGCAGGACAAGAAACGAACTCGCTCTCGCGCAATTCTAATTCTAACATGCAATGGTAATGAGACGACCCTAGCTTCTAATCACCTCTCGGTCTCTAAGAAGGTGTTTAACCTCTATTCTTTAACCAATAATTCACGCAACAAAACCCTACGGTTGTACCTATTGCAAACAAACCCTAAACACAAAGTCTAGAATCAAAGAAGCATCGATCAATCAATACAAAACTAATCAACCAACGCAAGGAGTTTAATCAATGAATTACTAATATTTCCAGCCATCAAACACAACCTATTTCATGTCTAAATCAAACTTTACAATAACAATTCAAGTCTATCAATCAAACAATCCATAAAACTCATCAAACACTAACAATAATCATCATTCCTAGGTAGAACCGACAAGTTTAGCCTAACATCAATTTTGTACAGCCATGATTACTCAAGAAAAACATTATATAACTCATTCCAATCATTAATTCAATCATTCAACAATCAATACTAATCATAAACACTTCAATCTTTCAAGCATTTGCAAAACTATTTATCAATTGAACAAGAATAATAAAGTGATGAACAGTGTATTAAACGAAAGGATATATGATGAATTGGGGCTGTTCTTGGCTGCAATAAATGATGGAAAATCGTTCCCGAGCCTTTGTTCTTGCCTCATTCTTCATCCTTAGCCTCTACACTCAAGAACCCTAGCTTTTTCTCTTTTCTTTTTGGCTGCAGAATTCTGATCGGACTAGCATAGGAGGCATAAGGTTTTATTTTTTTTTTTGTATTATAATATAAAAGTAGGCTTGGGCTTGTCCATGATGTAAACGGGCCGAGCTTTATGCTTTTTCTTGAAATCGTATGCATCCAAGGTCTTTAAGCTCTTCACGAAGTCCGGTTTTTCTTTCTTCAACTCGTAACCTACAAGATACATATAACTATGTAAAACCAATATAAAATAAGTAAAAATACATTAACTATAATATAAAAACTTAGATAAAAAATGTGTGGAAAATAAGTTTGTTTTTCAGCACATCAAACATCCCCACACTTAAGACTTTTTCGTCACTGAAAAAGAATTCTACACAGGATCATAACCGAGTTTAACCGACAACTCTTGGTTTTATTTATTTATTATTATTAATATTATTATTATTATTTTAATAATTTTTTTTATAGTATTAGAACAAGTGACCCTTTTCCCAAATATTTCTGTCCACTTTTCAACATTCACCTAATAAGCTAGATCAGGTCAATTGCTGGTATTACTGTCCGCTTAAACCCATGCCCCTAATACTTACCGGGAAAAATAAGGTGTGACAGTTTTATTAGTTCAAATGATTAAAATGGAACCCACACCTCAAAGCCTGGAAGCCGTCTTACCATGCTTCATTATAGTTTAACCGAACCAGACCACCCCAACTTGACTTAAACTGTGACATTTGAGACAAAAAACAGTACACCTCAGTACGTATTTATCGATTCAGCAAATAAACGCTTTTTGCATAACAAACGAACGATTAACCGAACGGGTTGGGTTATGACCCAGATATTCCGGGGGCCGTCTATAAGTGATATACGTTTAATACAAGCTAAAATATTAGTAATATGGCCTTAGTTCGATAGCAAACAAGTTAAACAAAAACATGCTCGTATAACTACCCGCTATAGAATTAAACGCGAAAGATAGTTACAAACAAAGCATTGTATCATCCGTTAAGCCGAAAAAGACTTACCAAACACTTATTTGAAATGTTTTAAGCGATCCATGAAAATATTTTTGATTTTTACAAACATATAGTATGTTTTTATAATTTTACACAAAATAGCCGAAAAACACTCGTTTTCGCACTGTTTGACGCACCCGATATGTTTTTCGCACCAAAATGTTGGGACTTATATTTTAGACCGACGCATCGAATTATTATTTTTATGGGTGAAAAATAATTAATATTGTTGGTCTCAACCAAGGGTGGATGGCTTGAAGACCAAGACATGCTAGACTAGTATAAATAGATGTATTTGCTAATTTGTCTAGCATCAGTGTATTGTGTATTGTGTGAGATCTAGGGTTTATCTCTTTGAGTGAGCCGTCGCCTCTAGGATGAGCTCTCCTGGAGGTGGCTGATCTTTATTGTATGTATGTGTGTATGTATGAGTTCTCTGTATTGACAATCTTTTGACTAATGAAATCATACTACCACTTCTTTATTTGTGAATTGATTGCGTATGTTTGTTCATCCAATCTATTGTTGATTGTAATCGATTCAGGCTCTCTACCAAACACCACTCATCCGTCTAAAACCCCCTTTCAAGAACGAATACGATTCGATCCTTGCTCAGATCCGAGCTCCGCCGTTAATAACGTCCATTATTCACGCTTCCGCACCGGGGGTCGGCTTTCACAATTGGTATCAGAGCAGGTCGCCAAATCGTTCAGACTAACTACTGAATCTGATTCACCTCGCTCTTGAATCCACCATGGACGTTAAACCGATGAGGTTTGTTAAAAAAAAATTTTAGGGTTTTGAAATTATTTGATGATTTGGGTAAAATTAATGTGGATTGATGTTTAGGTTGATGACTCGTTCGGAGATTCAACATCAATTTTATGTTTATTTGGTCATATCGGTCCAGATCTGATGTAACAGTGTTTTTAGCTCGTTTTGGGGCAAAACTGTTATTGAAGATGATTTTCAGATCTGTAACGGCTGTTGATAGATGGTTGATATCGAGATGACTAGGATATTGCTACAACGATTAATTTTAGATGAAGAAGCTTGGTTCTTGATCTGAAAATTAGGGTTTTATGTGCTTGTAACTGTTTCTGATATGAGTGTGCTGCTTGAACAGTAAAGGGAATATTGAAGAACATTGCTGCTGGTACAATCTGATATGCAGAAGTCAAGAATGAACAGGTACCAGGAGCAATCTAATCATTGTTTGTAGCAACAGATGGAAGATGCAAAGGGAATATTCAAGCATGTTCTGAATTGGAAAATCATTGATTGATGATGCAGAAAAGAAGTCTGGATGTCTCAAGCAAGATAAGAATGGTCTCGAGTATATAAAATGAATAAGTGTTGCTTCTAGCACAGCTTATCTCGAGCATATCTTATATCGAGCACATCAAGTTTGGTTTCGAGCATATGAACCCCGAGCACATCCTGGTTTATCTCAAAGTCTATCTTTTGGTCTCGAGCACACTTTGTTCTACTCGAGCAAACCTTCTTCGAGCACACTTTGCTTTTGTGCATGCTCATGAAAAGAAAAGAAAAAGACAAGTGTTTTCTCGAGCAAGGGTCTCGAGCAAGCTTTCCAGCATACTCGATGATAGAAAAAGACATGTGTTTTCTTGAGCAAGGGCCTTGAGCAAGCTTTCCAGCATGCTCGATGAAAGAAAAAGACAAGTGTTTTCTCGAGCAAGGGCCTCGAGCAAGCTTTCCAGCATGCTCGATGAAAGAAAAAAGTGTTATCTCGAGCAAGGGCCTCGAACAAGCTTTCCAGCGTGCTCGATGAAAGAAAAAGACAAGTGTTTTCTCGAGCAAGGCCCACGAGCAAGCTCCCCATCATGCTCGAGTAAACACTGAGTATGCTCGTGAAGGGACTTTGACGTGTGTGCTAATGGACTGAATCCATGCTCGTGAATGAATTACATTTGAGATTTTTGGTGCCGTTGACCGTTTGACCAAGCTGATCTTTACGGAAGATATATACCAGGGGTATTTTGGTAAATTTTATCCAATCATCAACAAGCAAAATGAAATCAAAGCCTTATCAATTTTTGACAAACTTCATCAAAGAGCTTTACAAGAACAAGTGTTGACCAAGCTTACGGATTTTATCCCTTATGAGTGTCAACCAACATAATGTTTTGTTTATCTTTGTTTATTACAGAATCAACAATCTTGATATGGATGGTCAAGGTTGTTTCACCCATACTTGATTTGAAGACACAATTTTCAAAGACAATTGTAACGAAATTGGGGGAGTAAAAATTCTTGAATTTCATTGCAAATTTCTTGCTTCAAATCAAGTGAAAAGACTCAAGTTAAGGAAAAGTTGATCAAGATCGATAATCCAAGATTCTTTAGAGATGTTTCATTGTTTGTGAGTCTTCAGATTTCCTAGTACGGTTGAGAAGATAGAGTCATCACTAGTAACATGGTGAACGGATGATTAGTAGAGTTTAACCTCCTATGAAAACAGTCACTTGACAATCAAGAACGGGTTATGGTTGACTTGAATTCTATCTTGATTCATGGAATGTTTTGAAGATGATTTACAAGAGAAGAAACAGATTTGAAGAATGGAAGATTATTTGATGATCACATTGAGTTTGTTTCTTTTTGTGATAACCTTGTTACTTGAAGTTGATCTTCGAAGTTCAAAGCCTCGTTCATATGCCCGTACAAATGTATCCAAATGTGATATAGGAGAGATGATCTAAAATGAACAACGGGAGAAGCTTAACGTGAGGGGGAGAATTTCAACAAAAGACAACGGATTTTGAGGTGACCATGGAAGAAATTCGATGGCATCGTTCTAAGGGGGAGATTGTTAGGACTTATATTTTAGACCGATGCATTGAATTATTATTTTAATGGGTGAAAAATAATTAATATTGTTGGTCTCAACCAAGGGTGGATGGCTTGAAGACCAAGACATGCTAGACTAGTATAAATAGATGTATTTGCTAATTTGTCTAGCATCAGTGTATTGTGTATTGTGTGAGATCTAGGATTTATCTCTTTGAGTGAGCCGCCGCCTCCAGGATGAGCTCTCCTGGAGGTGGCTGATCTTTATTGTAAGTATGTGTATACGTATGAGTGCTCTGTATTGACAATCTTTTGACTAATGAAATCATACTATCACTTCTTTATTTGTGAATCGATTGCGTATGTTTGTTCATCCAGTCTATTGTTGATTGTAATCGATTCAGGCTCTCTCCCAAACACCACTCATCGGTCCAAAACCCGCTATCAAGAGCGAATACGATTCGATCCTTGCTCAGATCCGAGCTCCGCCGTTAATAACGACCATTATTCACGCTTCCGCACCGGAGATCGGCTTTCACACAAAAACCGAACCCGAAATAAATTGGGATTCGGCATTTCACGTTCGGGCACGTAAATCGAGTAAAGTGGGCCAAATGGGCCCAAAAGGGGGCCCAACAAGCCTAGCCCGCCAAAGTGGAAAAAAAAAGAAAAAAAAAAACTTTATTACTTTTATTAAGTTTACTAATATATATATAATAACCCTAGATATTTTTGGACATCAAAATTGATGAAAAACTGCTGGAAAACCTTTCTTCCTCAGCAAACTTTCAAGAAACCCTAAGGTAACAACTTAAATAAGTAACTTTTATACTTGTTTAACCTTGATTAATACCATCAAAACATGTCTTAATTGCTAAAAATCATTCCTAACCATGTAAAAATCCTAAAAATGGTCCATAAACATGTTTTAATCATACACATGGTAAGGAACCTGTTTGATAGTTTTTTTGGCCATAAACACGGATTAAAGGGTTGAAACGACGTTTTTACGGTTCAAAAGTTCGTTTTTGTGCACTAGCCGGAACCCTAAGTTAAGGGCTGTTATGTTGATGAAAAATTTCTTGGTTTGTGATATAGGACTTGTATCTAGCCTACAAAGGAGCACAAGAGCTTGAAAAGTTGATTAGAAAGGCGGAAACGAGCCAAACCCGCTAAGGTAATGCCGAAACACTCGCTTACAGGCTGTTTAGGTTAAGGTTGTGATTTGCATACTATTAGGCCTTGAAATTTTGCAGGGACATAAGGGACCATGTCAATGAGTCCCTGTTCAAATTTGGTAATTTTTCGACCATCCGAGAAGATTTGGCGAATTTATTACCGAATTGGGACGTTTATTTGGGAAAAATAGCTAAAATACTTCAAAAATTATGAAATTTTTCTGGGAACTCAGATTTGATTTATTTTGATCACATATGAATTTTGATATCATTTGGATAAGTCTAAAGGTGTTTTGTGTATATGCGTTCGTGTGAATTTTTATAGCCGAATTTGGGCCGAAAAGAATATTTCACGAGCTTTTTACATTCTAGAATTGATACAGGTTGTTTTGGGACATGATTTGAGTATTCATGAATTTTTGTGGAATTTTTGGAAATTGTTTGGGATAAACGGACGATTTTCAGGTGAAATATAGCTGATAAAATTAATTTTTATAAGTTAATAAATCAGTAAATAATTCCAGAAATAATTTTATAAAAATCTAAATATTTTAATTGATAAGTGGATAAATTTTTATAATTTAATGATTAACGGTTAATTAATTATGCTAATTTGAAGATTAAACAAATTCAGTTTTTATAAAAACCGGCAAGTTCGCGATTAACGAACCTGCGGGAATATCAAAACACCAAGAGTGATCAAAAATCATATTTTTGGACTAATTAAGTAAAAACGAACTTTTCTATGAGAAACCTGGACAATCCGGGTGGATTGTGAGCGTTTCTTCTTAAATCAAACAGAATAAACGGAAACGGGCCCCGTGGTTAATCCGGGACCCCAGTATGTGAAATTTCTTTATAACTTAATCATTTTGTTAACCAATACATTTACCCAAGCTTATTTTCCCTTAACTGTTTGCTGAACGCGTAAACGAACAACTTGGCCCAGCTGGGAAAACGGGAATCTGAGCCAAGTTCGGTTTTAAGTATTTGACATTGAACAACATCACAACTTAAGCCTATTGCCACTTTCTGGGCGTTCCAGCTGTACCCAGATTAGTTATACAGCCCAGTTTAGTATTGAGATTATAATAATATTAAAATATTAATATTATTATAATATTGATTATAGGAAACCATGATTGCAAGTTATACAAACCTTGAACCGACGTGCTACTGATTATCTACTAAACAGTGAGTTTCATGACCCCACTTCTAAACTGTTTTACGAACTTTTGGGGTGAAAAGCATGTTTGATTACATATACATACCTGAAACATGTAATGATGTGAATTATCTAAGTGCTAACACACGAAAGTCCCCACGATCACAGTGATTAACTTCGAGCCGGTGGCTTGTGAATAGTACTATTGGTTTGACAAACCCAAACGGAATCGGCCTGGTTGCCGTGTCACATAGCGCCGTTTGCACATGACCATATTTATACAAACAGGCTATGTAGTGTTAGACATAGCTACCGGGGCATGTTGTGGGCAGAAGGGGTGCCACAGTGGTTGATTGAGCGTGGGAAATGGATGCACGCAGCACATACAGTCAAGGCTTCACTGTAGCTTAGCATAATTACATCATTTACATACATACATACTTATATTATGATTACAAGTGTTAACTTGTGAATATCCATAACTGTTTTCTTGAAACTCGTGAAACTCACCAACTCCAGTAGTTGACCCGTTTTAAACTGCTTTTCAGAATTATTGAAGTTGGAATAAAGTGATGTCGTGCTGTCTATTGTGGAACGTGCTCGATGCTACGTGAATAGATGCAAGGTTATTAGTACGAACAGAATAGTTTAACGAACATATTTTGTTGTAACACCTAGTTTGAACACCAAGATAAATCAATGCAATATAATGTAAATTAGTTTGTAATGTTTCTTTATAAACAATATTGTTGATACTAGAGGTGTCTGTTACATTCCCGTTTTACGCTTCCGCATTGTGCTAGTCGGGGTGTGACATAAACCTTATGTCACACCCCGTTGAGCGATTTGCGGAAGCATAAAACAGAAATGTAACAGACACCTCTGGTATCAACCACATTGTTTATAAAGAACAATACAAACTCGTTTACAAAATTTTACATCGATCTAACTTTGTTTACAACTAGGTGATATAAACTAAATCCAGCTTGTTAAGCGACTTTACTTCTTACTAGCACACTTACATCAATTCACCTAGCATTGATTGCAAGTCAAACACGTAGCACATTAACTTTCTAGCCCAAGTATGGTATAACTGAAAATCATTTTAAAACAGGTCAACTACAAATAGTTGGTGAGTTTTACGAGTTTCAAGAAATAAGTTGTACGTACAACAATCACAGTTGTAAATACGCAAGTATGTATGTATGTACATTCACAAGTACGTTTGTTTGTATGTTTTTTATGTAATTATGTTAAGCTGTAGTGAAGCCTTGACTGTTTGTGCTACGTGTATCCATTTCCCATGCTCAATCAACCACTGTGGGCCCCTTTACGCCCACAACATGCACTGAGTAGCTATGTCTAACACTACATAGCGTGTTTGTATAATTATGGGCATGTGCAAACGGTTTTATGTCTCGGAAAACCGTGTCGGCTTTGTTTGGGTTTGTCAAACCAATAGTACTATTCACAAGCCACCAGCTCGAAGCTAATCACTGTGTTAGTGGGGACTTTTGTGTGTCAGTACTTAGATAATTCCCATCATCAAACTGTTCAAAGTTTATATAGATATATATCAACATGTTTTTCACCCAAAAAGTTCATAAAAGCAGTTTAAAAGTGGGGTCATGAAACTCACTGTTTAGAAGACAATCAGCACAGCGGTATAGTGTAAGTTCGCAGTTGTTTTGGCTCGTTCACTAGTCCCTATAATGAATATTATAATAATATTAATATTTTAATATTATTATAATGATTATACTAGACTGGGCAATCTGGGTATAGCTGACATGCCCTGAAAGTGTCAATAGGCTTAGATTGTGATGTTGTTCAATGTTTAATACTTAAAACCGAACTTGGCTCAGTTTCCCCGTTTTGCCAGCGAGGCCAAGTTGTTTGTTTATGCGTTCAGAAAACAGTTATGGGGATGTAAGCTTGGGTAAATGTGTTAGTCGATAAAATGATTAAGTTATAAAGAAAGATCACACATTGGGGTTCTGGATTCGTTACGTGCCTCATTTCCGTTTATTCAGTATAATTCGGAGAAAAATGCGCACAGTTTATCCAAATTGTCCGGATTTCTCATAAAAAGTTCGTTTTTACTTAATTAATCCGAAAATATGATTTTTGATCACTCTTTGGTGTTATGATATTCCAACAGGTTCGTTAATCACGAACTCGTCGGTTTTTATCGGAATTGTAGTTGTTTAATATTTAAATTAGCACAATTAATTATCCGTTAATCCTTTAATTATGAAAATTTAGCCACTTCTTAATTAAAATATTTAGATTTTTAAAAAAATATTTTTGGAATTATTTACTGAATTATTAATTTATAAAAATTCATTTTATCTGCTACAATTAGCCCAAAAATCGTCCGTATATACCATAATCTCCAAAAATTCCACCAAAATTTTTGAGTGATCATAATATGTCCAAAAGCATCCTGAAAAAATCCCAAACTCTTAAAATCGTGTTAAATATCATTTCCGAGCCAATAATGACTATGAAAATTTAATTAAACGCGAATGTGTAAAACCTAATTAGGCTTTTCCAAATGTTCCCAAATTTCATGTGTGATAAAAATATAGCAAATATGTGTTTCCCACAAAATTTCATAATTTTTTAAGCAATTTAACTATTTTTCCCAAATAAACATCCCAATTCGGTAACAAATTCTCCAAATATTATCGGATGGTCGAAAAATTACCAAATTTTAACAGGGACTCAATTATATGGTCCCTGATGTCCCTGCAAAATTTAATGACCTAAAAATATGCACATCACAACCTTGACCTAAACAACACGTAATCGAGTGTTTCGGTAAACCTTAGTGGTTTTGGTTCGTTTTCGCCGTTCTAATCAAGTTTTCGGGTTCTTGTGCTTTTACAAGATAGATACTGGTGCTATATCACAAACCAAGCAAGTTTCATCAACATGGTAGCCCCTTAATTTAGGGTTTCGGCTAGGGTATTAAAACAAACTTTTGAACCGTAAAAACGCCGTTTAAACCTTATAATCCGTGTTTATGGCCAAAAAAGAGCATGATTCCGATTCATAACCATGTGTATGATAAAAACATATTTTTTTTGACCATTTTTATGGTTTTTGCATGGTTAGGAATGATTTTTGGTAATCAAACTATCTTTATAGGATATTAAACTTGATTAAACATATGTAAAAGTTGCTTAAACAAGTTACTTACCTTAGGGTTTGGTGTTTTTGGCGTAAGAACAGCAGGGGAGTTGTTAACTTTCTGGAAAATTTAGGACACAAAATATCTAGAGTATTATATATATATTAATTAACTAATAATAATATTAGAGTTTTTTTTTCAACTTTGGCGGCCTGGGCTTGTTGGGCCCCCTTTTGGGCCCATTTGGCCCACTTTTCATGATTTACGTGACCAAACATTAAATTCGGAGTCCAAATTTATTTCGGATTTGGTTTTTGGCGCGAAAAACATATCGGGTGTGTCAAACAGTTCGAAAACGAGTGTTTTTCGGCTATTTTTGTGTAAATTTATAAAAATATACTATACGTTTGTAAAATTCGGCTATTTTTTCATGGGTTGCTTAGTGCATATTAAATAAGCGTTTGGTAACTCTTTTTCGGCTTAACGGATGATACAATGCTTGGTTTGTAACTATCTATCGCGTTTAAAACTATAGCAGGTAGTTAAACGAGTATGTTTTCGTTTAACTTGTTTGCTATCGAACTAAGGCCATAATACTAATATATTAGCTTATATTAATCTTATATCACTTATAGATGCCCCCCTCGGGATATCTGGGTCATAACCAGACCCGTTCGGTTAATCGTTCGATCGTTACGTAATAAGCGTTTAATCGTTAAATCGGTAACTGTATATTAGGGTGTACCTGGTTTTGGCTCAAATGTCACATTCTCCCCCCATTAGAAAATTTCATCCTTGAAATTCGATTATGCCAACTTTACGCTCCTCAGGGACAACCAGGAGTATTTGTTTTCATTTTTAAATATATATAATTTCCTGTTAAGGCATTTTACCGAACTTTAACCATTGAAATTCTGTTGAGTCGTAAATGAGTGACTTTCCCGCCTGTTATTTTATGGGTTCTTTACAAAATTTAGTTATGTGTGAGTTTCCAAGTGGTACTATCTTCGCCTCGTCAATAAGGCAATTGGTTGTTTCGGCGTATAAGAAATTTGTCCGTAGAATTAAAATCGAGAGTGGACTCGATTCTTGAGATAGTTTATTCATTATGTGTAAGGCCCCATTCCCAGTAACCCTACTTTGGTGTTGGATTTACTCATAAACACAGTTCTAAAATCAGAGTTAATTAAAACTTTCGCAGAATAATTAAAGCTTGCGGGTTCGAGTTTAGATCTTGACAACTCAAGGATCTGGACGTGATTCTTGTCAGTTGAAGACACTTGAATCACCAAACTCTTCCTTAATTTAATCCCAGAATGGATTCGGGTCTTGAGAGAGAGTGGGTGTGTGTGTTTCTTGAGTGTGTGTGTGTGTGTTTGTGTGTTTTGAGAGGAAAAGGGAAGAAAGAAAAGAAGTGGTTGGTCTCTATATATATAGGGGTTTCGTGGGTCCCACCACTCACTCCCACTTCCAACTCTCAAATACTTAACACACGATTAATTTAACGATACACAACTATGAACAAAACTTTCTGTTATCAAATGCTTAACAAAAGTTGGACGTTACATTATGTTACGGGTTTAACTTTTGAGACAACCTTGTACAGTTCTATGTATGTTAATGTCAACGTATCAGTTTCCTCAACTCAAATAACACTTTTTCAAAGGTCAACAATTCATAACGTACATCGGTATAGTTCTTTTATTAGTCTTATACGGCTTTCAGTTTGTTTTTGTATCTTACGAGCCTAATCGGTGGTTTCCGGAAATCAAATCAGATTTTGCAATTTAAATGTTGCCAATTTTCAAACTAATAAAGTATCAATTCATGTTCTTGCTCGTATTGTACCGGTTACAGTGCTGCTCGTATAACATTATGATAACTATCAGTATTCAAGGATTAGACTAGTGAAAACGTTGGTCCTAAATTTCTCTAGGGTTCGGTAATTCTTTTTGTGTCTGCATAGTTTGTCCAAATCGATCGTTTGTTTGGGAACGACATGTCATGGTTAAGCCGATTTAGTTTCTTAAGTTTGTCAAAACATAAGAGGCGAAATGACTATCTCAGTCGGAAGTAATCGATATAGGAATACCATGTCGAGGTATGATTTGTTAACATGATTGTAGGCATGTCTTTCAGTTGTGTAGTTGTTATGGGTCGGGGGAGAGTATGCAATTTAATTTAGCTGGCCAATTTAGTACCCGGACTATACTATGTTCTCGGAATGAACGAGTGTGTTATGTGGCTTATTATAATCTATTCCCACTTCTATTAGGAGTTTCTGGTTGTTATAACATTATTGAGGGTTTTAGATACTTTATTTTAGTTCTCGCACAATTCAGGTAATTATCGATATATGTAGTTACAACTTTCTTCATACCGGTCACCATTAACATTCCTTAATTCCTTGTACATCTTACCGGTTCCTAAATAGTTGGAATATCTAGACTTGTGTACTACGTCCATGACCAAGCCTCGTAAGTTACCAAGATTTAGAATCTAAACTCAGTTTGTTCGAGGTATAGAATTTCTTTTGTTTTCCTTTTTAAAGTTCTTCTCGTCACTATACAGGATTTAGTTTTCTAAATATTATACTCTAAGAGTTTTATTTTGGGCGATATGAATAGGCCCGATTATGTTTGCCTAACCAATCATTTTAAATACCCGTACTTTCCAATGTTTAACTTTATTCCTTTATCTTAAAGCATTGTTTTTGTTATTTTTTTTTGTTTTTTTTACAATTGTTCCATACTACGAGTCAAGGAAAGTGTAATTTTCTCGTGTGTTTTTGATTGTTAGGAAGTGTATGTTATAACCTTTTTTCTCTGCATTAGTACAAATTCTAATTCTTCTCGGATGTATCACATAGATTACAAGATCATCAGTCCCTTCAGGGAGATTTAGCATGGGGTTTGACAAACTTTCTATTTTAACGATTAAAAGTCATTTCTTGTTCTCTTTCCCAATCATAAATTCGGTTTTCTAGGTTTGAAAGGGTTAAAGGTCGGGGTTAAACTGGAAAATGTACAATGAAGCGCCGATAATACTTAGCTAGTTCCAAATTTAGCGAATTTCTTTTGTTGACTATGGCGTTTATCAGTTTGGCTCGGGTGTATGTAAATTCCGTGTCAACTAATAACGTGTTCGAAAAAATCATATTCCTTGTAGCTAAAATTCATACTTGGATAATTCCTCCTGCCTCAACGCCTCCAAGATTGATCATAATTGTTGTTCAGGTTCCTTTTCAGTTTTCGAATACATCAAGAGATTATTGTTAACGTTATAATAAATTTGTCGCGGTACGGTTTACAACTCGGTTCGGGTGATCCATGAAAACTGCGGGTGCGTTAGTCAGTCCGAAGGGTATAACTAAGGGTTCAAAACGACCATACCGAGCTCGAATCGCCGTTTTAGAAACAACTTTTTCTAGATAGCCGGATCGGAGGTTGATTTTTGAGAAGTAATTCGTTCCTTGGAGTTGATCGAACAATTCGTCTATTCGTGGGAGGGGATTTTGGTTTTTTATGGCAATTTTGTGTATTTCCTGGTAATCAATGCACATCCTAAGGCTTCCATCCTTCTTCTTTACAAACAACACCGGTGCTCCCCAATTAGGATATCTAGGTCCTAGGAAATCTTAATCTAATAATTCTTGTAGCTGGCTAAATAGTTCCTACATTTCGAAGAGTGTCAGACGATAAAGTGTCCTGGGTAATAGGAGTTGCTCCTAGGATTGGTTCAGTTTATAATTCAACTTGTCGGATAGTGATATTCCAGGTAGTTCATCAGGAAAGACATTAAAGTATTCGAGTACTACGGGGATATCTCCTATATGGTTTGTTAAGGTTTTTATGGTTACATGTTCCAGAAATGCCATACACCTTTGGCGAAAGCTCAATACTTTAAGATGAGACACAAAGTTGATATTGCACCAACCTCCTCTCCTTGTACCATAATTGATTCATTATCCAAGAGGGGAATTTTAACTATTTAGTCATCACACACGATTCCCATCTTGTATTTAGCTAACCAGTCCATAGTGATAATTACATCGATGATTCTCAACTAGTCAGGAATACTACAGAGGATCATAACCGAGTTAAACCGACCACTCTTGGTTTTATTTATTTATTATTATTATTGTTATATTTTTTTTCTTTTTAAAGTATTAGAACAAATGACCCGTTACCCAAATATTTCTTCCAACTTTCACCTAATAAGCTAGTTCAGGTCGATTGCCGGTATTGCAATCCACTTAAACCCATGCCCCTAATCCTTACCGAGGAAAATAAGGCGTGACAATTTTATTAGTTTGTATGACTAAGTGGAACCCACACCTAAAGGCCCTGCTGCCATTTCACCAATTCCATTATGGTTTTACAGGGCCGAGTCACCCCAACTTGACTTAAACCTATTGCCACATGATTAAAACATTTCGATTCATACACAAACTATAAACTCTAGCTCTCTTTCAAGTGCACGCAATTACAAATGTATTATTTTTTTTTATTTTTTTTCTCTGCCTTTTGGCTTTTTGCATTTTTTTTTTGGATACTCATAGTACATAGCTTTGCATGAATAGAAACAAATACAAAAGATAAAACAACTAATATACAGACGATCATGTGACTCGAGGCTTGAGTATAACCCGGCTTTTCATTCCAGTCCTGTCACGAGTTTAGTTAAACAAACAAAACCCCTAAGATGTTTCCCACTAAAGTCAGGCCATTTAAAAAGTTCAATTAGGTCAACAACCAAACCGCCCTTTCATTCTCAAAAGGCTGAGCCTACCAACACATCGATTACTCAGTCCAAACCGTTCGGTTACCAAGCACTACGTGCGGGTCTAATGGGCACTGTTCTTATTTATTATATATATATGAAAAAAACCAAGAAGTTATAAAACAAACACAACTTGATAATAATATCATTTCCTGTTTAACAAAGAGAAAACATGTTTCAAGGGACAATTTTTTTCAAATTTTTCAAATTTTTTTTTCAAAATTTTTCTTCAACTAAGTAAAATAAATCCCATCCCCACACTTAGAAAAAAATCGTCCTCAATGAGAACAAGAAAATAAAAATAAAACAAAAATGCAAATATAATATACAAGGATAAAACAAAGAACAGGTTACTCCCCTAGTTTGTGTGCAGAATCTTCAATAGCAACCAAGCGACCATATAGCATTCCATTCATGGCCGCAACCTCGGGAGAACCAGTTCCAAGACGCCATTGTAGCTACCATGAGCATAATATAACCTACCACAACTCAAACTCGCTCACATGTAGCGGCGTACAAAACAGGAAAACAAAAACATAAGAAATAAACGTATTTTGGTGTTTTTGGTTTTTATGAAATTTTTTTTTAACACTTCATAATAATAATAGAACACCCCTAGAATCGACCGACTCGAATGGATATTGAGTACGAGCGGTTTCATTTCAGAACATCCGGAAAAAAATAAAAAAAACCGATATCATAAACAAATAACAGAGATACAAACTCTACAACTCGGGCAGTCCCCCTAGTGCTTCATCCAGCACGTCTACGTCTCGGTGAGCGAGTCAAGGTAGAGTACCTCGACAGTCTGATCAGTCATCTGGTCGCCAATGTAGTGCTTCAATCTATGACCGTTCACCTTAAATTTCCCGCCTTTATCCTCTATCTCAATAGTGCCATATGGGAAAACCTCAGTGACCGTGAACGGTCCCGACCAACGGGATCTCAACTTTCCCGGGAATAACCTCAACCAGGAATTATACAATAAGACCAAATCCCCAAACTTGAACTACTTGTTACCCTTCAACTTCCTATTGTGCAGTTCCTTCATCCGCTCTTTGTACCTAAACGACTGCGCGTAGGCGTGATCTCTCAGCTCCTCTAACTCGTGCAACTGGTGGAACCGAGTGGCCTCAGCGGCGGACATATCAAGATTGACCCTCTGTAGGGCCCATGATGCACGGTGCTCCAACTCAACAGGCAGGTGGCAGGACTTCCTATAAATCATCCGAAACGGTGTGGAACCGGTCAGAGTTTTGTAGGCTGTATGGAAGGCACACAACGCATCATCTAACTTGTCGGACCAATCCTGACGATTCGAACCAACCGTTTTCTCAAGAATACGTTTGATCCCCCGATTACTCACTTCTACCTGCCCACTAGTTTGAGGGTGGTAGGCGGTTGCTAGCCGATGGGTGACCCTATAGCGTCGCAACGCCTTCTCCATCTGCACATTGCAGAAGTGAGTACCTCTATCACTGATCAACGCCTTCGGGACACCAAAACGAACAAAAAGGCTCTTGAGAAAACGGAGTACAACTTGGTCATCATTCTTGGGTAAGGCCTTGGCCTCAACCCACTTCGAGACATAATCAACAGCCATAAGTATGTACTCGTTCCTACGCGAAGATGGAAACGGTCCATGAAATCAATGCCCCACACATCGAAAACCTCACAAACCTGAATACATTTTGGGCATTTCATTTCGGGACGAAATGTTGCCGAAACGCTGGCAACGATCACAACCCCTCACAAATGCGTGCGCATCCTTAAAAATCGAAGGAAAATAAAAACCGCAATCAAATACCTTCTTCGCTTTCAAACTCGCACCGTGATGACCTCCTGTCGGTCCAACATGGCAATGGCTCAAAATCTGCCATTCCTCCTTAACGTCCACACACCTCCTAATCAACTGGTCAGCACCTATACGAAAAAGATACGGGTCATCCCAAAGGTAAAACTTTAACATCAGCAAAGAATTTCTTCTTTTGCTGGTAAGGCATCTTCGGGTAGTACCCGTCCGTAGGATAGTTCGCAAAGTCGGCGAACCATAGAAAACACTCATCCTGAGCCGAAACAAACATAGAAAGTGGTCATTAATCCTGACCCCTGGCTCTCTTAACTCAGCTCCCTTAAGACGCGTAAGATGATCGGCCGCCACATTCTCGGCCCCCTTTTTATCATGGATTTCAATATCAAACTCTTGAAGCAACAGGATCCATCGGATAAGGCGTGGCTTAGCATCCTGTTTGCTAAAGAGATAACGAATGGCAGAATGATCCATGTACACAATTGTCTTAGACAGAACATGATAAGACCTGAATTTATCGAATGCAAACACCACAGCTAAAATCTCTTTCTCGGTGGTGGTGTAACTCTCCTGTGCACTGTCAAACCCCGACCAATGAAGGCGAAAACGTCGAGGTGCAACATGATTGCTCATTGCACAACGACACTATAAAGTTACAATATTTAAACAACTCATTTAAATCCATATCATCATAAATAACACAACAATTGTTCATACAAAATGCCAAATAGATAGATAAACAAATAACTTGTTCTTTCATTTTCTAATATCCTAAAGCCAAGATGATAAGTTTCTTCAAGTAATCCAATCAAGCTAACATCAAACCTGTAACATTGCATAAAATAGAGTTTGTCAACACAAAGGTTGGTGAGCAATTTTCATAGTTTTGGACAATAAGTATATAGTATGAAATCCACAACTAGTATATGAAAACAAAAAATAATAGTAACAATTTAGATAATAAAACTGTCAATAAGAATACATTGACGAACCGTCAATAAGAATACATTGACGACAATAATGAAATCGTCAATAAGAATACATTGACGACACCTTTCTATATGGGGATACCATATATACTCGGAATTAACGTATGATCATACTTTGATGAGGCTACCCCGCCTTAGCATTCAAGAATTTGCACACAATCATGTAAAGCATATAACACCAAATCGAGTATTTATTTAAGTAAACATATACAATAAGTATTGTGGTTTAAGACTCAAGTATAAATCATTTGAATTTGAATAAGTATGCAATGCCACCCCCAAAATGAAAGATGGAAAACCGGGGATGAAAAAGTACTCACATTAACAATTAACTTGAAAGATAGTGTCGTGAATAATCGGAGAGATCGGTTTAACGAGCAAGACCTATATTAAACGGGTCTTGTGTTAGTAGGTAGTCTTGGAAGGGTTTAAAATAAAATACATGACAATTAAAGTAAATAAATAAAGTTTTGGATTTAAAATGTAAATATTTGATAAATTAAAGAAACGAGTTTTGTAAAATAAGTTTACTCGAAACCGGGTCTTAGTGTTCTATTCATTTTTTTTCTTTTTTTTTACTCAACCTATGTTAAGTAATAATGTGGGTTAAAATGCAATATTGCAAAACCCTTGGTTATAAGAATACCAAAACGAGGTTTAAACGAGTGTTCGGGTTTGTCGGTTCGAGACTTGATAATTGACCAAGCTCAAAGTTAACTTCCCAAAATAATAAATGTTATGAGATAACTCCATAAAAATCAAAATAGACTTAACCAAGTGTGTAGTTATATTGTGAAGAACCTTAACGTTCGTTAAGCGAGTATACGACTTTATTGGTCCGAACTTGTTATAAGATCAAGTTGGTTACCGACATGCCAAGTACGTTTAGAAATTAACTAAAATTGATTCAAAATATAATCTTGAAGAAAAATATGAGTTTTGGTGGCTAAAAACACACTTGTGTGTCTTAAGCGAGTGAACTCGGTTTAGTTCGTTTTTTTTGTTCGGTCCTTGACTCGGAATAAGACCGAAGACGGTTACCACATACCCAATTACCATGGAACTTGTAAAATAACTTATAAATAATAATACTCAAGTTTTATATTCAAAAAGTTAACAATAAAGCTTTTAAACAAAAGTTCGGTTTTTGGTTCGGTTCTCAACTCGGGATGAAACCGAGGCTAGTCACCACATACCCAATACCATGGAACTTGACAAATATGAACAATAAACTAATATATGCAGAAGTTAAGCAAGTATAACAAGTTATATGGTTAGATTTATTAAATATATAAACAAGGACTACAAAGTCCTCCATGTAACCTTGCCTACTAGCCCGAAATTTCAACCGGCCGAGACCGGAGAAATGAAAGACCGAAGGTAAACAAGGAGTGTATATTATATATATGTTGTAACATCAAGCTTTAAGTATTGAGAAGTTAGTTAAAATGAAAGATTAGCTTATGAAGAACATCCTTAAAATTCAAGAATTTGAGAGAGAAATGAGGAAATGAGCAAGCACAAATGAAGAAGATGGGTGTGTATATATAGGGTAAGTTGAATGGGTCTTTCATAAAGGGGGTTGCATGAAAATGGGTTGGTTATAGACCCAAGAAAGCACAAACTACAAATGGATCCTTTAAGTCTCCATTTTGGTAGTTTTAGTCCCTAGAGTTCGTTTTGAACGTTTTCGGGGCATTTTAAGAATCAAAAAGGGTGTTTTTTTAGATCCAAAAACTATAAAACAAATATATAACATAAAATTCATCATTTTGATAATATCGAAAGGTTTGGGATACAAAACGGGTCGGGTTTACGTTAAGAATACAAGTATAAAATAACCCGAAATTGACAAATGTAACAGTATCCCTTACTTTAGGAAATTTCTTCCTGAAATTAAGATGATGTAAACAAATGTGGATATTTCTCCTTCATCGAGTCTTCTCGTTCCCATGTAAACTCCGTGCCACGCCATGATTCCCATCGAACTTTAACTAACTTGATACGATTTCGCTTGGTTTTCTTTTCATTGCGGTCCATGATTTCAACGGGTTGTTCAACCAGAATTATTGATTCATTGACTTGTACTTCGTCGAGAGGTATATGGAGACTAATTTTGGCTATGCACTTCTTGAGATTTGAAACATGAAAGGTCAGATGAACACCGGTGAGTTCTTCCGGTAGTTCGAGTCGGTAGGCTACTTTTCCGACTCGCTCAAGAATCTTGAATGAGCCTACGAAATGGGGAGCTAGTTTTCCTTTCTTTCCAAAACAAATAACCCCGTTAAACAAAGCGATGCACTCATCCGGGTCCTTCATCGTCTGCAAATTTCCTCCCGCTGCCGTGTCAAGCATGTTCTGTGTCACGTATGTCACTCCATTATAAAACTTCTCTACAACCGCCCAATCTTGCAAGCCGTGGTTTGGGCACAATGCTAACAGATTCTTAAAACGCTCCCATACCTCGTAGAAACTCTCGGTGTCCTCCATCTAAAAAGAATGAATCTAATTACGTAAACGAGAAGCCTTAACCGGAGGATCGTATTTCTCAAGAAATTGGGTCTGCATGGCAGCCCAAGTGGCAATGGAGCCCAGTGGGAGGGACTCGAGCCACAGACTCACTTTATCGTTGAGTGAGAACGGAAAAATGCGGAGTTTCAGGGTATCTTCGGATACGCCGGCAAGATGGAAAGTGTCGCATATACGCGCAATACGAGTGAGATGATTATGCGGGTTTTTGTGAAGTAACCCGTGGAACTGAGCAGAATGAGAAATGGTATTCAGAATGTTTGACGGAATCTGCCAGTTCGCGTTAACTCCAATGGTGGGTGGTGCGATGTAGGATCTCGTGCCAGCATTGGCCGGATGGGCTCGGTCTGCAACTGTCCTCCTCGGTGGTGGATTGTCGCCCATGATCCTATCCCTATCGACGAAATCAGAAGATGTAGGAGATTAGGATAAACTGCCAATAGATGATGAAGTGGATGATGGTGAAACAGTGCGACGTCTTTAACGAAACTCTCTCTTAGGCTCGGGAAATGCTTTAGTGTCAGGTGGTCCACGAGATCGAGTCTGTCGCATAAAACTATACAAATCAATAAAAGAAGCCAAACTATCCTAAAAAATAAACAAAAAAAAATAATTACAAGTAGCACACGCCTAAAACCGTGTCCCTGGCAACGACGCCAAAAAAACTTGATGTGCGTCGGATATGTCTAAAAGAATGACCCTCACAACTAAGCATTAAATATAAAACAAAAATCCTAAACCACACACAACCGGCAAGTGTACCGATCATAAGTTGTATAGTCCTAGGAAGTCCAAGTATCGAACACGTGGACACGTAAGACGCTAACGATTGCTAACCCTAGAAAAGACCAACCTAAGAATAATATTTAATTTATTTTTGATTTCTTTTAACTTAACTAACTAGACTGACTGACAAAAGTTACCTAAAATAGAAAACTTAACGACAAATTAACTTTGTTAACTTCAGATGGAGAAAAACGTCTACCTAGGTCTGAATCAAACTGTAGGCCTAACAAGTAATGGATTGAATGATATCTAGACAACAGTTCCTAAAGATGACACGACTAAGGATCACTCAGGCTCATGGATCACCTCTCAATCTCACTCAATAAACCCTAACTGCTCCTAATCGGCTAAAACGACCAAACCGGGAAACAATTGTTAACGTGCTCTAATGTTGACTCACCTATCGGTCTCACCAACACTCGACCCTAATGGAAATGAATACTACACAACCAAGTATAGAGGAACAATTCAACTTAAACCAAAATAGATCAACTAGTCGCTCAAAATACCTAAACCTGACAAGAAACGAACTCGCTCTCGCGCAATTCTTATTCTAGCATGCAAAGGCAACGAGACAACCCTAAATTCTTCTCACCTCTCGGCCTCTAAGAAGGTGTCTAACCGCTGTAATTTAACCACAAATTCATGCAACAAAACCCTACGGTTGTACCTACCGCAAACAAACCCTAAACACAAAGTCTAGAATCAAACAATGCACCGATCAATCAACACAAAACTAATTAACCGACATAAGGGGTTTAAGCAATGAATTACCCAAAATTTCCAGCCCTTAATGACAACCTATTTCATGTATAAATCAAACTTTACAATAACAATTAACATCTATCAATCAAACAATCCAACAAGCTCATTAAACACTAACAATTATCATCATTCGTAGGTAGAACTAACAAGTTTAGCCTCTAATCATATTTGGACAGCCATGAACACTTAATAAAAACATCATATAACTCATCTCAATAATCAATTCAAGCATTCAATGATCAATACAAATCATAAACAAGTCAATCTCTCAAGCAATTGCAAAACAAATTAACAATTGATCAAGAAAATAAAGTTTGATGAACAATGAAAAAGATGTAAGGATATGAGATGTTCCGGGGCTGCTCTCGGCTGTAAAAAGCAGTGCTGAATGATCCCAAGACTTGTCCTTGCCTTCTTCTTCCTTCCTAGCCGTCAACACCTTCCAAACCCTAGTCGAAAAAAGATTTTTGTTCCTTGCTTCCTTGCTGTCTTCTGCGTTCGGACCAGCTGAATGGGGGCTAGGGTTCCATTTTTTTTATGTTATAATATGTGTAAGACTTGGGCCTCCATGATTTCTATGGGCCGGGCTTTGAGCTTGGTGATGTGTGAAAAGTGTGTATTATATTAATAACCAAGTTTTACCGAATTCACCTAAAAACCACAAAATCGGCAAGTGTACCGGTCGTTATGTAGCTAGCAAGTAAGAACGGATATCGAACCTAGGACACTATGGGTAAACTCTAATTATTAAACCTAATTAATTACTTATCTAGACTCTCGTTTGATTTTTTAGATTTTTTTAAAAATATTAATTACACTAATATTCGTTAACTAATTAAAAATTAAACTAAAAATTAAACTTTAATAAAAATTGGGTTTTAACCAAATGCGAGAAACGACTACCTAGGTAATGGAATCATACTATTAAATTAATAGTTAACGAACTTGACTTGGCTGAAAAACAATATCTAAAAAATATGACACTAAAGACAATTAAAGTACGCTAGATCGCCTCCCGGCCTCACCAACGACACCCTAGAACTCTAATGACATGTGAAGCTCAATTGTTACTGGTTTGGATCACTTCCCGGTCTCACCTTACCTAATAATACTATGGTACCCCAAAACCTAAATAACCTCCTGGTCTCTTTGAATACAATATATATTAATATAAATGGGGTATTTTTAATTAATTTGAATACGACTTGTATCACAATAATCTAAAGGGACCTAGGCTAACTCACTCCCGTGCAATTAGTACCCAAACCTGCAAAAGACAAAGATGACACAACACTAAATTGCCTCCCGGCCTCTCTAGAGATAGAATAATAAAATCTAATCCGCTCTCTATAATTACTCCTACGATTTTTTCGACCATAAATCGTAAACAAGTTGAAAACACAAAGTAGACAACCTAATCATGCATCTGACAATCACCAATGACTATTAAACACAAGTGGAATAATTATTAAAGCAAAAATTGAATTCAATTACGCATATATATCGTGAACAAACCAATTAAAAACTTTACCAAAGCATCAAATCAACCAACGTCAAATAAAAATTCGTCAAACCATCAATATAACATAGTGCTTAACCAAAACCTAGGTAGTTAAAAATATTTAGCTACTCATAAAAAAGTGTGAAACAAAAATAATATAAAGATCATGGTTCATCATAAAAGAAAATAAACCAAGTTGACCTGCCTGCCTGCTTCTTAATTTCTTTCTTCTTTATCCGGACTTGAGCACCGTTGACTTTTTTTTCTTTTGGTTCCTGCGGCTTTCTTCAATCTTTCTTTACTTTTTGGGATTAGGAACCTCCACGTGAGGTTTTTTACTTTTGATTGTTGTTCTATGTTGCCGCTGTTATGCTGCTTCCGTATGGTGTCTCATTTTTTTTAGGTTATCTTATAATAATAAATGTATGGTTTATTTCAAAGCCTAAGCCCAATATATTTTATGTAAAACCCATATTAGTTTTTATGAGCCTATATTTAGATTTCTTAAGACACACGTGAACTTCACTTCTGAATTTCTCCATCTTACGCGTTGCTTTAATTTGAATCTTCACGTTGTCTCTAATCTGTAACAAACAAAAATAATTTTCTTTAGTCACCATTTTATTTGTTTACGACTTATGCACATAATATCAAATGGTGAAATGCACACAAATTTTTAGACACCAAATCAACTTTATTATAACTTGTTTAACGTTTTCTCAATTGGTCTCAAGTTTAGTAAAAATACCCTATATTAGGTTATAAACCATTCAACCTTTAAATTTCAAATATGACCCTTTTAGGAGTAAAAATACATTAAAAACCAACTCAAAACAACTTAAAAGTATAAGAAACATTTAATTGAATTATATATATTACAGAGCACATCAAATATCCCCACACTTAAACCTTTTTCGTCCCTAAAAAAGTAGTCTGCACAGGATCATAACCGAGATATACAATATAAACCCATAAATCTTGAAGTTTTTTTTTTTCAATAATTAGAATTATCAACCACATTAATCACGATTTCCGACATACTTATCCATGGAATTCGCCTAGTAAGATAAATCTGGTCGATTGCTAGTATTGTTGTCCACCTAAACCCATGCCCTTTAATACTTACCGAGACAAGTAAGATGCGACAAGTTTAATAGTTTATATGTTCTAATGGGACCCACAATTAAGAACAATTTCACACGGTTTTACCGGGCCCGAGCCACCCCAACTTGACTTAAACATTATATCTAGTTTATCAAAACATGTTACGCCAATATAAGAAAAGCTAAAGACGATCAAGGATATTGTTTGTCCACCTAAGCTTAAGCATTAAGGTCTACCTGGCAGCCATTAGATATGATTAAGGTATGTATTAAGTAACTAACTAGTAAGTGTTCCCCACTACATGACATACCCCCGTTATCAAGCAACACCCCAAAGTCCATCTCCATGGGTGAGTATGCACGAATTCATTTGTAGGGCTTACATATGAAGTATCCCTTGTGGTCCGTTTCTTAATGGTATTAGGACGCGAGCAAGGGGACCCCATATGACTAACAACGTGGATGATCAAGTCGGTAGTGTATTTGTAATTTGAAATACGGGATGATCATGTTTAATGACTTATATATGGCAGAAAAACTGCGGGTTTGCTTTTTGAGCTCTTTTAATATTCATAAATCCACTTAGGAGATATGAATATCCAGCTGATATACTGCATAAAGACCCATGGTGTCCGAACCCCGGAGCATCCCATCAGTACAGGATTTAAGGTTATAAAACCATACGCCTATGAAGTATTATCCACAAAAACTAGAAGTATGAAATTTATGTTTATATCACAGGCTACTTAGGCATACCCTAACGTTAAACCTATCCAAGTATCGTATGATTAGTCTATTCAGATTTCTATAAAATTTTTAATATTTACGATCAAACTAGACATAAGGCTTGAGTATGGCCCGAACTTTCATCCCATTTTTTATAGTCTAATATGTATCCCACTAAAAATCAAGCAATTTAAGTTCAATTAAGTCTACAAGCATACTGTCCTTTCATTCTTAAGGGGCTGAGCCTACTGACACATCACACACAGAGTCTACCTGTTCGGTTACATCCCAGTATATGTGTTGATCTAAAAAAAACTTTCTTTTTTCATAAATTTTTCCATAAAAATTTTCAAGAGTGTTGTGAAAATCATCGGTAAATTTATATCATCTCCTGTTTAATGCAGAAAAACAATTTCAAAGACAATTTTTTTTTTGTTTTATGTTTATTTATTTATTTATTTATTATTTTTAAAATTTTTTTTTATATATTTTTTTATTAAGAAAAACGTCAGTTTTCCATCCCCACGCTTAAAATCTACATTGTCTCCAATGTAGGAATAGAAAATGACAAAAAATAAAGTAGAATAAAAATCTAAAACAAATAAAATGGAACAGACTCCCCTGGTAATGATGCAATTCTCTTCACAAGTCTTGTTCCTAGACGACCGTATAGCATTTCATTCGCGGCCGTAGCTTCTAGGTGTCCTCTACAATATGATAGGCTCAAAAAAATACTCATCCGAATGGAGATTGAGTACGAACGAGAACATCCAATCCTGCAAAATAAAACTCAAAACAACACAAAGCAGACATCAAACAGACTCTTAGGACTAAAACAGACTCAAAGAAAAATAAAATAAAATAATGAAGAATAAAAATAAAAGTAAAAAATGCAACTAAGTTTTATACAAACTCTACAACTCGAGAAAAGTCCCGAGTGTGCTCTCATCCTCTACTCTCCAGGTGGACCAAGGTAGATCGCCTCCTCCTCGCGATCACAAAGTGGACCTTCAACATAATTCTTTAGTCTATGGCCATTCACTTTCCAAGAATGTCCATCGTCACCCTCTATCTCAACCGCTCCAAACGGAAATGCCTCCTTCACAACGAACGGACCAGCCCATCGGGATTTCAATTTACCCAGAAACAACTTCAACCGGGAATTATATAGAAGAACCTTATCCCCACACTTAAACTCTTTGGGCCCCTTAATTTGTTTATCATGAAGTTCCTTTGTCTGCTCCTTATACCCCCAACTTCTTTCATATGCCTCGTTCCATAGCTCCTCAACCTCATGAATTTGAAGATAAGGACTCTTTCCCGCCGCAGATAAATCCAGATTTACGGCTCTTAAAGCCCAATACGCACGATACTCTAACTCGACAGGAAGATGGCACGCCTTTCCATAAACTAGCCGAAAGGGAGTGGTCCCGATAGGCGTTTTAAATGCAGTACGAAAGGCCCAGAGTGCATCATCTAACTTTTCAGCCCAGTCCGCTCGACTGTTCCCCACTGTTTTCACTAAAATCCTCTTAATGCCACAATTGGTGTTTTCCACTTGACCGCTAGTCTGAGGATGGTAGGCTGTAGAAAGTCGATGGGTGACCCCATAACGTTTCAAAACCTTATCCATCTGAGCGTTACAAAAGTGGGTACCCCGATCACTAATCAGGGCCCTAGGAGTACCGAATCGAGCAAAGAAGGAATCCCACTACAACCCGTGCGTCATTTCTAGATACGTCCTGAGCCTCCACCCATTTGGACACGTAGTCGACAGCAATGAGGATGTATCTGTTCCCTCTGGACATAGGGAACGGACCCATAAAATCAATGCCCCATATATCGAAGATCTCAACCACCTGGATGGGGTTTTGGGGCATCTCATTTCGGGATGAGATGTTACCAGCTCTCTGACATGAGTCACACGAACGAACAAATTCATGCGCATCTCGAAAAATAGTCGGCCAATAGAATCCCGCATCAAACACGCGTTTGGCGGTATAAGTCGCACCGAAATTGCCACCGGTCGGGCCCTCATGACAATGTCGAAGAATGCTTCGAGCCTCATCACCAAAAACACATCGGCGAATCACCTGATCTGCACCAATACGGAACAAGTACGGATCCTCCCAAATGTAGAACTTGATATCTGCAAAGAACTTCTTTTGCTGATATGTCAGTCCAGGAACTAACTCACCAGAGGATAGATAATTAGCAATATCAGTAAACCATGGAAACCCCTCTTCACTCGCTTTTGAGTACAGCAGAGTCTCACCCGGGAAATCTTCACCAATCCCCTATTCCTGGGTCTCATCCATGTCGGGATTTTCTAGTCGCGATAAGTGGTCAGCGGCGGCATTTTCAGCCCCTCTTTTATCTTTAATTTCTATATCGAACTCCTGAAGCAAAAGGATCCAACGAAGGAGTCGAGGCTTCGCATCTTTCTTAGCGAAAAGGTAACGCAGAACTGCATGATCAGAGAATATGATAGTCTTAGAAAGCACGAGATAGGAACGGAATTTATCGCACGCAAAAACAACCGCAAGAAGTTCCTTCTCTGTCGTGGTGTAATTCTCCTGAGCATCGTTAAGGGTCTTGCTAGCATAATAGATGGGATGGAAATGCTTCTCTCGACGCTGTCCTAACACGGCTCCAACAGCAAAGTCACTCGCATCGCACATGATCTCAAATGGAAGAGTCCAATTAGGAGCAACAAGAATAGGAGCACTCACTAACCTCTTCTTAATCAACTCAAAGGCCCTCAAACACTCCTCACTAAAATTAAACGGCCTATGTTTCTCTAGAAGCTGGGTCATCGGACGGGAAATCTTTGAAAAGTCTTTAATAAATCGGTGATAGAACCCGCATGACCTAAGAAACTACGAATAGATTTCACAGAAGTGGGCGGTGGAAGTTTGGAAATGGTGTCTACCTTAGCTCTATCAACCTCAATCCCCGCACTAGAAATCTTATGACCTAAAAGAATACCCTCACGAACTATAAAATGACATTTCTCCCAATTAAGCATAAGGTTCGTCTCTTCACACCTAGCGAGCACTCGATCTAAGTTACGCAGACAATCATC
Source organism: Bidens hawaiensis (assembly GCF_021521415.1). NCBI lineage: Eukaryota > Viridiplantae > Streptophyta > Magnoliopsida > Asterales > Asteraceae > Bidens > Bidens hawaiensis. Next base: position 24,836 of record NW_027494289.1, on the reverse strand, counting down.
GAAGGAATTCCCAAAGACAGAAAAATCATCCATAAATACCTCCATGGAATCCTCTATCAACTCATGGAAAATGGCCACCATGCATCGCTGAAATGTAGCAGGAGCGTTACACAATCCAAATGGCATGCGTCGGTATGCGAATGTACCAAAGGGACATGTAAATGTGGTCTTCTCCTGATCTCCTGGGTCGATGGGGATCTGGAAATAACCGGAAAAGCCATCAATAAAACAATAGAACTGATTCCCTGACAAACGCTCAAGCATCTAATCGATGAATCGAAGTGAGAAATGTTCCTTTTGTGTGGCCTCGTTAAGTCTGCGGTAGTCGATGCAAACTCGCCACCCTGTCACAGTCCGTGTCGGTATGAGTTCATTCTTTTCATTTGTGATAACTGTCATACCGCCCTTTTTAGGGACCACCTGGACTGGGCTAACCCATGCGGAGTCAGAGATCGAAAAATCAAACCAGCATCAAGCAACTTAATAACCTCCATTTTAACAACCTCCTGCATGTTCGGGTTAAGCCTCCTTTGCGGCTGCACCACAGGTTTAAACTCGTCCTCCATAAAGATTTTATGCGTGCAGAACAACGGGTTTATACCTTTGATATCCATAAGCTTCCATGCGATGGCATGCTTATGAGATTTCAGAACAACCATCAACTTCTCCTTCTCCTCCGTCTCCAAACTCGAAGAGAAGATGACGGGAAGTTGAGACCCCTCCCCTAAAAACGCATACTCGAGATGAGATGGTAAATCTTTCAGCTCTAAATATGGAGGGTTCTCAATCGGAAACTCTCTCTCTTCAACCGCTAGGACATCAGAAAAAATCTGGGAACTCATGATCGGCTCGTGTCCTCCTAACTCAGGAAACTGCTGCTCCTCCTGCTGCTCCATATCAAAATCGAATACTGTCATCTCGACTAACTGATTCTCCACATCGATGATCTGGGTGTCGGATGCGTCTCTCTCGCAGAACTTCGTAAGATAATCGCCTACATGCGTCATGAAAGTATTGATGAAGTAGAGAGTGTCATCCTGCTGTTGAGTATGTCTCATGGATTTCTGCACATCGAATGTGACCATGTCATCATGAACTCGAAGAGTCAATTTGCCATTGGCAACATCAATGAGAGCACGTGCGGTGGCTAAGAATGGAAGGCCGAGGATGAGCGGGACGTTCGAGTCCTTATCCATATCGAGAATGACAAAATCGACTGGGAAGATGAATTTGTCCACCTGGACCAACATGTTCTCCACAATGCCCCTTGGGAACTTCACAGATCGGTCTGCCAGCTGGATGCTCATTCAGGTGGGAAGCAGCTCTCCCACGTTAAGTTTGGCAAACACAGAGTATGGTATGAGTTTAATGCTTGCACCGAGGTCGGCCAAAGCATTTCTAACAATAAGATTACCAATCAAGCAAGGAATGGTAAAGCTGTCCGGATCTGTCATCTTCCTAGGAAGCTTGTTCTGTACGGCGGCAGAACACTCCTCACTAAGAGTAATAGTCGAAAGCTCCTCAAGTTTCTTTTTATTGGTGAGCAAATCTATAAGAAACTTGGCGTGTTTTGGCATGTTTGCGAGAGCTTCGATAAACGGAATGTTCACATGGAGCTTCTTAAGCATATCGAGAAATCTAGAGTACTGCTCCAAATAATTCTTCTTCACCAGACGACCGGGGTATGGCGGTTTAGGCTTATAGACGCGCATCGGTTCCTGCTCAACCTGTTTCTCATTCTCAACTGACGCACCACCTGACCGTGAGGTACTTGCTGGGTCTCGCCTCCGGTTCATTTTGGCAGGTGGCGACTCTAACTCCAACTCCTCATCGACTTCCTCCTCCTCTCTTGGTGCACTGCTAATAACCCCTCTCCTACTTCGGGTGGTCACTGCCTTGGCATGAGCATTTGGAAATGGTTTAGAATAGGTAGGATCGGGATTATGTACGGTGTTACTAGGAAGACTCCCCGAGGGTCGTTGATCGATTTTTGCGGACAACTCACCAAACTTGGCCTCAAGATTCTGAAATGCGACCTGTTGCCCCTTCATAAACGTCTCATGCTGCAAAAGAGTGGATTTTGTGTTGGCTTGATTCTGTAAGAGCTGATTTAACAATTGAGATTGGTTAGCCAATAGCTACTCGGTCTTGGAAGTATTATGTGGCACAGGAGCAGGTTCCGGGGCGGCTTCTTGGAACAGATTTTGGCGTCGTTGATAACTAGAGTTACCTGCTCGCCAATTAGAGTTATTGTTTCGCCACCGAATTGACGGAATGGTTTTGATTAGTAAGAAAATCTACCTCCTCCTAAGAATAAACGGGACAATCGGCTGTCTCGTGATTTTTTGTGACAAATCTCGCACTTTCGTTGCAGCTTTAAATCTCTAACCTCCTTCGTCAACACCTCCAACTGTGCCGGCAGTCTCGCATTCTGATCAACATGATGCACTCCACAGGATTCCGCGATGGCAGCGGCTTTGGCAGCCGAAACGGACCTTCTACTCGGTGTATGCTGGTCCGCTAACGCTATGCTTTCGAACATTTCTTCAGCCTCCTCTATGGTGAGCTTATCGAGCATGTTTCCTCCAGTGGCAGTGTTGGACCGCTGTTGAGTTTCGGGGGTAAGACCATTATAGAATTTTTCAACCACAGCCCAATCGGATAGGCGATGTTGAGGACAACGGTTTAGAAGAGTCTGGTAACGCTCCCACGCAGAAAAATAGGACTCATCGGGGTCCATGTGAAACGAATGGATTTGCTCACGGATACGTCCGGCCTTCGATGGAGGGAAATATTTCCGTAGGAACTTTGATTGATGGTCGGCCCAAGTGGCGATTGAGGCATTTGGCAAAGATTCGAACCATGACGCAGCACGACCGAAAAGTGAGAATTGAAACAGCTTAAGATGAATGACATCGGATGAGATATTATTAATATTAAAAGTTTCGCAAATCCGAATGAATCGAGACAGGTGACCCGGAGCATCTTCGTCATCCAAGCTGTGGAACTGAGCAGAATTGGTGATGGAATTCATGACGTGAGAGGGAATTTGCCAGTTTTGGTTACTAGTCGCAGCTAGTCGGATGATTGCAGATCGGGCTCCCACGATGCCATCGTTGGCTTTAGCATGAACGATCTGTCTCGCTGGTGGTGGAACGGCGTCCACTATATCTATTCTAGGAGCAGGGACGTGTACCTGAATATCGGGTATAGAACTCACGTTTCCTCTAAGCTCCTTAAGTCTCTTGCTTAGATCTCTCTCGGGTTCTTCTGATGCGGAATACGGAGGTGGTCCTTGTGAACGATTATGGTGCATAGACTAAAAATAATTAAAAAAAAATTGATTATTTATTTTAATTTTATTTTTATTTTTATTTTATTTTTTTATTTTTTTTATTTTCGAAAGAAACCAAACCTAAAGGCACAAATAGCAAGTAAAGGCACCTAAAGGCAACTAAAAAGCAAATAAATAAATAATAAGATCAGATAATCAACTTAGTTTAAACAAAGAATTTACCAGTGTCCCCGGCAACGGCACCAAAAACTTGATGTGTGAAAAACTTTATGGCGGGTGGTGCGATGCAGGATCTCGTGCCAGCATTGGCCGGACGGGCCCGGTCTGCAACTGTCCTCCTCGGTGGTGGATTGTCGCCCATGATCCTATCCATATCGACGAAATCAGAAGATGTAGGAGATGAGGATAAACTGCCAATAGATGATGAAGTGGATGATGGTGAAACAGTGCGACGTCTCTCACGAAACTCTCTCTTACGCTCGGGAAATGCTTCAATGTCAGGTGGTCCACGAGATCGAGTCTGTCGCATACAACTATACAAATCAATAAAAGAAGCCAAACTATCCTAATAAATAAACAAAAAAACAATAATTACAAGTAGCACAAAAGGTAAGTCCTAACTCGGATTGCTCTCAAAACGCCTAAAACCGTATCCCCGGCAACGACGCCAAAAAAATTGATGTGCGTCGGATATGTCTAAAAGAATGACCCTCACAACTAAGCTTTAAATATGAAACAAAAATCCTAAGCCACACACAACCGACAATTGTACCGATCATAAGTAGTATAGGCCTAGGGAGTCCGAGTATCGAACACGTGGACACGTAAGACGCTAACGATTGCTAACCCTAGACAAGACCAACCTAAGAATAATATTTAATTTATTTTTGATTTCTTTTAACTTAACTTAACTAACTAGACTGACTGAAAAAAGTTACATAAAATAGAAAACTTAACGACAAACTAAATGTGCTAACTTCGGATGGAGAAAAACGTCTACCTAGGTCTGAATCAAACTGTAGGCCTAACAAGCTAATGGATTGAATGATATCTAGACACCAGTTCCTAAAGATGACACAACTAAGAATCGCTCAGGCTCATGGATCACCTCTCAGTCTCACTCAATAAACCCTAACTGCTTCTAATCGGCTAAAACGACCAAACCGGGAAACAATTGTTAACGTGTTCTAATGTTGACTCACCTCTCGGTCTCACCAACACTCGACCCTAATGGCAATGAATACTACACAACCAAGTATAGAGGAACAATTCAACTTAAACCAAAATAGATCAACTAGTCGCTCAAAATACCTAAATCTGATAAGAAACAAACTCACTCTCGCTCAATTCTTATTCTAGCATGCAAAGGCAACGAGACAACCCTAACTTCTTATCACCTCTCGGTCTCTAAGAAGGTGTCTAACCGCTGTACTTTAACCACAAATTCATGCAACAAAACCCTACGGTTGTACCTACCGCAAACAAACCCTAAACACAAAGTCTAGAATCAAACAATGCACCGATCAATCAACACAAAACTAATTAACCGACATAAGGGGTTTAAGCAATGAATTACCCAAAATTTCCAGCCCTAAAACATAACCTATTTCATGTATAAACCAAACTTTACAATAACAATTAACATCTATCAATCAAACAATCCAACAAGCTCATTAAACACTAACAATTATCATCATTCCTAGGTAGAACTAACAAGTTTAGCCTCCAATCAAATTTGGACAGCCATGAACACTTAATAAAAACATCATATAACTCATCTCAATAATCAATTTAAGCATTCAATGATCAATACAAATCATAAACAAGTCAATCTCTCAAGCAATTACAAAACAAATTAACAATTGATCAAGAAAATAAAGTTTGATGAACAATGAAAAAGATGTAAGGATATGAGATATTCCGGGGCTGCTCTCGGCTGTAAAAAGCAGTGCTGAATGATCCCAAGACTTGTCCATGCCTTCTTCTTACTTCCTAGCCGTCAACAACTTCCAAACCCTTGCCGAAAAAAGATTTTTGTTCCTTGCTTCCTTGCTGTCTTCTGCGTTCGGACCAGCTGAATGGGGGCTAGGGTTCCATTTTTTTTATGTTATAATATGTGTAAGACTTGGGCCTCCATGATGTCTATGGGCCGGGCTTTGAGCTTGGTGATGTGTGAAAAGTGTGTATTATATTAATAACCAAGTTTTACCGAATTCACCTAAAAACCACACAATCGGCAAGTGTACCGGTCGTTATGTAGCTAGCAAGTAAGAACGGATATCGAACCTAGGACACTATGGGTAAACTCTAATTATTAAACCTAATTAATTACTTATCTAGACTCTCGTTTGATTTTTTAGATTTTTTTAAAAATATTAATTACACTAATATTCGTTAACTAATTAAAAATTAAACTAAAAATTAAACTTTAATAAAAATTGGGTTTTAACCAAATGCGAGAAACGACTACCTAGGTAATGGAATCATACTATTAAATTAATAGTTAACGAACTTGACTTGGCTGAAAAACAATATCTAAAAAATATGACACTAAAGACAATTAAAGTACGCTAGATCGCCTCCCGGCCTCACCAACGACACCCTAGAACTCTAATGACATGTGAAGCTCAATTGTTACTGGTTTGGATCACTTCCCGGTCTCACCTTACCTAATAATACTATGGTACCCCAAAACCTAAATAACCTCCTGGTCTCTTTGAATACAATATATATTAATATAAATGGGGTATTTTTAATTAATTTGAATACGACTTGTATCACAATAATCTAAAGGGACCTAGGCTAACTCACTTCCGTGCAATTAGTACCCAAACCTGCAAAAGACAAAGATGACACAACACTAAATTGCCTCCCGGCCTCTCTAGAGATAGAATAATAAAATCTAATCCGCTCTCTATAATTACTCGTACGATTTTTTCGACCATAAATCGTAAACAAGTTGAAAACACAAAGTAGACAACCTAATCATGCATCTGACAATCACCAATGACTATTAAACACAAGTGGAATAATTATTAAAGAAAAAATTGAATTCAATTACGCATATATATCGTGAACAAACCAATTAAAAACTTTACCAAAGCATCAAATCAACCAACGTCAAATAAAAATTCGTCAAACCATCAATATAACATAGTGCTCAACCAAAACCTAGGTAGTTAATAATATTTAGCTACTCATAAAAAAGTGTGAAACAAAAATAATATAAAGATCAAGGTTCATCATAAAAGAAAATAAACCAAGTTGACCTGCCTGCCTGCTTCTTAATTTCTTTCTTCTTTATCCGGACTTGAGCACCGTTGACTTTTTTTTCTTTTGGTTCCTTCGGCTTTCTTCAATCTTTCTTTACTTTTTGGGATTAGGAACCTCCACGTGAGGTTTTTTACTTTTGATTGTTGTTCTATGTTGCCGCTGTTATGCTGCTTCCGTATGGTGTCTCATTTTTTTTAGGTTATCTTATAATAATAAATGTAGGGTTTATTTCAAAGCCTAAGCCCAATATATTTTATGTAAAACCCATATTAGTTTTTATGAGCCCATATTTAGATTTCTTAAGACACACGTGAACTTCACTTCTGAATTTCTCCATCTTACGCGTTGCTTTAATAACCAAGTTTTACCGAATTCACCTAAATACCACACAATCGGCAAGTGTACCGGTTGTTATGTAGTTTGCAAGTAAGAACGGATATCGAACTTAGGACACTATGGGTAAACTCTAATTATTAAACCTAATTAATTACTTATCTAGACTCTCGTTTGATTTTTTAGATTTTTTTAAAAACGTCTACCTAGGTCTGAATCAAACTGTAGGCCTAACAAGCTAATGGATTGAATGATATCTAGACACCAGTTCCAAATGCGAGAAACGACTACCTAGGTAATGGAATCATAATAGTTAAATTAATAGTTAACGAACTTGACTTGGTTGAAAAACAATATCTAAAAAATATGACACTAATGACAACTAAAGTACACTAGATCGCCTCCCGGCCTCACCAACGACCCCTTAGAACTCTAATGACATGTGAAGCTCAATTGTTAAATGTTTGGATCACCTCCACGTCTCACCTTACCTAATAATACTATGGTACCCCAAAACCCAAATCACCTCCCGGTCTCTTTGAATACAACATATATTAATATAAAGGGGGTATTTTTAATTAATTTGAATACTACTTGTATCACAATAATCTAGGCTAACTCACTCCCGTGCAATTAGTACCCAAACCCGCAAAAGACAAAGATGACACAACACTAAATTGCCTCCCGGCCTCTCTAGAGATAGAATAATAAAATCTAATCCGCTCTCTATAATTACTCCTACGATTTTTTCGACCATAAATCGCAAACAAGTTGAAAACACAAAGCAGACAACCTAATCATGCATCTAACAATCACCAATGACTATCAAACACTGTTATGCTGCTTCCGTATGATGTCTCATTTTTTTAGGTTATCTTATAATAATAAATGTAGGGTTTATTTCCAAGCCTAAGCCCAATATATTTTATGTAAAACCCACATTAGTTTGTATGAGCCCATATTTAGATTTCTTAAGACACACGTGAACTTCACTTCTGAATTTCTCCATCTTACACGTTGCTTTAAACTCTTTTTATTCTTTTTTTTTTCTTTTTGAATCTTCACGTTGTCTCTAATCTGTAACAAACAAAAATAATTTTCTTTAGTCACCATTTTATTTGTTTACGACGTATGCACATAATATCAAATGGTGAAATGCACACAAATTTTTAGTCACCAAATCAACTTTATTATAACTTGTTTAACGTTTTCTCAATTGGTTTCAAGTTTAGTAAAAATACTCTATATTAGCTTATAAACCTTTCAACCTTTAAATTTCAAATATGACCCTTTTAGGAGTAAAAATACATTAAAAACCAACTCAAAACAACATAAAAGTGTAGGATACATTTAATTGAATTATATATATTATAGAGCACATCACTTGGTCTTGAAATCGTATGCGTAAAAGGCCATAAAGCTTCTCGAAAAGCGCGGTTTTTCCTCCTTTAACCCGAAACCTACAAGATAAATAAAAATATGTAAAACCTAGATAATATAAGTTAAAATACATAAAATATAATATAAAAACGTAGATAAAAGGTGCAGAAAAAAAGTGTGTTTTACAACACATCACCTTGTTTCTCTGCATTAGTACATATTCTAATTCTTCTCGGATGTATCACATAGATTACAAGATCATCAGTCCCTTCTGGGAGATTTAGCATGGGGTTTGACAAACTTTCTATTTTAACGATTAAAAGTCATTTCTTGTTCTCTTTCCCAATCATAAATTCAGTTTTCTTGGTTGGAAAGGGTTAAAGGTTGGGGTTAAACTGGAAAGTGTATAATAAAGCGCCGATAATACTCAGCTAGTTCCAAAATTTAGTGAATTTCTTTTGTTGACTATGACGTTTATCAGTTTTGCTCGGGTGTATGTAAATTCCGTGTCAACTAATAACGTGTTCGAAAAAATCATATTCCTTGTAGCTAAAATTCATACTTGGATAATTCCTCCTGCCTCAACGCCTCCAATATTGATCATAATTGTTGTTCAGGTTCCTTTTCAGTTTTCGAATATATCAAGAGATTATTATTAACGTTATAATTAATTTTTCGCGGTACGGTTTACAACTCGGTTCGGGTGATCCATGAAAACTGTGGGTGCATTAGTCAGTCCGAAGGGCATAACTAAGGGTTCATAGCGACCATACCGAGCTCGAAACGCCGTTTTAGAAACAACTTCCTCTAGATAGCCGGATCGGAGGTTGATTTTTGAGAAGTAATTCGTTTCTTGGAGTTGATCGAACAATTCGTCTAGTCGTGGGATGGGATATTGGTTTTTTATGGCAATTTTGTATATTTCCTGGTAATCAACGCACATCCTAAGGGTTCAATCCTTCTTCTTTACAAACAACACCGGTGCTCCCCAATTAGGATAGCTAGGTCCTATGAAATCTTAATCTAATAATTCTTGTAGCTGGCTAAATAGTTCCTACATTTCGGAGAGTGTCAGAAGATAAAGTGTCCTGGGTAATAGGAGTTGCTCCTAGGATTAGGTCAGTTTATAATTCAACTTTTTGGATAGTGATATTCTAGGTAGTTCATCAGGAAAGACATTAAAGTATTCAAGTACTACGGGGATATCTCGTATGTGGTTTGTTAAGGTTTTTATGGTTACATTTTCCAGAAATGCCACACACCCTTGGCGAAAGCTCAATATTTAAGATAAGACACAAGAGGTGATATTGTACCAACCTCCTTTCCTTGTACCATAATTGATTCATTATCCAAGAGGGGAATTTTAACTATTTAGTCATCACACACGATTCCCATCTTGTATTTAGCTAACCAGTCCATACTGACAATTACATCGATGATTCTCAACTAGTCCGGGAGTAGGTCAATAAAATTGGTTGCTTGTTTAGAATAATAAGATAGTTTTGGAGTATTGGGTTAACAACTCTAGGTTTACCATTAGGGCAGCCTATAGCATAAGGATCTATTAGTTCACTAACCAGTACATTTTTCGGGGATAAGAGGTTAGTGGGAATGAGATTTCTATCCGTACATATATCAAGTGAATTCGAAGTATATTAATCAGGAATTACATATGTACCCTTCACCACATCTAAGTCTTGCTGTGTTTTATCGGGTCCAATCACTAATTATGGCCTCTAGCCGAGTTATACGTCGATGTTCGTTCTTGGTTTAACTTGGGACAGTTCCTCTTGAAGCGTTTTGTACTTCCACACTCATAGTAAACATGGGGGGTTGTCATAGTTTGTGATTGAATTAGTAGCGATTGTGATAACAGTAAGTGGTGAGGTCAGAACGGTCGGTTTACAGTGTTCATAATGGTTTCATGGCTACAAGCATAGTATTCCAGTTGACCCGCCCTTTCATTTTGGATTTCATTCCCTGGACAAAATATTTCAATATAAGGGTTTTAAGTCTTGCCCAGGTCCTACAGATAATTGCTTTTGTTCCGGAATTCGTATAGCCGCTTTCTCCCAAACAAGGGCGTGGCTAAGTAGTGTAATAGTAACATAATTAAATATACAATTTGATGGGAAACTATTAGTATGGATAACAGACTTTATCATCTCGATTCATTTTACTAACTCATTTGATTCTTTAGTACCATTATAATTTACATGTTTGTACAACTTAAATCGTTTAAACGAGCATTCATGTTGTGAACGATCACGGTTGATATGACTAGTATTCATGTTCGGTAAAAGATTTTTATTGCCAACGGCATTTAGTGGGGGAAATTATTGTTATTGGCAGTATCACCAGTGTTCAGTGGGAGAGTATTATTCGTGACAATGTTTGTATTTATCGTAAAATAACATTTGTAGGTGTATTAGTATTGGTTGACGAAATAATATTCTCGGCCGCATTAGTGTTTGGCCTTTAATTTGTATTCATTTTTGTATCAATGCTGGCAGGGATTCGCGCTGTGATTGTTAGACTTACTATCCGCAGTTTCCGAATAATCATTTCGGCCACAATTGCCTCAAATCACAAGTTTTTTTTCTTCGGGGCCATTCTTTAATGATAAACAACTAAACTTCACATAATAGTAATTTTTCCTATAACTTATTACGCAGGGAATCACATTCGCTAACATTCAGGTAATTCAATTAGCAGATACGTATTACACACAGTGAATCATATATCCATATACCCAGGATAGTACATAGATCTAGCCTGATAAGGCCATTGTTTGCATGTATATATCGAAAATTTGTCATCCCGTAATAAGTAATTTTAACCCGATAAGGGTCAATGTTTGTACTAGTAGATCCCAATCGTCTCCCATATCAGCATAGCATTCTTCCAAATGCTTGCATGGAGTATCGAAACTATACACAACATTGTCACACTATCCTTGTCTATTCGAGCACACATTATATCAATTACGAATAGTCCACAACTTGTACAACAATTATTCAGATGTAATCCCACCATTGGGTAACTGTGTTATCATGTCTCTCCTGTAAGTAGACATTTGTTCGCTATGAGTTTAAATCGTATGTTATAATCAGGAGACATTTGTATACTCCCCTTGACTTTTGGGTGTTATTAAGTATAATTACAGAATATTCTTTCATTAGGTCACTCAATATACGCAAGCATGCTGGTCTACTAAAAGTTATAACTTATTAATTGGGAGTAAATATGATCTTTGTAATACAAGACACATCATTGGTCCACGAGCGTGAGGGTTTTCCTTTATGATAAACTAATCGGAGTGGCAACAATATAGGAGTGGTTGGGGATAATTCTACACAGATGATTGATATATTTAATAGTTAAGGAGGGTTCATCAAGGTCGATGGTACTGGTGAGGTGTAAAGGAATTATTATTTTTATAGTTGGTATATGATATATGTAAGCGGTCATGGGTTGTTATATTATTGAAAATTCCTTAGGATAGTTAACTTATTTATAATTTGATAAATCGTACTCTTTACTAGGTATTTTCTAAAGAGTAGTGTTTATTTTTGAACAACAGAAGTGGAAAGATGATTAGAAAACAGTTCAGTTTACTATTAGAAACTGGTATATGAGATAAATATTAGACCCTCATTGAGAAGTGTTGTGTTCCCTTGAGATGAACGTATATAGATTACACCTTCCACGGTCTTTTCTGGGTGTTAAATTTCTGCTCGGTCTGTGATTTAATCATACAATAAGGTTTAGTTTGCACTCGTTAGAACGTCCTTGACTTCTCATTTACAGGCAACATCAGTTCTTCACCCGATATGAGGCTACCTATTTCGACACCTTTCGGTTCAACGATTAATATTTTTCAATAGTAGGAATCAGAATAGAGAAATTATTACTTAAGGCCAAATAAAATATTTTATTTGTTATGGACAGGTATAATATTAATTATGATAAAATATAATATTATTTTTAATAAAATACAATTTTAAATTAATATTGATTATAATCGAATATAATATTCGTTACACGGAGAGTTAGTATTATCAACAATACAGTACGTACACGTATTTGTACACTTTGTTTCAGATAGGCACGTATGGGTGTTATATATATATATATATACATACATACATACATACATACATACATACATACATACATACATACATACATACATACATACATACATACATACATACATACATACATACATACATACTTAATATTACCTATTATACACATATGTTTCCATTTTTACCTACCCGTACGTTCCGCGATTTATCCCCGAATTCCCTCGTGCAAGCAAGTATGTTATTATGTTCTGTACCACAATAACTCACTTGCCCTACAAGCTCATCCTGACATCCATCAGTATATAACATTAAATTATTATTTATTTTCCCACATTTAATCGAGCCTACGGTTATATTTTAGGTACTCTAAGGGATCACCTAATCCTTTATAACCAACGGCTCTGATACCAACTTCTGTCACACCCTGTTGAACGATTTGCGGAAGTGTAAAACGGAAATGTTACAGATACCTCTGGTATCAACCATATTGTTTATAAAGAAAAATACAAACTCGTTTACAATATTTTACATCGATCTAACTTTGTTTACAACTAGGTGATACAAACTAAATCCAGCTCGTTAAGCAACTTTACTTCTTACTAGCACACTTGCATCAATTTACCTAGCATTGATTGCAAGTCAAACACGTAGAACATTGACTTTCTAGCCCAAGTCTGGTATACCTGAAAAACATTTTAAAACGGGTCAACTACAAATAGTTGGTGAGTTTTACGAGTTTCAAGAAATTAGTTGTGCGTACAACAATCATAGTTGTAAATACACAAGTATGTATGTATGTACATTCACAAGCATGTTTGTTTGTATGTTTATGATGTAATTATGCTAAGCTACAGTGAATCCTTGACTGTTTGTGCTACGTGCATCCATTTCCCATGCTCAATCAACCACTGTGGCCCCCTTTCCGCCCACAACATGCCCCGAGTAGCTATGTCTAACACTACGTAGCGTGTTTGTATAATTATGGTCATGTGCAAATGGTTTTATGTATCGGCAAACCGTGCTAGCTCTGTTTGGGTTTGTCAAACCAATAGTACTATTCACAAGCCACAGGCTCAAAGTTAATCACTGTGTTAGTGGGGACTTTTGTGTGTTAGCACTTAGATAATTCCCATCATCAAACAGTTCAGATTTTATATAGATATATATCAACATGTTTTTCACCCCAAAAGTTCGTAAAAGCAGTGTAAAAGTGGGGTCATGAAACTCACTGTTTGTAAGACAATTAGCACAGCGGTACAGTGTAAGATCGCAGTTGTTTTGAATCATTCACTTGTCCTTATAATGAATATTATAATAATATTAATATTTTAATATTATTATAATCATTATACTAGACTGGGCTGTGTAACTAATCTGGGTATAGCTGGCATGCCCTGAAAGTGCCAATAGGCTTAGATTGTGATTTTGTTCAATATTTAATACTTAAAACCGAACTTGGCTCAGTTTCCCCATTTTCCCAGCTGAGCCAAGTTGTTCGTTTATGCGTTCAGAAAACAGTTATGGGGTGGGCAAATGTGTTTGTTGATAAAATGATTAAGTTATAAAGAAAGATCACATATTGGGGTTCTGGATTCGTTACGTGGCTCGTTTCCGTTTATTCAGTTTAATTCGGAGAAAAATACGTACAATTTATCCATATTGTCCGGATTGTCAGGACCGTCCGTCGGGTGAAACCTTAGCAAAGGTTTGACAAGAACACACCGACTCGAATACTCAAAAGACCGATTGAATATCCTGGCGGAATCAGGATATCCAATGATTGAGAGTGAAGGATTGTGAACAGATATCAAACACAAAATAGTAAATGATAATCAGTAAAGGCTCTTTCAGAGACAAAGATTCACTATATTTAAATATACATTAGTGGAACAGTGAATGGAATGTCTAGGGTTTTAAGTGACGGCGGCGGCTCTTGTATGATGAACAAAATGGAATGTTTTCGTAATCAGTGTGTGCCTGCCTATTCCGTCTTGAAAACCGTACCTTGAAAATCGTACCCTAAAGGTAATCTAGGACATCTATTTATAGACCTTGACTTTCCTTTTCAGACGTCCTAGTCATTACATAATGAAAGATAAATCTAATACAAGTGTTACAGTCCTCGAGCAAGGTACATACCTTGCTCGAGCAAACTTCCTATACTAGGTGTGCTCGGTGAGTATCCTCGAGCAGACTTTACTTGGAATATATTCTCTTTCGAATAATACATATTCCCTTTGAGTAAGCTTCATTCCTCTTGACTTGTTCAAACTTTGCTCGAATAAGTCCATTGAGCAAGCTCATTCTTCTTGATGTCTTCAGCTTTTCTTATTCAACAATCTTTAGCATGCTCGGATGTAAATCTTGCTCCGTAAGTGAACTGTGCTCGAAGTCTTTGCTTTGATTCACGTGACATCCTCTTATTGCATCCATGCTCGTCCCCCTGTGCTCGATCATCATGTGCTCGTAACACTTAGCTAGAACCTGTATGATCAAGCTGTTTGCTCGATTTGCAATCCATGCTCGATATAAGAATACTCTTGCTCGTTGAAGTGTAGCTTGCTCGAAGCCTTTAACACTTAGAAGAATCAACCATTTAAGGTTCAGAACCTTGCTCGAAGTAGTAAAAACCATGCTCGATCGTCTAGGCTTGCTCGAATTCCATACTTAGCCGTTTCTGAGGAGGTTGAGAAGATTCCAATCTTCCTTATTAAAATCCGACCCAACAATCTCCCCCTAGATTGGAACAAGCTCAGATGCACCAAAACATACCTACATAGAGTTACACATGTATCAGATTTCTAGATAAATCATTTAAGAACATGTCATTTCATTACATAATTGGAATTCTGCCACATGGGCATTACAAACTAAATTTTATTTTTATTTTTTTATTTTTTTTTACAAATCAAACAAAATATAAAGATAAACAGAAATAAGAATCAATCATTCATTAGCTCTATTCTGTTATCTTCTTCCTCTGTTCTTGGCTTCAGCTCTTTCTTTTAGTTTCTTCACATATGCAGCTCTTCACTTCAGCATGTCAAGTTCTGAGGAGTCAGAGGCATCACTTGGGAGTCTTGCATTAATTAAATCTTGTAAGTCTTGTGGATGCATATAATGCAGATCTCCATCCTCCTTTATGACTGCAATAGGTATCCCAGACTAATTTCTCAAAGTGGTCGAATCATCCTGTTGATTGTATGTTATATATGTGATTCTTCCAAATTGTTGTACTCTTGAGTTGGGTTCCTTCATCACTTCTCTCATAGCCAAGCACTCTTTTAAGGTCTTCCTTTTCTGGTGAGAGCTGTTTGCTAGAGTTCTTTGTGTCTTTGACTCAGAGAGGGAAAGCTCAGATATGTGAACTTCACTGATTCTTTTCCTCCTCTTCTCTTTTTCTGCTTGGCTCCTGATCTCTCTCTTCTTCTGCTGCAGAAATGGGAATCCCTTTTCTGCTTGTTCCTTCAAAAACATGGAGAGATCATTCCTCAGTTGACCAGATGGTTGACTCCTTACTTGATTGTCATATAAAGTCAGCTCAGCCATCTTAGTCAGTTGTTCTGTTGAAAAATTTCTCAAATCATCTCTGAAGATGATGAGATGTTTTGCCTCATTTTTAGTCACAACCCTTAAGGTCTTCGATCTTCTGTCAAAATAGAGATGTGTGGGCAAATTCAAGTTTCTTGGCTGCACAGGCCTCACACTCTCTGACCTATGGGTTCTGCTTGAGCTCCCCATTTCAACCTTCTTTATCTTATCAAGACCCTCTTCAACATACCATCTCTTTATTGTATCTTCTGTTTGCATTACCAGTCTTGACATTTTTACTCCCTTTTTGTGGAGGGCATTCATCATTTCTGCATGAACTTCTTGTTCTGCCCTTCTTCTGTCTTCTTGCAGTTTCCTCTGTGTTTCAAGATACATTCTCTGTTCTTTGTGATATATTTCCATTAGTTCAGCAAGAGGCATGTTCTGAAACTGTTCTTCTGATATCCCTTTATCTCTTACAAAAATTTTCTACATTTTCATTCTTTGAGAGTCCTCAAGCCACTTTTTAGCTTCTTGATCTTTCTTTTCTTTTTCCTCCCTTTCCTTCTGCATCCTTATTTTCAGTTCCTGTTCTCTCTCATATTTTTCTCAACTTTCTTGATCTTTGTGAGAGTCTTTAATATGTTGAATTCATCTTTTCAGTTCTTCAGGAGAGAGATTTATCAAGAAGTTGTAGCTGTAGCCATACAGCTGAAGGAATTTTATATCTTTGTATTTTGCTTTCAAGGATTCATACTCTGTTTCAACATTGCCTTCTTCTCTTGCTGCTGTCAGATTCTGTAAATTTCTTTTCTTTCTCTTCCTTTCTCTTAGACACCTTTCTCGCATACTCAGATAGATCCTCCATGAGAGCCCTTTTATAAAAACTATCAATCTTGTCAAATGGTTGTAAGTTAACGAATGCAGACTTGTGACCAGCCTTTATCAAAACTTCCCTTTTTCCTTTCCTTTTGATAGTCAGCTTCTTTTGCCACATCCTCTTTTGATAGTCTTTGAGCATAAAGAGGATCATAACCCAAACTGATTAGATACTCAGCATCTTCCTTTGTCTTTTCAGTCTCCTCCACAATTTCTTCTTTCTCATCCTCAACTTCAAGGTCAGCTTCTTCTTCAATATCCTGAAGAGCATCAATCATTGGTTCTTCATTTTGCTTGGTTTGATCTCTTCTTCTTTGTTCAAGCATCTCTGACATAAGTTTGTAGACCATTTTCTTTACAGATTTTTGTCTATTTGGCTTTGGAGTCTCAATTTCATCAGTGTCTTTTCTTTTTAAAGATGATTGATTCAGTGGGAGAGTAAGGTTGGTGCAGTTCAACTTCTAGTCCTTCTAAGATAATCTCTTCATCAACTGACTCAGATTTGTCATTTTCAGTTTCAACTGTGTGAGTCTCAATACGTTCTTCAGTGATTTCTTCAATGATAGGCTCATTTGGTTCATTATGCTCTTCAAATCTTTGTTCCCTTTCTCTGCCCATATTGATGTATTCCTGTTGTGCTTTCTTTGCTACCTTTACAATGTCTGGGTGATGTTTTTTTGGGTTGTTCAGTATGAGTGTTATATCTTTCATTATCACCAGTTTGACCATTGTAAATGCTGAAACCTCAACTGTTTCATCTTCTTCATTTATTACAGGACCCAATCCCAGTTCATCTTCATTCACATCAGGCTCATATGGGGTAGGCTCTTTATGAGTTTCTGATGGATCTTGAACATTATCATTTTGTCTTGCCTGTATAGCCTCCAACGCAGCTTTAAATGCAATATCAACATCTCTTAATCTCCTTTGTTCTTCATCCTCCCTCTCTTTCATATCAATCAAAGCTTCTATTACTTCTTGAGGGATTTCCTCCTCTTCTTCCACCATATCTTCCCTTTCAAGGGCTTCCAACTCTTCATTCATTAGATTTATCGCTTTTTTTACTGACTCAGCTTCAGCCATGTCTTTATCAATAACATATTCTTTAAATAATGGATCATCAGACTGAACTGCATGCTTGGGTAAAGGATGTAAGTCATCATATGTGTGGGCAATACCTTTACCCTTTTCTTTCCTTTTTAACTTTTACCTTTCAGATTCATCTTCTCAACTTTTCTCCCCATCAACCTCTGACTCATCATCAGAGAACTGATTTATCATGTTCAGTGCATCAGATGGTCCAACCTCCTCTTCAACATCAATATTCTCCCCCTGTTTTGGTGCATCTGAGGTCTTCTCAACCTCAGACTGCCCCTCAAGAGTTTGAATTTTCAATAATGCCTCCTTCAGTGCAGCTTCCAGAGTCGAGTTCTTTGCAGCCAAAATGGCATTCTTTTCCCTTAGCATAATGTTCTCAAACTCCAGTTGAGCATTTTCACAGATAGTGTCATAGATGTTTGGACGGGATACAGGAGTTTCAACAGTAGGTTTTGGAGCTGGTTCAGAGAATGGTTCAGATTCTGCAGTTTCAGGGGATGGAACTTTGTATGGTTCTGGGATTTGGGTTGGGAGAGTAGGTTCAGTTGGTTCTGTAATGGGTTGGGGATGGATAGGTATGTCTTGTTCAGTTGGCTCAGTTGTGGTAGGTGAAGAACGAATATCAGCAGTATCAGTTGGCTCATGTGCTTCTTGACCAATTTCATACACAGTCTCGTCAACTACAACCACCCGTGCATCAGCAGCATTGTCAATAACCATCTCATCTCCTACATCGGCACCATCATCATTATCATTTTCATCACCATCATCATCTTCATTAACATCACCATCATCATCTTCCTCATCACTGTTGCCAGGGGTCCTCGGTACATCAATAGGACCCAGTGCAGGTACGAGTAACCATGGGTGTACATCCCAGTCATCATTGTCAATGAACTTACATTGAGCATCCTTCATACGTTTGCATATATTTGGGTCATGCAACCTCAAAATTTGCCCTGTCCTGTGAATGTCTGGTAAGGCTCTGTTTATTAAGATCTGCAGAAAACGTGGATACATTATGAATCTTTGATGGACTGGCCTCTCTGCATTTGAAATCTGTTGGGTTTTATACAAGTTTATCAAAGTCAAGTTAACCACATTTAACTAGAAAACGCAACGGAAGCTTATATTTTAAAACTTGTTATTGAACATACCATTATGTAAAACTAAAACCCAAAGCCAAGGATCAATATTACAAGAACAATATACTTATGAAATGTAAAAGTACCTCCTTATACCTTATAAGAAGATGTAGGTTGTTGAAGGGGATGGTGGTTCAATGGCAAGCCTCCAAAGTAGAAGACCTCAAGATAGTAATACCCCAAGCTATTTGTGACAACCCCAACTTGATTGCTAGGATTAGAACACTTAAACAAGCTCACCAAAAACCCCAAAATTCTGCCCACTTTGGCCGTGGGTTTTGAGAGAAAGAGAGAGAGAGTTTGAACTTGATTATACACTTGAAAAATTCAAAATTGAAAGATGAGTTGCATGTCTTGGATGTGGAGATTCATAAAGAGCTTCACATGGACCAAAAGGATTTGATTGGGCCAAAACCTTCCACCCACATGGGGTGGACGGCTCCCTTTCTTTTTTTTTTTTTTTTTTTTTTTTTTTGTTTCTTATTTTGTTTTAACCATTTAAAACCATCTCCATTTATTTTATAAAACTAATTTTATAAAACATACATGCTATCTTAATTATTTAACCAATTAAATAATTAATTTATATAAATAAATTATCCAGATAATTTATTTAAATTATCAAGTGTGTTTGTTTAGAAAACCAATTCTCTAAACACTTAGTGTTCGGTATTCGTTTAAATGATCAAATCATAAAAGAATACATTTGGTGTTGTCTAGCTTGTTATTGGGTATGACCCGACTTGGATCAAACACAGTTAGCCACATTAGTATAACTATGTGTCTCGGGCATACGTAATTCCAACAATCTCCCACTTGCACGAGATACATAGAAAATTAATGTAAGTGGTGAATACCGCCTAACAACAGTTCACCACCCCCAATGTGTTTGACGAAGTGCCATTCAATAACATCATCCCTTCAAGTCTCTTACTTGATATGATTTAGGTGAATCTATCATTATATCCCTTTGTTACTAGATGTCATGTTGGATCTAAGAGACATAGGTGATCATTCTCTTTACAATTCAACTTTATCAGGCCTTAGACATCTAAACTCTCAACACATAAGAGGAACAAATTCCGTCTTGACTGTATACGCCTCTCACTATCACTTTATACTCCACCCGAGCTCATCCTTATGTACCATCTTTTACGAATAGCGAAGGGGAGAGTCAAAGTGTAATACTCGGTGAAAATCAAGACCCAATATACATCTCAGGTCTAAGGATAATATGAAATTCTCCTTTACTCAAGATTACTAATGATCAAGTCAATCGACTCCATGTAGTAATATTGAGAGCGGGTCAGTCCAATATTTGTATCCCACAAATATCTATGAACTTTGGCAGCAAACCTATGCTCCATATTCATTTCTTATGAATATCCACCAAACCTAGTTCATAATAGTCTTGCTTCATATTTGTTCCCACAAATGTGATCGACTACGGACTTTTAGAATAAGATAACTTATTCATGGATTAAACATGCAAAATTAGAATTTAACTCAAGATTCCATAATCATATAAAAGAGTTAAATTACAAAAGTCTTTTAAACTTTAATACAAAATAGATCAAATCCAATTACTAGAATATCGAAGTCCTAAGCCACTCGCATGACGCTCATGTTTAGGTCTTTCTAGGAGCTTCGTGAATGGATCCGCAAGATTTTGATCAGTTCCAACTTTGCGAATACATATCTTTCCCTTTTCAACTTCATCCCTTATGTAGTTGAATCTCCGCTCTATGTGCCTTGTCTTTTGGTGCGAACGAGGTTCCTTGATTTGTGCAATCGCACCCTCGTTGTCACAAAAGATTTCTAGGGGGTCTTGAATGGAAGAGACCACCCCTAGATCGGTAATGAATTTCTTCAACCATGCAGCTTCCTGAGCTGCTAATGAAGCGGCGATGTATTCTGATTCTGTAGTGGACAATGCTACCACTTCCTGTTTTGAGCTCTTCCAAGAGACAGCTCCTCCATTAAGAGTGAACACATACCCAGATTGTGATCGAGAATCATCTCGATCAGTTTGGAAGCTCGCATCCGTGTAACCTTTTATAGCGAGTTCCTCCTCACCAGATCCATATATCAGAAACATATCCTTAGTTCTCCTAAGGTATTTCAATATGCTCTTAACAGCCATCCAATGACTGTTTCCTGGATTCTTTTGGTATCTGCTTGTCATGCTCAAAGCGCATGACACATCCGGTCTAGTACATATCATCGCATACATGATGGATCCTATAGCAGAAGCATATGGGATTTGTTTCATCATCTCTTGCTCACCCTTTGAGCTTGGACATTGATCTGAACTCAATATGGTCCCTCTTTGAATAGGTACAAAACCTTTCTTTGAGTTTTCCATCTTGAACCTTTTCAAGATTTTATCAATGTATGTACTTTGGTTCAAACCTATCAAGCGCCTTGACCTATCCCTATAGATCTTTATTCCCAAAATATAGGCAGCTTCACCAAGATCCTTGATGGAAAATCTACTTCCAAGCCAAGCCTTAACGCTTTCCATGGTTGGAATGTCATTTCCAAATAGTAGAATGTCATCGACATACAATACTAAGAATGTAATTATACTCCCACTAGCCTTTTTATACACACAAGCCTCATCAGCGTTTTTGATGAACCCAAAACTTTTGATTTCTTCATCAAAACGATGATTCCAAGTTCTAGATGCTTGTTTCAATCCATAGATTGATTTCTTTAACTTGCATACTTTATTAGGATGTTTTGGATCGACAAAACCTTCAGGCTGAACCATATAGACATCTTCCTCAAGATATCCATTTAGGAAAGCGGTCTTGACATCCATTTGCCAGATTTCATAATCATAATGTGCAGCTATGGCAAATAATATCCTAATAGACTTTAGCATTGCCACAGGCGAAAAAGTTTCATCATAATCAACCCCTTGAGTTTGAGTGAAACCTTTAGCTACAAGTCTTGCTTTATAAGTATCCAAGTTTCCATGCATATCAGTTTTCCTTTTGAAAACCCACTTACTTCCAACAGCTTTGGAGTTGAGTGGTGGTTCAACCAATTCCCAAACTTGGTTGTCATACATGGATTGCATCTCAACGTTCATGGCTTCAAGCCATTTGTCACAATCATTCTTTGACATTGCATCACGGTATGTGGTTGGTTCATCCGAATCTACCACGTAGCAACCTTCTACAAAAAATCCATATTTTTCAGGTGGATTGCTAATTCTACCAGATCTGCGAACGTTTTGTGTGTTTTGATCAACCACTTGATCACTTTCAACAACCTCTTGTTGAGTGCTAGTATCAACCAACTGTGTATCATCTTGTGATTCTTGATCCTCATCAAATTTCACTGTTCTACTATTAGTTCCTTCCTCAAGGAACTTAGTTTCCAAGAACTTACCCTTTCGAGCAATAATAACATTTTGCTCACTAGGATCGTAAAAGTAATATCCTAAATCATCTTTAGGATAACCTATAAAGATACACTTAGTGGATCGGACTTCTAATTTGTTTGGGGTGTATTGCTTTACATAAGCTTCACAACCCCAAACTTTTAAGAATGATAGCGATGGAGCCTTTCCATGCCATACTTCAAAAGGTGTCTTCTCCACTTTCTTGGTTGGAGCCATATTCAATATGCGAACAGCGGAAAGTAAAGCATAGCCCCAAAATGATAGAGGTAAAGTGCTTCTAGCCATCATCGATCGAACCATATCTAATAGGGTACGATTTCTCCTTTCAGACACACCATTATGTTGTGGTGTTCCAGGTGGAGTAAGTTGTGAAATAATTCCACAACTCTTAAGATGATCTTGAAAAACACCACTTAGGTATTCACCTCCTCTATCACTACGAAGTACTTTGATTGTTGTCTTAAGTTGTCTTTCTACTTCAGTTTTGAAGTCTTTGAACATTTCAAAAGCTTCATCTTTGTGTTTCATTAAGTACACATAACCATATCGACTATAATCGTCAATAAAGGTAATGAAGTATCTTTCACCATTCCTAGTCATTGGTCTAAAAGGACCACATACATCCGAATGTATGATACCCAATAATTCTTTTGACCTTTCAAAAGTCTTATTAAAGGGTTGCTTTGTCATTTTGCCTTGTAAACAAGATTCACATACATCAAATGAATCAAACTCATTGGTTTCTAGAATACCACTCTTGCGAAGAGTTTGCATGCGATTCTTGTTTATATGTCCAAGGCGACAATGCCAAAGATAGGGATCACCCAAGTCCTTCTTGAGTTTCTTGGTGTTGACATTATATATTGAACTACTATGTGACATACCACTTTGATCTATTTCATATATACCATTCATGGGTATAGCTTTAAAATAAAATATGCCATTCATCAAAACATGAATATCATAATCCATAAATTTAAAATCAAAGCCACATTGTTTTAAAAGGGACACGGAAATAATGTTTCTCCTTAACTTAGGAGCATACAAAACATTTTTCAAAATTACTTCCAAACCACTTGGAAGCTTTAACATGTAGTCTCCTTGAGCTTGGACTTCAACTCTTGCTCCATTGCCCATAAAGAGACTAATGTCCCCTTTGTTGAGTTGCTTACTTCTTTTGAACCCCTGCAACAAATTGCAAATGTGAGTTCCACATCCGGTATCAAGTACCCATGTATTTGAAGAAATAACATTTAGTTCAACATATATAGTAAAGATAATACCTGAGGTTTGCTCCGCATCCCTCTTATCTTTTAACGCTTTGAGATAGGTCGGACAATTTCTTTTCCAATGACCTATCTCTCCACACTCAAAGCATGGATCTTGCGTCGCAACCTTTTGCTTCTTTTCCTTCGGTTTGTAGGGCGTGATGGCTTTCCTCTTTCCCTTTCCTTGGACGTGGCCCTTGCCCTTAGCAACACTTGCTTTGGGGTTGGAGTTATGTCCCCTTTTGCCTTCATTGATTGTTAGAACGGGTAAAACCCTTTTACCCATTCCCGCTTCGGCCGTTCTTAGCATTGCGTGAAGCTCACCAATGCTTTTGTCCCACCCGTTCATGTTATAGTTCATGACAAAGGTTTCAAACCTTTTGGTCAAAGAGTTGAGGATCAAATCCGTAGCCAACTCATTAGAGACGGGACAATTCAACCTACGAAGCTTTTCAATGTAGCTTTTCATCTTTAGGACATAAGATGAGACGCTTTGGGTTTCCTCCATACGACATGCATGAAACGCTCGAACCGTTTCGAAACGTTCCGCTCTAGCTTGTTGAAGGAACATTTCCTTCAATTGAGTTATCATGTCGTATGCCCCATGATGCTCGAAATCCTTTTGGATTTCGGGAATCATAGTTCCCAACATGAGGCAAGAGGCTTGCACCGAATCTTTGGTGTACTTAACCCAATCGTAATAAGCCTCCTCATCTTCCACGTTAGGCTCGTCGGGAATGGGATCGTCTAAGACATATGATATCTCTTCTTGCTTGAGAACTATTCTCAAGTTGCGATACCAATCCATAAAGTTATTATGGTTTAGACGATCCTTTTCAAGGATGGTTCTTAAGGATAGGTTACGGGTGTTATGGGTAGAGGTGTTTGCATTGTTAGCGGCCATCTACAAAATTTAACAAAGTTCTATTTTAGTATTATAAACAATTTAATTATTAATACCCTTTTATTCCAAATTTTTAAAATAATAATTAAATTCTAGAATCCAACGATAAATCAAATTTCGGTTAGGTGACCTTTATCCCGTTATTTGATTTAACAAGGTAGTCATCCTTGACAATTGCAACCCTTTGCAACTTCTAGAGGTATGGGACCATACGAAATCCTTATTTC